>NC_080106.1:42467857-42781071 GCF_950005125.1 Chionomys nivalis
GTTTGGTTACAACTTTCCCCTTAGAAATGCTTTTGTTGTGTTCCGTAGGTTTTAGTTTGTTGTTTTCCTTTTGCTTTGATTCTCCTGCTCTCTGATTGCCTTCTTGATTTCTTCAATGCCAGTGCAATGGCATTGGTGTGTTGTTGAGTTTCTACAAGTTTGCATGCTCTGTAGTTACTCTTGCTGTTGATTTTTAGTTTTTTAAACATTTTGATTAAAATAAAAGTTATTTAAAGTTCCCTATGTTTATGTCCTATTATATGATCTATTATGGTCTGTTTTAGAGCCGTTCCTATGAGTTGCTGAGAATGTCTGTCCTGAAGTGCTGGAATGGACTATAGGCTCTGTTGCTATGTCAGTTAACTCTGGTGTGTACCTTCTGACACGATGACCTGTCTGCTGCTGAGAAAGTCACCCACTGTGTGTCAGGATTAATTTGTGACCTTTTATTTGATTTAAAAATTTTATTTGCATGTGGCTTGTGTGCTAGTACATGTATATGCTAGTGTGCACACACAGTATGTACCCATGAATACTGAACCCTGAAGTTGATACTGTCTCTCTCCCTCGTTCATCGTTTATTGAGGTATGTTCTCTTGCTGAAGCCAGAGAGCGCCAATAGCAAAGTCTTTTCAAGCCAGTTTGCCTTTCGGACCCTGGCTCTCCTCCAGTGTTGGGTGACAGAGAATAACCACAGCTGTCTAGCTTGGATGCTGCTCCTGCTCCTTTCTAGTCACTGGGCCATCTTCCTACCGCTCATCTTTGACTTTACATCTAGTAGTTTTGTTTTGTGAAATGGGTGCACATGTGCTGGGTGAACAGAAGTTTAGAATTGTAATGTCCTCTTGATAGATTGTTGCCTTAGATACACAATCATATCTTAGACCTTGTGACTGCCTGGCTCTGTCAGGCATTAAAACAGTGGCACTTTGCTTGTTTATAGTTCCATTTGTTTGGAACACCATTTCATCCTGGCACCGCGTAGTACCATCAGTTTATACTGGTGGCTCATTTGTGGAGACAACAAATAGTAGATCCTTATTTTGACCGCGAGGGGCTCATCTGTGTCTTTGTGGATTTGGGAGCATTGCTGTTCAGTTGTCAGTGAGAAGCACCTCGATCCTGTCGCTCCAGTGTTCGCTTTCTCCTGCTCTTCATTTGTTGTGGCACAGCCGTACTGTGTCTGTTTCCATAGCCTCTTGGGTGCATTTGTTTTCGTCCAGTCAAAAGATTCCTAGTGTTTTCTGATAACCTGGCTCCACAGTCTGTCCATGTTTTGTTGTATGCCCCACCTCTTCTAAAGCAATAGTGTTTGGACCTCTGTCTTGGGCTAGACACCATGGTCATGTTTAATTGGGACTGGTCTATAGTTCATTATCGTTGTACTGGCTGGTTTTGTCTGTCAGCTTGACCCAAGCTAGAGTCATCAGAGAGGAAGGAGCCTCCATGAGATCCAGCTGTAAGGCATTTTCTCATCTTGTGATCAGTGGGGGGAGGGCCCAGCCCATGGTGGGTGGTGCCATTCCTGGGCTGTTGGTCTTGAGTTCTGTAAAAAGGTGGGCTAAGCAAGCCATGGGAAACAAACCAGTAAGCAAGCAGCTCTCCTCCATGGCCTCTGCATCAACTCCTGCTTCAAGGATCCTGCCGTGATTGACTTCCTGTCTTGACGGTGCTGAAGTATAAGCCAGATAAACCTGTCCCCTCCCCCCGCTCCCCCCCACCAGCTAGACTTTAGGTATTTCACTGCAGCAGTAGAAACTGAGACAATCTTCATAGCAGGACATGTCAGTGTGCAGGCAGACATGGTGCTAGAGAAGGATTTGAAAGTTCTGCATCCTGATCCACAGACTGCAGAAAGAGAGTGAGCCACTGAGTCTGACTTGAGCTTCTGAAACCTCAAAACCCACCCTCCGTGACACACCTTCCAGTAAGGCTGCACCTAATCCAACAAGGATGCATGTCCTAATTCAAATGATGCCACTCCCTATGAGTCTGTGGAACTGAAATATATTGCTGTATATTTAGAAAACCTACCATGGCTACAAGTTTGACTATTATACATGACTATTAACCCATAATTTCTAAATTATACATTACATTTTTAAATGAGCTGTATAAACATAATACCTTAAACAAGAGTAGAAATATACATATAATGAAATTGACTTTAATTTTGTATCAGCAGACCAAAATCCATACTATCATCTCCCCTTATTTTTTTTAGAAATTAATTGTGGCTGGGCGGTAGTGGCGCACGCCTTTAATCCCAGCACTCAGGAGGCAGAGGCAGGCGGATCTCTGTGAGTTCAAGACCAGCCTGGTCTACAAGAGCTAGTTCCAGGACAGGCTCCAAAACCACAGAGAAACCCTGGCTTGAAACCCCCCCCCCCCAAAAAAAAAAAGAAGAAAAAAAAATTGTGACCATTAATTATAAACAACCTTCTTTAAATGAAAATAAAACATTTATAAACAATCATTTGGGAATTTGGGCATAGTTTTCTCCAAACTGCTTCCTGTTGTTTGGTGGACAAAGTAGTTTTAGGGTTCAGAGACCTTTTTGGGGGTCTTGTTCCATCAAACCACACTAACCTAGAAGGAATCCACAGGTTCTCATCTTCTACGGAAACAAAAGCAGAACCTCTTTTCCAAAGTAACATATCCTTAGACTCAAATTTTGAAGTCAAGATACTTTTAAAATATATATATTGGTTTGGCTTAGTAGCCCCAGAATCAAATGTTTTCAGCAGTTAACTCATTAACAGTCAAAAAATTCAAAGAAAACACAATAATTACACAATCCAGACTCTGTGTATTTTCCATCTTTACGTGGCTTTTTTGTTTTGTTTTTACTCTATTTCTTTTATTTTTAAACTTTTGGTTTTTTGAGAAGGGCTTCTCTGTGTAGCCCTGGCTGTCCTGAATCTCACTCTCGACCAGGCTGGCCTTGAACTCACAAAGCTCCACCTACCTCTGCAACCCAAGTGCTGGGATTAAAGGTGTGTGCCACCACATCCAACTACTCTATTTCTTTTTTCTTTTTTTAGAACTTTTAATATCCTTTTTCTTTTCTCTCCCAAGCCTCTGTGTATGTATTGTTTTTTTAAAAAAAATATTTATTATGTATACAATATTCTGTCTGTGTATGCCTGCTGGCCAGAAGAGGGCACCAGACCTCATTACAGATGGTTGTGAGCCACCATGTGGTTGATGGGAATTGAACTCAGGACCTTTGGAAGAGCAGGCGATGCTCTTAACTGCTGAGCCATCTCTCCAGCTCCCTGTGTATTGGTTTTTTGAGACAGGGATTCACTGTAGTTTTAGAGTCTGTTCTGGAACTAGCTCTTGTAGATCAGGCTGGCCTCAAACTCATAGAGATCCACCTGCCTCTGCCTCCCAAGTGCTGGGACCCGGCCCCGTGTATATTTTTAAACACACTGTAAACCATTTAGAGTATCTTTTTTGTCTGAATCTGTCTTGTGTACCTTTATCTTTTTCTGACCTTGAGTCTTTAACCTGCTAAGTGATATGGCTAGGATTAGTGCTGCAGTTTTGGTGACTGGATCTGTCTTATTCCTTGGTTCCTGAGAGTCCTGCCTCATGGAGGGGGTATTGGTGGGAGCCACGTTTTTTTACCACAGCTCAGTGGAGTTTCTAGGTCCATGCCACCACCAAGAAGCATGCTGATGGCTGCTCATAAACAGCATTTGAGTGTTTGGTGGCAGGACCTCTTAAAAGAGCTACAAGGCATTTGCTGCTAACATTAATTATAACACTGTTTGGCCAATGGCTCAGACATATTCCTAGCTAGCTGTTACATCTTAACCCATTTCTATTAACCTATGTATCACCATGAAGCTGTGGCTTACCAGTAAGGTTCTAGCGCCTTTCTCCTTTGGCAACTACATTGTGTCTTCTTGGCTCTGCCTACTCTTTCTGTATATTTCTGTTCAGATTTCCTGCCTGGTTTTACTCTGCTAAGCCATTGGCTGAAACAACTTTATTCAACAACCAATAAAAGCAACACATATACAGAAGGACATTCTACATGAAGGGGCTGCACTAAAAGCAACAAAGAAACAAGCCTTGATGTGGGGCCTGGCTGGAGCCAAGTGCACAGCTCTCAGTGCAAATAGCGTGAAGGCCTACAGAGGGATACAGTCCTGTGGCATAGTGGCAGCTATGTGAGAAAGTTTGTCATATTGTCCACAGTCAGGAAGAAACAGACAGCACTTGCTGGCTATTTTTGTTTTATGAAATGTTTGTTCAGCTTTTCTATTACTGAGCTGTATGAGTTTTTTGCTTTTTTTTATATCTATTAACTCCTTTTAAGTAGCTACTGTTTGTAAGTCTTTGTCCCAGCATGTAGGCTGCTGCTCTGTGTCACTGATATATTTTCTTTGCTCTGCAGAAGCTTTTAATTTATATACTTGTCCTGCCCTTATGGGAGCTCTAGATATGGCAGCCAATGCAGTGTCGGGGCCATGCATGGAAGACAGGAAAAGGTGCCTGTCTAGCACAGTAGGCAGCTGTGACCAGGGCTGTTTGAATCTGGGTGTAGGCAGATGCCATCTCTTGTGACCATGGGCTGTTTGAATCTGGGTGTAGGCAGATGCCATCTCTTGTAGAATCTTGTGGATCAAGTCCTGTTCACTCATTTCGTTTGCTTTTGTAAAACAAATTTATGGTATGATATTTTATTTTTTGAGAATATAATAATAGTTCTCCATTCCCTTTCCCCCAAACTCCCATACATCCCTCCCTGCTCTCCTTCAAATTCATGACCTCTTTTCTCATTGTTATTGTATGCATATATGTATACCATATATATTCCTAAATATAACCTGCTCAGTCTATATAATCTACCTGCATTTGTTTTTAGGAGCTGACCATTTGACACTAGACAACCAATTATTATTGTGCATTTTATGAAAAAAACACCACCTCTCCTACTTCCAGTTTTCCTCAGTTGCCCAGTTTTGTGTAGGGTTGAGGCCTTGTGGGATTTTCCCTGTCCGGTTTGGTTTGTACCTTGGTATTGTCCTTGCTCAGCTCACATTTGGGTAGCCATGTTGGTGAGACTTTGTGAGTGTAGATTCTGACATTACTTGGAGCCACAATCTCACAGCAAAGTCCCTGATCCTCTGGATCTTACTCTTCCTCCACCCTCTTCCACAATGTCCCCTCAACCTTAGGTGTAGGAATGTTTTGTAGATTTAACCATTGGGACTGGGCCCCACAACTCTGCATGTTTGGTTATGGTTTTCTGTAATGGTCTATTGTAGATAAATTCCCTTGATGAGGGGTAAAAACTACACTCATCTGTGGGTATAAGGACAGATGTTTATAGATTTTTGTTAGGGATTAGGCTGGTGTTATAAATTAGTGGTTGTAGATTCTCCTCCAATAATTATTAGCACTGAGTAGTTAACTAGGTTTCCAGTACCAGGCATGGTTTCCCTCTTGTTGAGCAGATCTTACGTCCAAATAGAATACACATGCCATTGTTGCATCCCTAGGGTTATCATGACATTGGGTTGTTGTTGAGGTTGTCATAGCTGTGTAGGACTTTGGAAGCTTGTATGGTACCTTCTGATGGTGTGATATTCTCAAAGTCTCAGTTATATCTGTGTCTTACACAGTGAGTTGATTTTGGTGTCTGGTGTAAACGAGGGTCCAGTTTCATCCTTTGGTGTGTGGAATCCAGACTTCCTGGGACAATCCCCTGGATGGAAGCTGTTTTTTTCTTAGTATGCCTATCTGGTGCTCTTGTCAGCAACTATCCTGAACTTTCCATTTTGTTCCAATTGTCTGGTTTTTCTTAGTTTCACTCTTTTTCCTTAAAACACTTTCATTTGTGTTTGGGCGTTTTGCCTTTATGTATATCTGTGTACCAGTGGGCATGCCTAGTGCCTGAGTTGGTTAGAACAAGACACTAAACTTTTCAGAACTACAGTTACAGATGGTTGTGAGCCACCATGTTGGTACTGGAAATCAATCCTGGGTCCTCTGGGAGAGCAACTAGTGTTCTTAACCCCTGAGCCAACTCTCCAGGCACCGCTCTTGACCACTGAGTTCTCTTAACAACTCTTTCTTAGGCATATGGTATGTTGTATGTGCGTGTTTCTCACTATGTTGCTCAGGCTAATCTTAAACATGGGGTCTTAAAAATGACCCTTCTCCCTTAGCCTCATATGCTGGGATGACAGGGACATGAATCATGGCACCCAGCTTGTATTTCAAATCAGGATGGACCATGTGTCCAACTTTCCTCAGAAGTGGTTTGGCCTTTTTTTTTTTTTTTAATATTTCTACATGAGTTTTAGGATTGTTCACCTGACTAATGTCACTAAGATTCTGCTGGCAGTTGTACTGAATCTATATATTCCTATGGGTAGTGTGGGCATTGTGATAAGATTTATTTGGATTCACAGTGTGTCCTTCCATTTTCTCTTTCTTTGACCAATGATTTGTTTACATTTTTGGACTAGACCAGGCTGGACTGGAACTTATTAAGTCCTGCCACCTCTGCCTCTTGAGTGCTGGGTATATCATTAAGTCTGGCTCAAAAATTTTGGACTTCTAATCAAGAAATTTTTGCTAAAGCATTAAGAATTTATGCTTAAAGAATAAGACACAGCCAAGTGGTGGTGCATGTTTCTAGTCCCAGCACTTAGAAGGCACAGGCAGGCTGTTCTGAGTTCAAGGTCAGCCTGGTCTACAGAGGGAGTTCCAAGACAGCCAGGAACACTTAAAGAAACCGTGTCTCAATAAGAAAAAAAGAAACAAACAAAAAAAAAAAAACAAAAGAGTAAAAAAGAGTAAAAAAATAAGACGTAAGAGTTTCAGAAAACAGTACTAGATTTATTGAAAGACATGTAATTGAAGTATAATTATGTAAACTTAAATGGCACATGATTATTAAATTAAATTAATCTGAATTTTATATTTACATTTTCAGTCCAGAGCATTACATTCATGCAGTGGTAAGAAGCACTGATTTTTTTTTTAATTTTTTTATCCTCAAATGTCCATCCTCTTGAGAAATGCAAGAACACTCAGCTGAAGTTGTTACCTACTGTTTGAATATATGAAACCCTAAGAGTTTAAGAAAGCCAAAGCCTAGGAAATTTAAGTGTTATTTGTGATATATAAAACATATACAAATATATATACTAACATGTATGTATTAGTATTATATAGTAGTTATATCTGGCTTTGCCTATCTGAAATTTTGAACATTCTGAGCTGTGGCACCTCTCTAGGAGTCTGCGGATGTGTCAAGGAGCTTCTTCTGCTCGTCTGGGATGTCATTCATGGCATCTTCAGACATCTGGTCTGCAGAGAGCTTGTCCTGTGAAGACACTGTGTCTTCCAAGTCAGGATATTGGCCTGCATTGTCAGGAGGGCCCTGCTCTTCTGGGATGTCAATCATGACGTCTTCACAGAGCTTGGCTGCAGCAGCTGCATTCTGGGGAGTGATCGTGTGTCCAAAGCCCTGATACTGGCCCTGGGGTGAGGATGACTTTGAACCTGGAGAACCTGCATCGCGTGGTGATGAGGAAAGCAGACTTGTGTGTTCAGTATGCTCTGGGTCTTCAGGAAAACATTTTTTGGGGGGATAACCTCGCATTGTTCTCCCTATAAGACAATATAAATTTAATAGCCAACGGTTATTTTTACTGCTGTAAACATAATTCTCTAACCACTCCCTTCCCCCCTTTGTCTTCCCCAAATCTGAAGAGCCTGTATCATAGCACTGCTTTCCATATTTTCTCATTTCTTAAATTACTAGAGTAAATGACCTTCCTTATCTTACATATTTGGGTCAGGGTGCCACACAAGCATGAGGACCTGAGTTCGATCCTCAGCACGGGTACAAAGCTGGGCATGTTTATAGTCCCCGTGCTAGCAAGGCAGAGATAGGATCCCTGGGGCTCTCTGGTCAGCCATCCTAGCTGAATCTGTGAGCCCCAGGACAGCGAGAGACCCTGTTCCAAAACCCAAGCTGAACATCCCGAGGGACCACACCTGAGGTTCATCTTTGACCCCATGTGTACACACACAAACCTAGCTTCCCAATATACACACTTACACTAACAGAAGTTAAACAGCTGTTACCTACCGACACGTCTTACTTGCTCAGAAATATCCTCTCTGATATCCGACACATCCCACATGGCAAGGAAGGAGTCGAAGCACGAGCCTTCCTCTGCCTCTTGCACGTAGGGTTTATAGGAGAAGGAGTAATGATGAGCAATTGCCGCGAAGAACATTTCGATGCAGATGATGAAATCCTACAACAGCCACACAAATATCAGACATCTTTGGGCTTCGATCTAATTTTTCAAATTGCTAACTTTTCAAAGTTACTTAGAATGCCAATAACTTTGAAATATAACCCAGATTATATTCCTTTTCAACATTTTTCCCCCACTTCATAACATGACAAGCAAGATTTGCATCTCTTTTGCTTTCCCTCACTCAAGAATTTCTCAATGCATTACACAAGCACTGAAAGGAACCATGCAGACATAAGCGGACCAGGAATGAAATCAGTACCCATGAGTCCCTGTGGGCCATTTCTCTCGGGTTCTCGCTCCTCACTACAGAGTAAGCTAGCAGTCTTGCCCACTGTTTGCACGTTGGCAGGTTCTGGGCATCACTGCATTAAATTGCTTAAACAGTAACACCTCCTGAGTTCAGAAACAGCCCTACTTACCTGCAGGCCTGTGGCCACAGCTTCGGCACTTTGCCATTCCCACGTACGCTTTTCTGAAATAACGCCAACCTTAACCAACAAAGCAATAAGCACTGCTTGCCTGGATGTCAAGAAGAGGTAAATGTCAAATCTAAATCATGAAATGACCAGCTGTTTTATGCAATTAGGGGCTAGGGAGGTGGCTCGGTGGGCAAAACGCTTGTTGTACAAGAGTGAGGAAGGTCTTAAGTGAGAAGCACAGAACCCAAGTAAGGCTGGCATGTAGCACACACACACGTAAACCAGCGTTCCTGAGGGGAGCTGAGAGGTGGGACAGAATCCGGGGAAGCCGCAGGCCAGCAAGCCTTGAGTGTGTACAGTGAACAATTAAGAGACCCTCACCTCAATGCAAGACACGGACACCCAAAGCTCCTCATCTCCACATGCACACATGACATGGGCATGTTCCCACTCACAATAAACACATACATAACATATACACAAAAAGATTAAAATCCGCAACCACAAACAGTTAAGGCCTCAGTGTATCCTAGGACTCCAAACTATCCTGCCTTCAGGACACACTCCCAAACCAACTGTGTTTACAGTAAATATATGCACCTTGCCTTACAAATGTATTAGCTTCATAAGATGAATTTCATTATGTATTCTCAGAAAAACATTTGATTTATATATTTTTTTTGTTCTGAAACCATGTACAAATAATTAGATTCTGAGTTCTAACAGTGTGTTTACCTGTGCTTACTAAGACTTTATTATTTATTTATTTAGATACAGGGTCTTTCTATGCAATCCTGGTTGTTCTAGAACTTGCTATGTTGACCAACCTGGTCTTGAACCCAAGATCTGGCCACCTCTGCCTCCCAAGTGCTGAGACTAAAGGCACGTGCCATCACACCTGGATAATTACTAGGATCAAAAAAATTACCATTTATTTTCGGCCGTGTATATGAGATCGGAGGACAACCCACTGGCGCCATTTCTTTCCCACTACCGTGGGCTCTTGGGTGGAACTCCCCTCGTCAGGCTTGGCAACGGCAAGCCTCTCTTCCTGCTGACCCACGCCACGGCTCTACTACTCTGTCTTATTCCCCCTCCTTTATGATCAGTGTGGCAGGGTCCCTGAGGGCGGCTCTGTTCTCTACTTCTGCTTTTACAAGGGTGCTGGGGATCAATCTCAATTCTTTGGTGTGCACAGCAAGGGCCTTTCCCTGCTGAGCTATTCTGCCAGCTTATGGGTTATCTGAATTAGAATGCTGTTGAGTTCCAGAAGTTTTTCTAGCATAAATTACGTCTGTAGAAGACTGCACATGATGTGTGCCCTCAGATGCTAATCATTGATCTGGCAGTGCAATTCCATGAATTTTTTTCTCTTTTCCCCTTACTGAACTGCTAAACTGGATGGATTTGTCTGTGTAACTCTTATTACCTAGCCTATTACTAATCTAACACCATGTCTAGGTTTGTTTGTTTGTTTTGTGACACCGAGGACAGGCAGTAGGGCCTTGTCTACACTATGCGGACACTCAAATGTATCTCCATCCCTACCTTGTATTTTAAAGGACACACACTGATAAACATTTCCTCACACCATTAAATGTCTTCTCCTAAACTGATACTGTTTTATTCATGACAATCATAATTTTAAACAGTTTATTTTATTCATTTTGAGACAGGGTCACACTATGTACCTCTGACTGGCCTCACACTTGCTATGTAGACCCTGCTAGCCTTGAACTCATAGAGAACCACCTGCTTCTACCTCCCCGGGGAGTGCTGGGATTAAAGGGTACACTACCACACCCAGCAGAACTATAATTTTAACGATGGTATCAAGATAGTTAGGCTATCTCAAATTATCTTCATCTTTTAAATGTCATAGTGGCCGTCTGACTACTTCTTTGATTGTTTAGATACAAGATCACACACGGTGGCATAGGCTAATCTACAACTTGCTATAGAGAGCAGGCTGTCATCAAACTCAATGTGAGATTCTCTTGGTTTACCCTGAGTGTTGGGACTACAGGTATATACCACCACACATGACTAAGATTATGTTTTTAAAATACTTTTAAAAACTATTTTTTAATATTTAGTTTTGTGTGAGTTTTGCCTGCATGTGTGTATACAAGTAGAGTATCTGCAGATACCAGAAGAGCGCATTAGAATCACCTGGACCTGAAACTGCAGAAGGTTGGGACCACTAAATTTGTTGGTGTTGGGAACTCAACCCAGATCCTCCAAAAGAATAGCAAGGGCTCTTATCTGCTGAGCCATCTTTCCAGCCCTGTTTTTGTAAATCTTACAAAAGCTAAACTGATGGGTTTAAAAAAAAATTTCAGGGGCTGGAGAGTCATCTCAGTGGTTAAGAGCTTCCAGAGGTCCTGAGTTCAACTCCCAGCAACCACATGGTGGCTCACAGCCATCTGTAATGAGATCTGTTGCCCTCTTCTGGCCTGCAGGCATACATGGAGGCAGAATGTTGTATACATAATTAAATAAATCTTTAAAAAAAAATTTGTGTGTGTGTGTGTGTGTGTGTGAGAGAGAGAGAGAGAAAGAGAGAGAGAGAGAGAGAGAGAGAGAGAGAGAGAGACTGAGACTTTGCAAGTATGTGCATGTGTCACAGAGGTCAGAAGAGGGCTTCAGGTCCCTTGAACTAGAGTGACATGAGGTTGTGAGTTGCCATACATGGCTGCTGGGGACAAACTATGGTCCTCAGGATAAGCAGCAAACTCTAACTGCTGAGCCTCTCTCCAGCCCAAGGACGTCTGCCTAGTTTAGACTGGCCTTGAACGGATGGTCCTGCCTCAGTTTCCCAAGGGCTGGGACCACTGAGTCTGGCATTGTCTTCACATTACTGTAAAAAACTCCCTTAAACAACAATTTTATTGGCATTTATAAAGAAAGAATATTTAAGAGCACGCAATACTTACCAGAATGAGAGAAAGACTACCAGTTTGACACAAAGAAATTTGCCAAAAGGTTGTATAGGGCTGAGCTCTTCTTTCAGCACATTGTAAAACAGCCAGAGGCAGTACACGGCAAACTAGAAACAAAAGCAACATTCATCATTCTGCAGTAGGAAGACAGGGACTGACTCTTAAAGCCGAAACCAGAGCCTGCTCTACAGGAACATTCCAGGTGGAACTTAAGGCTGATTAGTCAATGTTTTAGTGCTTTTAATACGTTACTGCAGAGGTATACATGTGAAATTTCTCAAGACATATGGACCATTTTTCCTGAACGTGTTTCTAAGTATTCACATACTGTAACTCAAGCAATAAACAAATGACATGAACAGAAGAAAAGATTTCCTTCAGTCGAAAGAGAAGGGAAACAGACCTGTTAAGCTTTTAAACACAAATTACAGTCACTTTTTATAAAAACTCTATTATTATTATTATTATTATTAGCTAGTCTCTTGTGTAACATTTACACAACACACATACATACACGGTTTATAAATCAACACATTAAATAAGTACAGTTTCAATAAAATTGTGACCATGAAATCTACATCATACAAATTTTCTTGACAGCAGTCTGTTAGTCCAGCTGGCCTGACTTCTTAGAATAAACGTTCATGACGTTAGAGTCAGTTCTAATAACCAACCAGGACTTCAACAGCAAGAAGCATCTCTGAAAGCTTACTTTCCCCATTAAAATGATAAGACACTTTATGCTCATTTAAACTACTCCAGGACAGGAAAGCAGTAAGGATCCTTCTTCAGATCCTTGGAGTGGAGTCAGGGCCAAGCAAGCTGCATGCTCTACACTCACAGGCCCTGGGTTCTAACTCTAGTACTGTTAAAAAAAACAAACCAAAAAAAGAAATTGAGGGCCTAGTGGTGGTGGCATACACCTTTAATACCAGCACTCAGGAGGCAGAGGTAGGTGGACCTCGGTGAGCTTGAGGCCAGCCTGGTCTACAGACCAAATTTCATGACAGGCTCCAAAACTATGGAGAAACCCTGTCTCAAAAACTCAAAAGCAACAGCAACAACAGAAACCAAAACAAACTGACTCTCGGCACCGAGCCATTTCTCTGTACATATGAACTGTTACCCTGTTAGGCTGGGATCATACCCAGGGCTATGCGTGCTAGGCAAACACTCCATATTCCACCAGTCACAACCCAATTTCCTAACATCTGTCATGAACTAAAATAAAATTTTGTTCCCCAATATTGTTCTCAACTAAAAGTAGCTAACTTTTGTGTGTTTTTCTTAAATTTTACTTTTAATATCTATCTAAATGCCAATGGGAAGAACAAACTATGCCCACAATGAAGAGCGTTTCCAGTCCTTTCTTATCATGGGTATTTCATCCGGAAGGCAAAAGCACTTCTGACCATTTCTTTAGACTACATTTCCAGAAAAAGGACTACGGGTCATGAAGGCAAACATGACGGAAATCTCTGGAGACACACCACATTTATTTCCATTAAAAATTGTTTTGTTTTGGGTGTTTTGAGACAGGGTTTCTCTGTGTAGCACTGGCTGTCCTGGAACTCACTTCATAGACCACGCTGGCCTCACACTCAGATCTGCCTGCCCCTGCCTCCCACCTTCTGGGATTGAAGGCATGCGCTGCCATGCCCAGAACCATTATAAACTTCCAACACTGTGTGTGGGCCACTGTATTTCAGTTACTACACTGTAGGAAGCACCACCCAAAGACACTGCTTACAGCCCTTAAGTTCCTAGAACAGCACCCATTTTTTTTTTAAGTTTCAGTCTTGGCGGGCAGTGGTGGTGCATGCCTTTAATTCCAGCACTTGGGAGGTGGAGGAAGGGAGATCTCTGTGAGTTTGAGGCTAGCCTGGTCTACAAAGCAAGTTCCAAGACAGCTAGAAGAACTGTTACGCAGAGAAAAATCAAAACAAACAAAAAACAAAAAAACTTCACTCTTTATTTTCCTTTAATTCTAAATACAGAAAAGACAATTGAGTTCTTTCTGTTTCTTTTCTTTTCTTTCTTTTTTTTTTTTTGAGACAGGGTTTCTTTGTGTAGTCCTGGCTGTCCTGGAACTCACTCTGTAGACCCAGCTAGTCTCAAACTCAGAGATTTGCCTTTATGCTGGGATTCACCTGGTGAATCCTTCCTTTTGCACCCTTAGACTTTCCCTCCAACTGAACAGGCTGATTGTGTTGTTCTGCTCATTTAGAAGCACACAATGCTTTTACCCACAGCTATGCGGTAACAAGGGCAAACAGGTGTGCATGTAATCACCAAATCATTCATGAACACATTACTGTACTTTTATATACATTAAAGCTGTTTCAGGTTCCATGTACAAATTAAAAAGTAATATTTTTCTCAAGAAAAGTGCCTGATAACACTCAGCAACAGAAACTAACTTAGTACAGCTACGGGGAATGATGATTTACTTACCACTTGTGACAGGTTATTTAATATAACCAAGTAAGTCCAAGCATTGAAGACACTAAAGTTCCCTTCATCGTAGACACCAATAATCTCACATACCCTAAAAAATTGCAAAAATCAACGTTATGACTAACCAAGCAAACCCATATCTTAATATGTCTCCTTTAGAGACTTATTTTATGTATATGAATATTCTAGTGCATGCAGACCTGTGCACAATGTGTGTGCAATGCCTTTGGAGGCCAGAAAAGGGTGCTGGCCACGCTGGCCCTAGATTTTACTGAACCCGAGTCTTCTGCAGGAGTACGGGGTGCTCTTAACCCTGAACACACACGGAAGGTATGATGGCAGCACTGAAGATTTCTGAGACCATCTACTTCAGCAGCGCTATGGATCATCTTGTGACTCTGGTCACGGACAGAGAAACATTCTTCTAGATGTGTATGATATGACTATTCCTTCTACCTCAAAGGAATGACAAACTCAGCATCATTAAACTAGAAAATCACCACTAACTCCAAAAGACAAGGCCTGATTTTGAAAAGTGTGACAGATAAACATTGATTCCAGCTCACCTTTTCCCTGTAAACAACCTGGCAGATGTGTATCTGCAGACCCAGTCCCCCCACCCCCCGCCCTGAAAGTAATTTTTAGCACAAGTACTGGGTTATGCACTCGTCCAGTTTCTAAGCAGCAAACAAACAAAGCATAAGCCATAAAGCACTCCAGCTCGAGGGCAGAATAAAGAACTGACCTGGTTTGTTTCAGCGTGGCTGTCTTTACTTTGTGAGCTGCAGAACTTTGAGGTCTAACAGAGGAATCATATAAATTGACACTTTGGATATTTTTAGGGAATGTTTCCGAGGTAGTTTAATTATGTTTCATATTTTGACATCAAATGGTTTTTGTCTGTGTTTGAGACTCAGTCTATGTAGACCATGCTGGCCTCAAACTCACAGAGAGCTGCTTCCTCTGCCTCCTCAGTGCTGGGATGAAAGGTGGCACCAGTAAAAGACTGGTGTAGGAGTTCCTTCTGTTTGTGTGTTGCTTTCATTGGTTAATGAATAAAGAAAATGCCTTGGCCTAGTTGATAGGGCACAACTTAGGTAGGTGGAGAAAACAGAACTGAATGCTGGGAGGAAGAAAGCAGAGTCAGAGAGAAGCCATGATCCTCCACCTGAGATGGACGCTGATGAGAATCTCTAGTAAGCCACTGCCACGTGGCGATACACAGATTAATGGAGATGGGTTAAACTAATATGTAAGAGTTAGCCAATAAGAAGTTAGAGCTAATGGCCAAGCAGTTTTCACTAATAGTTCCGGTGTGGTTACTTCAGGTGTAAGTTAGCCAGGTGGCCGGGACAAACAAGGGGCCCCTGCTCCTTGTAACAAAAGACAGTGCTCCTAATAAAACTTTTTTTTTTTTGAGACAGGGTTTCTCTGTGTTGCCCTGGCTGTCCTCAAACTCACTCTGTAGACCAGACTGGCTTGAACTCACTGAGATTTTCCTGCCTCTGCCTCCCAAATGCTGGGATTAAAGGTGTGTGCCACCACTGCCTGGCTCCTAATAACTCTTAACAAGGTAGAAAATAAACTGTGGTTAACCCAAAGGAGATTTTATTTTTTGTGTTTTACAGCCTGCTCTCAAAAGAATAAATCTTGTGATAATTCTTGCATTGTTCACTGTAATAGAATCCAGCTTTTATATATGGATTTACATTATTAATCAATATTGATTTTCTACTTGTTTTTTCCCATTTAAGAATATAAATTATTCTTTTAAGACAGGGCCCAGTCTGACCTTGAACTCTCAATTCTCCTGAATATACATTGAAATGCTAGGATTATTTGCCATGAATCACTACACTTGGTTTCTGTGGAATTAAACCCAAGGCTTTGTGCATTCAAAGCAAACACTCTTATCAACTGAGCTGTATTCCCTGGCATGTATCAAGAAGATAAAATAAACCCAGCTCCCGAAAGGTCACACTTACAACGCCGTCACAGTGGTGATCGGTCTGACCACAGTGTACTGCAATACTCCTAGTTTGCACCGAAAAAGAAGCATTCTGCAAGAGAAGAGAACACCAAAGCTCAACTATTCAGTGGCATCAGAGCATCTCAAAGCCTCCAAACTGAAGTCATTTACAAGGCATGTAACAGAAGGAGTAGAAAGTTCTGGGACCTTGGTCTTTCCTTGTTTCCCAATCTTGCCATGACATACCTCAAATCAACAGGACCCAATGATCTCATCAACAGTCCAAATAAACCCGATTATCTCAGACATTTTTGCTAGAAGTGACAATGAAAGCTCTAACACACACACTCCAGGAGAGAAACTGAGGCACAGATCGACTGTGCATATGTACCTGTGCATAGGTAAGAATGTGTTCACAGAAAGATTTCCTGGGACAAGGGAGCCACCGAGGGTGGCAGCACATTCTCCAGGCTGTGTCCCAGACTGCACAGAGGAGGTGGTGAGCTGAGCTCCGGCTTTCCTCGGCCTCCTGACAGCAGGTGCACTGGCCGCACGCCTTCCCACCACAATGGTCTAGCCTCACAAACTCTGTTCCTTAGTTGCTCTTGTCAGTCATCTTGTCCCAGCAGTGAGACAATTAGCTGTTTGATCACAGACAAGATCACGGAGGCTCCTATTCCCAGCTGTAAAAAGGATGCTGACTAAATGTTTTCTAAGGTTTTCTCCTACAATACACTGATGAACTTTTCTACCAGAGTGATCACTCACAACATAAAAAGAAAACAAAACAACAAACAATAAAAACAGCTGACTGATACTGAAAGCCCACGCGGAGGCTCACTAAAGACAAACATACTTACTCTCCCATAGCCCAGGGTGGACAGCAGCACAGAGGGGGGAAATGCTGTTGCTGATCTTTAGCTTCCAGGTGGAGCACCAAATTGGGAAATCGGATTGTTAGGTAGTTGTTAAGGAATATCATGAAGTTATAAATGACGTAAGCTTCATAGCACTCCCTCCAGGTGTCCACATAGATGGCGATTTTAGGATACTTCAAAGCCAACCACTACAAGAAAACAAGACGTTAAAGACCTGTCACCGACATAACGTGAATTCACCCCACTCACAGAAGCTAACTCTAGAGCCTGGAGATCGTGTCCCATGCTTGCCGCAAACTACCATAATCCAGAATGGATTCACTTGGGGAGGAGGCCAGGGAATGCAAGGCTGCATTCCATCACTGAGCTGCACCCCCAGCGCTGTAACACATGCCTTGATGTGCAACAAGCAGCTTCAATACAGCTAACAAAAAAGGTAAGTGCTGGGGCAAATGAGGAATATAAAAAGAAAAGTTAATTGCGTTCTCAAATTATCCGAAATTAAGGGGAAAATGATCACAGAAAATACTCCTGAAGACATCTGTGTGTGTCTTTCTTGTTTTTTTTTCAGACAGGGTCTATGTAACCTGGATATTCTGGAACTCACTAGGTAGACCAGGCTGGCCTCCAACTCACAGAGTTCACCTGAGGGATGGGATTAAAGGTGTGTAATACCACACCTGGCTAAAGCCATTTTCTTATATCTAACCACCAGAGTAGTTACATCCACTGTGGAAAGTCTTTTGTCCTTTCCTTTTCTCCTCTTTTGGGGGGCGAGGTGACAAAATAATAACGGAAAAGCGTGAGAGTGATCCTTGAGAATCTGCATCTATGGTTTCAGCCAACCCTGGGGCAGAAACATGTAAAACAGCTCCTGACCCCAGGTCTGCACTCTGGAACTCACTAGACAGACCAGGCTAGTCTTGAACTCATGGGGGTTCTCTTATCTGCACCCCTATCTCAACCTCCAGGGCTGTCACTATTATTAATTCCAAGCATATATTAAAGAGTAGTGGTGAGGACTGAGCTCCCAAGGTTATAATGAGGAGCAGAAGGAGAGAGAACATGAACAAGGAAGTCAGGACCATGAGGGGTGCACCCAACCACTGAGACAGGGGGGCCGATCTATTGGGAGCTCACCAAGGCCAGCTGGACTGCTACTGAAAAAAACATGGGATAAAACCGGACTCTCCGAATGTGGTGGACAATGAGAGCTGACGAGAGGCCAAGGAGAATGGCACAGGAACTTTCATCTGGCGATGGATCGAGAGAGAGACAGAGACCCAATTTGGATCAACCGTCTGAGCTCTTAAGGTCCAAATGAGGAGCAGAAGGAGGGAGAACATGAGCAAGGAAATCAGGACCACGAGGCGTGCACCCACCCACTGTGACAGTGGAACTGATCTATTGGGAGCTCTCCAAGGCCAGCTGGACTGGGACTGAATAAGCATGGGTTGAAACTGGACTCTCTGAACAAGGCGGACAATGAAGGCTGATGAGAAGCCAAGGACAATGGCACTAGGTTTCGATCCTAATACATGAACTGGCTTTGTGGGAGCGTAGCCTGTTTGGATGCTCACCTTCCTGGACCTAGATAGAAGTGGGAGGACCTTGGTCTTCCTGTAGAGCAGGGAATTTGGACTGCTCTTCAGTATCGAGAGGGAGGGGGAGTGGACTAGGGGGAGGAGAAGTGGAGTGGGGATAGGGGGAGGGGAGCGGGGGGAGGGGGCAATATGTGGGAGGAGGGGGAGGGAAATGGGAAACGGGGAGCAGTTGGAAATTTTAAGTAAAAAAGAATAAAAAAAAAAAAGGCATGCACCTCCTGGTTTCTATGGCAACTAGTGTGGCTACTGAGATTAAAGGTGTGTGTCATGGCTACTGGGATTAAAGATGTGTGTTACCATAAAAAAAAAAAAGAGTAGTGGTGAGAGATGCATCCCTACAATACGCCTACAAATGTCTTTAAGACAATCACAGGAAAAGAGCTACACATTAGAAATATTTGAAACAGCTTCATTTTTCATTACATTATCTTCTTTGCCAACATTAAAAAAAGTGAGTTAGCCAGTTTCAGTGCTATATGCCTTTAATCCTAGCACTAGGGAGACAGACTGGTGCTGTGGGACAATGGTCTGTACCCTGTCAAGTGTATTTTAATAAAGCAGAAGTATAGGTGGGGTGACGAGAACAGGAGAATTCTGGGAAGAGGAAAGATTCAGTCTGCAGTCCTCACTCAGCTGCAGAGGAAACAAGAGGAAACTGCCTCACTGATATAAAGTACTGAGCCATGTGGCTAACACAGACAAGAATTACGAGCTAATGTACGATATAAGGATTAGTTAATAAGAAGCCTGAGATAATAGGCCAACCAGTTCATAATTAATGTAGAGTTCTGTGTGTTTCTTTGGGATTGAACAGCTGTAGGACTAGGGGAGACAGAAACCTCTGTCAAAAAACTGGGAGCCCTCTGTAAGTTCAGGGTCAACCTGGTCTCCAGAGTGAGTTCCAGGACAGCCAGAAATACAGTGAGACCCTATCTCAAAAATAAAAAGAGAGAGAGAGAGAGAGAGAGAGAGAGAGATGAGCCATCTCTCCAGCCCAAGAATTCTTAATACAATACAATAAAATATACTTACGCTATCCAAACTGTATATTGGGACCATCCAAAGAATCCTATCGAAAGTAAAACATAAAATAACATTTAATATCATGTTTATGAATTATGTCCGTCAACACTAGTAGTAGCAAATATATTAAGATTTGACCTTATAATAGGTTTCTGAAGTTCTGGTTGCGTGTAATGCACTAAGTGCTGCACAATCCCCCAGAGGGACACAGGGATTGTCAACAGCAGAAAGACACCAGCGATGAACCATGCTTCGGTGTGGATTCCAACCTTGAAAAACAAAAGAACGCATTAGTTTAGATTCTGATATTAAAACTATACAGATCAATATTTTTATTTCTTATGTCTTCATTTGATTCCTAATCCTGCTTGGCATTTCCAAAATAATTAGTAAAAATTTTTAAAAAAGATTTACTTTTTAAAAAAATTTTACGTATGTTTGTGTCTGTGTGTGGGTATGTGCATGTGTGGGTATCTGCTGAGGCCAGAAGAGGGCGCTAGAATCCTTGGACCTGAAGTTAGAGGGGTGGGAGAGCACACACCTTTAGTGTGTGTCCAAGGAGGAGGCTCCAGGACAACCAAAAGTACCCTCCTCGACAAAACAAAACATTCCCCATACTATCTTTGCCCATGGAATTGTGTCTGAGTGAGGACCAGCACTGAGTGTGCCAAGGACTGATGCAGACCAAGTGTCCTCACAGAGTGCTGCTAGGAGGAAAGTTCCATGTCGAGCAGTCATAAACCACGTGACAGGAAAAACGAGCCACCACAGCCACCGCTGCAGTCACGTGCCACAGCACGGCAGCGCTGTGGGCACTTCTCTCTGCCTCAGTGTCCTCGTCCACAGAGGGAATCTCCTGTATTCAGCATTTCTCAGAGGGCTAAATAAAATCATAGTTACAGAATGAATGAGAGCGATCTTGAGGATATGCTCTAGCTAATACCTCTAACCTTAAACACAAAACAAAGTCTTTGTAATCTCAGTCTTCTCTGCCCATTGTGCTATCATTTCTCAGGGCCCTTCAGAGTCAAATCTTCAAAACTCAAAGATTCTCCGGATTCTAAGCTTCCACTACACATTCCCACTTGAACAGTTCTGTTCTGGCTTTAGTCCTTCAACTGCAGTGAAATCACTGAGCTCCCAATGACCTTTCTACTTGTGAAACGTGACAGGCAAGGTGGCAACAATGGACACCAGCCAAAATGTTCCCCAAAACCCTCCTTCCCAGGCATTCACTTCGTTCTTTGTAATTTCCTGTGAAATACTGGTGCCAGTCCTTTACCGTTGTTCCTTCTCTGCATCCTTGATCTAAAGCACTCTTTATCTGCGGACATTGACTGAAGTCTGACCATACCTAGGAGTACACCTGGAGGAGTACCTAGGTGTGCTCCCCTTCCAGAGGCTGAAACCTAACCTCGAATGCCAACGGCCATATTTGGGCATAAGGCTGATAGGAAGTGACTTAGGTAAAATGAGGTCATAGTCTCACAGGGCTGGTGATCACAAAATGAGATGGGCAACAACCTGAGGATTCAGCAAAAGCATGGCCAACCTGTGACCAGAGAGCATCCTCCCCAGAGAGCAACCCCTCTGGCCCCCATGATATCTGACTCCAAAATAGTTTTCAGGACTGTGAAAAGATAAATTCCTGTTGAAGGCACTCAGTTCATAAACATGTGCTTTCACGTGTGTGAGTGCAGGTGTAGGTACAGGTGTGCGTGTGTGAGTTCAGGTGTGCATGTGTGCAGGCGTGAGTGCAGGTGTGCAGGTATAAGTGCAGGTGTGGGTACAGGTGTGCAGGCGTGAGTGCAGGTGTGCATGTGTGAGTCCAGGTGTGGGTACAGGTGTGCAGGTATGAGTGCAGGTGTGGGTACAGGTGTGCAGGTGTGAGTGCATGTGTGCACGTCAGAGGACAACTCTGGGAAATCAGCTCTCCTTCCATCTTGTGAGCCAGGGTCTCTCTTGTTTCTGCTGCTGTGCTGCATATGCCAGGCCAGACGGCTGACCAGCTTCTAGGCAACTATGTGTCTACCTTCCTCTTGCCATAGACATCGTTCATGTTGGCTATAGAGGGGGAACTCGGGGTCGGGCTTTCCTGGCTATTGCGTTACTTGCTGAGCCATCTTTACAGTTTAGTTTATGGCATTTTCTTAGGGCAGAGAGAGCAAACAAGACAAGTAACTGCAGCTGAAGCGGTTCTGAGGTCTAGACTTGCATATCCAGTGCAGTATGACAGGCTCACCTGCACACCCTCCATTGGACATCCCTATCAGAACTTGAGGGACTTGACTTGGGGTGCTGGCAGTTTACACTGCAGATCAGAATTGGTCTGAAAGGTTAGAGGCGCTTTGAAACTGCAGCTCACAACTAAGAGAAGTCTTAAGCAGAAATGGTACACATTTCACTCACCTTCATATACTATATTCCAAGGACTACTAAATGAGGAAGTTATATTTATATTAAGATTGCTATACCCAAATTTAGACAACAAAATTTCAAATAACCTAAAAACTTAACAAATGAGAAATATTTAATGTCATATTTTAATAGCCCGAACTAGCTATATGGACTATAAGAGAAGCCAAAAAAGTTTAGTGAACAAAAGCACCCTACAAATATGTCTAGACACATTGTTTAACTAAAATATTTTCCACAATCAAAGGGGGGGGGGTTATCTACATGGTATGTCATAACTCTTCCAAAAGAAGTGTTTCTCAATAAAAGTACTTTCTGGTTATTAATTAATTAATCGATAATTCTAAGTTCCCTTTATACATATATTATGGATATGTTAGGTACCCAGCTTGCAATGCTTTACTAATGCCACAGCATGACATCAACACATAATGAAGGGTGGGTCAGAGAGATGGCTGCGCTAAGGTGCTGGCCTCCAACACTACACTGATCCCTTGCGCTCGGTCCTCACTTAGCACTCAAGAAGGAAGGAGAGAACCAACTCCCCCAACTTGTCTGTCCTTTGACCTCCACAACCGGGCCATCCCACGAACACACCAACAAATACATTTAAGAAAAGAAAGAAAGGAAGGAAGGGAGGGAGGATGAGAGAGGGAGGGAGGAAGGAAGGAAGAAAGGGGGGAAAAAGAAATGAATACACAGGAACTTTAGTAAAACTTTTCCCTTACTGAGGAGTAACTTCAAGTCTGGGAATGTCGCTCAGATGGGAGAATGCCTGCTTGCCTCAAATGCACACAGCCCTGGGTTCCATCCCCAGCGTTCAATAATCAGAAGCGCTGAGAATGTGCTTGGAGGTTTACTCTAGGCTACAAGGCAAATTTCAAAGAGCATGGTCTACATAAGACTTTATCCCATTAAAGAAAGAAACAAAAGACGTAACTTCAAACGTAAAAACAATTAGCAAGTCAAACTAAAGGGAATCCTTTCGTTTCAGGAAGAGCTTCTAAAATCCAGAACGTAGCTTTCAAGGTAGTTTATTTTATCTGGTTAAGACCAATATCAGCACAGCAGATCTGATTTCAAGAAGAGTTCTCTGGGAATTGATGGGTATCGGCAAAGCATTCTCAGCAGCAACATTGACTATTTTCTCCACCCGGTCCCACCTCCAGTTGTAGCGGCAAAATGAAATCAGACGGGTCCGTATATTCAAAGACAAAATGTTTTTCAGACCCCAAGCATGAGAGCGCAGACAAAGGGATTCTGCCAACTAGCGTGGGAAAGGGTAGAGGTGCTGGACCCTCCTACCTTTAGTTTTTGAAGTTCCCAAACACCGAAGGGAACCGAGACGAGGATGGAAATTACGTAAATAAGTACAAGCAGGGGCCGGATCCATCGCCTCCAGTTGTTCCGATTACAGGCGCAGGGCATTTCCATAAACAAATTAGTTTTGAACAGCTCAAAAAATGAACCAAGCCGAGATTTTGGCTTCTTTTCTTCGTTTTTTTTTCTCCTCTGGCTCTCTACAGGGGAAAATTCAGCAGCCGCTGGCACCGCGTCCTCGGGTTGCGCTGTGGTTGCGGCTGCCGCAGCGGCAGCAGCTCGGGATGCTCGCAGGTGCGGGCTGCATCCTCGCCGGCTAACCGGCATGCACCCCGTCGGCCGCGGCGCAGTCGCCGCTCACCTGGGGGTCGCCTAAAGTCTTGGCTGCACCATGGCCCCGAGGACAGCTGGGGTGACCTGGGGAGGGTCCCACCTGCAGCTGGAAGTCAGCGACTCCCTCCCCACTGCTCTGGTAGGCGAGTCTCCGCCCCCCGGAAGACCCGGCCCCCGACTTCCTCACTCACGCTTCCGGAACTTCCACTGTAGTGGAACTCATCTTCGAAAGAAATGAATCCACTTCCGTTTCCGTTCAGATGCTCAAGGCCAATAGAATCCTGATTATATTCCTTTTCAACATTTTTCCCCACTTCATAACATGACAAGCAAAGTTTGCATCTCTTTTGCTTTCCCTCACTCAAGAATTTCTCAATGCATTACACAAGCACTGAAAGGAACCATGCAGACATAAGCGGATCAGGAATGAAATCAGTACTCATGAGTCCCTATGGGCCATTTCTCTCGGGTTCTCGCTCCTCACTACATAGTAAGCTAGCAGTCATGCCCACTGTTTGCACGTTGGCAGGTTCTGGGCATCACTGCATTAAATAGCTTAAACAGTAACACCCCCTGAGTTCAGAGACAGCCCAACTTACCTGCAGGCCTGTGGCCACAGCTTCAGGACGTTGCCCTTCCATCACATGTATCTTTGAAATTATGCCAGATTTTAGCAGTACAGTGATTAATACTGCTTGCCTGGATGTCAAGAAGAGGTAAATGTCAAATCTAAATCATGAAATGACCAGCTGTTTTATGCAATTAGGGGCTAGGGAGGTGGCTTGGTGGGCAAAGCGCTTGTTGTACAAGAGTGAGGAAGGTCCTAAGTGAGAAGCACAGAACCCAGGTAAAGCTGGCATGTAGCACACACACACGTAAACCAGCGTTCCTGAGGGGAGCTGAGAGGTGGGACAGAATCCGGGGAAGACCGCAGGCCAGCAAGCCTTGGTGTGTACAGTGAACAATTGAGAGACCCTCACCTCAATGCAAGACATGGCCACCCAAAGCTCCTCATCTCCATATGCACACGTGACATGGGCATGTTCCCACTCACAATAAACACATACATAACATATACACAAAAAGATTAAAATACACAACCACAAACAGTTAAGGCCTCAGTGTATCCTAGGACTCCAAACTATCCTGCCTTCAGGACACACTCCCAAACAAACTGTGTTTTCATTAAATATATGCACCTTGCCTTACAAATGAATTAGCTTCATAAGATGAATTTCATTATGTATTCTCACAACGTAAGCATTTGATTTACATATCTTTTTTTGTTTGTTTTGAAACCAGGTACAAATAATTAGATTCTGCGTTCTAACAGTGTGTTTATATGGGCCTACTAGCACTTTATTTTATTATTTTATTTATTTAGGTACAGGGTCTTTCTATGCAACCCTGGTTGTTCTAGAACATGCTATGTTGATCAACCTGGCCTTGGCCTTGAACCAGAGATCTGGCTACCTTTGCCTCCCAAGTGCTGAGACTAAAGGCACGTGCCATCACACCTGGATAATTACTAGGATCAAAAAAATACTATTTATTTTCGGCCGTGTATGTAAGATCGGAGGACAACCCGCTGGTGCCGTTTCTTTCCCTCTACTGTGGGCTCTTGGGTGGAACTCCCCTCGTCAGGCTTGGCAACGGCAAGCCTCTCTTCCTGCTGACCCACGCCACGGCACTACTACTCTGTCTTATTCCCCCTCCTTTATGATCAGTGTGGCAGGGTCCCTGAGGGCGGCTCTGTTCTCTACTTCTGCTTTTACAAGGGTGCTGGGGATCAATCTCAATTCTTTGGTGTGCACAGCAAGGGCCTTTCCCTGCTGAGCTATTCTGCCAGCTATGGGTTATCTGAATTAGAATACTGTTGAGTTCCAGAAGTTTTTCTAGCATAAATTACGTCTGTAGAAGACTGCACATGATGTGTGCCCTCAGATGCTAATCATTGCTCTGGCAGTGCAATTCCATGAATTTTTTTCTCTTTTCCCCTTACTGAACTGCTAAACTGGATAGATTTGTCTATGTAACTCTTATTACCTAGCCTATTACTAATCTAACACCATGTCTAGGTTTGTTTGTTTGTTTTGTGACACCGAGGACAGGCAGTAGGGCCTTGTCTACACTATGCGGACACTCAAGTGTATCTCCATCCCTACCTTGTATTTTAAAAAACACACACTGATAAACATTTCCTCATGCCATTAAATGTCTTCTCCTAAACTGATACTGTTTTATTCATGACAATCATAATTTTAAACAGTTTATTTCATTCATTTTGAGACAGGGTCACACTATGTACCTCTGACTGGCCTCACACTTGCTATGTAGACCCTGCTAGCCTTGAACTCATAGAGAACCACCTGCTTCTGCCTCCCGGGGGAGTGCTGGGATTAAAGGGTACACTACCACACCCAGCAGAACTATAATTTTAACGATGGCATCAAGATAGTTAGGCTATCTCAAATTATCTTCATCTTTTAAATGTCATAGTGGCCGTCTGACTACTTCTTTGATTGTTTAGATACAAGATCACACACGGTGGCATAGGCTAATCTACAACTTGCTATAGAGAGCAGGCTGTCATCAAACTCAATGTGAGATTCTCTTGGTTTACCCTGAGTGTTGGGACTACAGGTATATACCACCACACAGGACTAAGATTGTGTTTTAAAAATACTTTTAAAAACGATTTTTTAATATTTAGTTTTGTGTGTTGCATTAAAAAATAAAATATTTTTTAATATTTAGTGGCATGTGTATATACAAGTAGAGTATCTGCAGATACCAGAAGAGCGCATTAGAATCACCCGGATCTGAAATTGCAGAGGGTTGGGACCACTAACTTTGTTGGTGTTGGGAACTCAACCCAGATCCTACGAAAGAATAGTAAGGGCTCTTATCTGCTGAGCCATCTTTCCAGCCCTGATTTTGTAAATCTTACAAAAGCTAAACGGGTGGGTTTAAAAAACATTGCTATGTGTGTGCGCACAAGTGTGTCAGTGTGTGTGTGTTTCTGTGTGTGTGTGTATGTGTGTGTGTGAGAGAGAGAGTAAGAGAGAGAGACTGTGCAAGTATGTGCATGTGTCACAGAGGTCAGTAGAGGGCTTCAGGTCCCTTGAACTACAGTGACATGAGGTTGTGAGTCGCCATACATGGCAGCTGGGGACAAACTTTGGTACTCTGGATATGCACAAACTCTAACTGCTGAGCCTCTCTCCAGCCCACGGACATCTGCCTAGTTCAGACTGGCCTTGAACGGGTGGTCCTGCCTCAGTTTCCAAAGGGCTGGGACCACTAAGTCTGGCACTGTCTTCACATTACTGTAAAAAACTCCCTTAAACAACAGTTTTATTGACATTTAAAAAGAAAGAATATTTAAGAGCATGCAATACTTACCAGAATGAGAGACAGAATACCATTTTGATACAAATAAATTTGCAAATAGGTTTCAGAGATATGAGCTCTTCTTTCAGCATTCCATAAAACAGCCAGAGGGAGGACAAGGCAAACTAGAAACAAAAGCAACATTCATCATTCTGCAGTAGGAAGACAGGGACTGACTCTTAAAGCCGAAACCAGAGCCTGCTCTACAGGAACATTCCAGGTGGAACTTAAGGCTGATTAGTCAATGTTTTAGTGCTTTTAATAAGTTACTGCAGAGATATACATGTGAAATTTCTCAAGACATATGTACCATTTTTCTGAACGTGTTTCTAAGTATTCACATACTGTAACTCAAGCAATAAACAAATGACATGAACAGAAGATTTCCTTCAGTCGAAAGAGAAGGGAAACAGACCTGTTAAGCTTTTAAACACAAATTTCAGTCACTTTTTATAAAAACTCTATTATTATTATTATTATTATTATTATTAGCTAGTCTCTTGTGTAACATTTACACAACACACATACATACACGGTTTATAAATCAACACATTAAATAAGTACAGTTTCAATAAAATTGTGACCATGAAATCTACATCATACAAATTTCCTTGACAGCAGTCTGTTAGTCCAGCTGGCCTGACTCCTTAGAATAAATGTTCATGACATTAGAGTCAGTTCTAATAATCAACCAGGACTTCAACAGCAAGAAGCATCTCTGAAAGCTTACCTTCCCCATTAAAATGATAAGACACTTTATGCTCATTTAAACTACTCCAGGACAGGAAAGCAGTAAGGATCCTTCTTCAGATCCTTGCAGTGGAGTCAGGGCCAAGCAAGGTGCATGCTCTACACTCACAGGCCGTGGGTTCTAGCTCTAGTACTGTTAAAAAAAAACAATAAAAGAAATTGAAGGCCTAGTGGTGGTGGCACACACCTTTAATACCAGCACTCAGGAGGCAGAGGTAGGCGGACCTCGGTGAGCTCGACGCCAGCCTGGTGTACAGACCAAATTTCATGACAGGCTTCAAAACTATGGAGAAACCCTGTCTCAAAAACTCAAAAGCAACAGCAACAACAGAAACCAAAACAAACTGACTCTCGGCACCGAGCCATTTCTCTGTACATATGAACTGTTACCCTGTTAGGCTGGGATCATACCCAGGGCTATGCGTGCTAGGCAAACACTCCATATTCCACCAGTCACAACCCAATTTTCTAACATCTGTCATGAACTAAAATAAAATTTTGTTCCCCAATATTGTTTTCAACTAAAAGTAGCTATTTTTTGTGCCGTTTTCTTAAATTTTACTTTTAATATCTATCTAAATGCCAATGGGAAGAACAAACTATGCCCACAATGAAGAGCGTTTCCAGTCCTTTCTTATCACGGGTATCACATCCAGAAGGCAAAAGCACTTCTGACTATTTCTTTAGACTACATTTCCAGAAAAAGGACTCCGGGTCATGAAGGTAAACACGAGGGAAATCTCTGGAGACACACCACATTTATTTCCATTAAAAATTGTTTTGTTTGTTTTGGGTGTTTTGAGACAGGGTTTCTCTGTGTAGCACTGGCTGTCTTGGAACTCACTTTGTAGACCACGCTGGCCTCACACTCAGATCTGCCTGCCCCTGCCTCCCACCTTCTGGGATTGAAGGCATGCGCTGCCATGCCCAGAACCATTATAAACTTCCAACACTGTGTGTGGGCCACTGTATTTCAGTTACTACACTGTGGGAAGCACCACCCAAAGACACTGCTTACAGCCCTTAAGTTCCTAGAACAGCACCAATTTTTTTTTAAACTTCAGTCTTGGCGGGCAGTGGTGGTGCATGCCTTTAATTCCAGCACTTGGGAGGTGGAGGAAGGCAGATCTCTGTGAGTTTCAGGCTAGCCTGGTCTACAAAGCAAGTTCCAGGACAGCCATGACTGTTACACAGAGAAAAATCAAAACAAACAAAAACCAAAAAATCTTCAGTCTTTATTTTCCTTTAATTCTAAATACAGAAAAGACAATTGAATATTGAGTTCTTTCTTTTTCTATTCTTCTTCTTTTTCTTCTTTTTTTTTTGAGACAGGGTTTCTTTGTGTAGCCCTGGCTGTCCTGGAACTCACTCTGTAGACCCAGCTAGTCTCAAACTCAGAGATTTGCCTTTATGCTGGGATTAAAGGACTGTATCACCACCACCTGGTGAATCCTTCCATTTTTATTTAAACTTTATCCTTTTGCACCCATTAGACTTTCCCTCTAACTGACCAGGCTGACTGTGTTATGTTCTGCTCATTTAGAAGCACACAATGCTTTTACCCACAGCTATGCGGTAACAAGGGCAAACAGGTGTCCACGGACAGGGAAACATCACCAAATCATTCATGAACACATTACTGTACTTTCATATACATTAAAGCTGTTTCAAGTAACATGTACAAATGAAAAGGTAATATTTTTCTCAAGAAAAGTACCTGATAACACTCAGCACAGAAAGTAACTTAGTACAGCTATGGGGAATGATGATTTACTTACCACTCGTGAAATGTTATTTAAAATACATAAGTAAGTCCATGCGTTGAAGACTTTAAAGGTCTTTCACTGTGGACACCAATATTTTCACATACCCTAAAAAATGGCAAAACTCAAAGTTATGACTAACCAAGCAAACCCATATCTTAATATGTCTCCTTTAGAGACTTATTTTATGTATATGCATATTCTAGTGCATGCAGACCTGTGCACAATGTGTGTGCAGTGCCTTTGGAGGCCAGAAAAGGGTGCTGGCCATGCTGGCCCTAGATTTTACTGAACCCGAGTCCTCTGCAGGAGTACGGGGTGCTCTTAACCCTGAACACACATGGAAGGTGTGATGGCAGCACTACTTATATTTCTGAGACCATATACTTCAGCAGCACTATGGATCATCTCGTGACTCTGGTCACGGACAGAGAATCATTCTTCTAGATGTGTATGATATGACTATTCCTTCTACCTCAAAGGAATGACAAACTCAGCATCATTAAACTAGAGAATCATCACTAACTCCAAAAGACAAGGCCTGATTTTGGAAAGTGTGACAGATAAACTTTGATCCCAGCTCACCTTTTCCCTGTAAACAATCTCGCAGATGTGTATCTGCGGACCCAGAGCATGTCCTGTGAAGACGCTGTTTTTTAATGAATAGATACTTGCCTGAACCGTCAGGAGGGCCCTCGTGTTCTGGTATGTCTATTTTTGTATGTTCACCCTGATGGAATGCAACGGCTGCATTATGAGGAATATTCTTGTCCAAAGTCCCGATACTCGCGCTGGCGTAAGATTGTCTTTGTGCTTGGAGAACCTTCATTTGGTGCTCATGAGATAAGACGACTAGGGTGTTGAGTATGCTCTGGGTTTCGAGTACTGGATCTTTTTTTGGAGAACACTGTGTTATTCTTTCTATAAGACAATATAAAATTAATAGCCGAAAGTTATTTTTACTGCTGTAAACATAATTCTATAACCACTCCCTTCCCCTCTTTGTCTTCCCCAAATCTGAAGAGCCTGTATCATGGCACTGCTTTCCGTATTTTCTCATTTCTTAAATTACTAGAGTAAATGACCTTATCTTACATATTTGGGTCAGGATGCCACACAAGAATGAGGACCTGAGTTCGATCCTCAGCACGGGTACAAAGCTGGGCATGTTTGCAGTCCCCGTGCTAGCAAGGAAGAGATAGGATCCCTGGGGCTCTCTGGTCAGCCATCCTAGCTGAATCTGTGAGGCCCAGGACAGCAAGAGACCCTGTTCCAAAACCCAAGCTGAACATCCCGAGGGACCACACCTGAGCTTCATCTCTGACCCCATGTGCACAACACACAAACCTAGCTTCCCAATATACACACTTACACTAACAGAAGTTAAACAGCTGTTACTTACTGAAATATCTCATGTCCTCGGCAATGTGATGCTTGATATCAGACACATCAAACATTGCTACGAAGGAGTTGAAGCATGAGCCTTCCTCTCCTTCTTTTATATACGGCTTATATGAAAATATATAATAATTTCCAATCGCCATGAAAAGCATTTCGATGCAGATGAGGACATCCTACAACAGTCACACAAATATCAGACATCTTTGGGCTTCGATCTAATATTTCAAATTGTTAACTTTTCAAAGTTAAGAGTGTCAATAACTTTGAAATAGAATCCTGATTATATTCCTTTTCAACATTTTTCCCCACTTCATAACATGACAAGCAAAGTTTGCATCTCTTTTGCTTTCCCTCACTCAAGAATTTCTCAATGCAGTACACAAGCACTGAAAGAAACCATGCAGACATAAGCGGACCAGGAATAAAATCAGTACCCATGAGTCCCTGTAGGCCATTTCTCTCAGGTTCTCGCTCCTCACTACATAGTAAGCTAGCAGTCATGCCCACTGTTTGCACGTTGGCAGGTTCTGGGCATCACTGCATTAAATAGCTTAAACAGTAACACCCCCTGAGTTCGGAGACAGCCCTACTTACCTGCAGGCCTGTGGCCACAGCTTCAGGACGTTGCCCTTCCATCACATGTATCTTTGAAATTATGCCAGATTTTAGTAATACACTGATTAGTACTGCTTGCCTGGATGTCAAGAAGAGGTAAATGTCAAATCTAAATCATGAAATGACCGGCTGTTTTATGCGATTAGGGGCTAGGGAGGTGGCTCAGTGGGCAAAGCGCTTGTTGTACAAGAGTGAGGAAGGTCCTAAATGAGAAGCACAGAACCCAGGTAAGGCTGGCATGTAGCACACACACACGTAAACCAGCGTTCCTGAGGGGAGCTGAGAGGTGGGACAGAGTCCGGGGAAGACCGCAGGCCAGCAAGCCTTGAGTGTGTACAGTGAACAATTAAGAGACCCTCACCTCAATGTAAGACATGGACACCCAAAGCTCCTCATCTCCATATGCACACATGACATGGGCATGTTCCCACTCACAATAAACACATACATAACATATACACAAAAAGATTAAAATACGCAACCACAAACAGTTAAGGCCTCAGTGTATCCTAGGACTCCAAACTATCCTGCCTACAGAACACACTCCCAAACAAACTGTGTTTACATTAAATATATGCACCTTGCCTTACAAATGTATTAGCTTCATAAGATGAATTTCATTATGTATTCTCAGAACTTCAGCATTTGACTTACATATCTTTTTTGTTGTTGTTTTGAAACCAGGTACAAATAATTAGATTCTGCGTTCTAGCAGTGTGTTTATATGGGCCTACTAGCACTTTATTATTTTATTTATTTAGGTACAGGGTCTTTCTATGCAACCCTGATTGTTCTAGAACTTGCTATGTTGACCAACCTGGTCTTGAACCCGAGATCTGGCCACCTCTGCCTCCCAAGTGCTGAGACTAAAGGCACGTGCCATCACACCTGGATAATTACTAGGATCAAAAAAATACTATTTATTTTCAGCCGTGTATGTGAGATCGGAAGACAACCCGCTGGTGCCGTTTCTTTCCCTCTACCGTGGGCTCTTGGGTGGAACTCCCCTCGTCAGGCTTGGCAACGGCAAGCCTCTCTTCCTGCTGACCCATGCCATGGCTCTACTACTCTGTCTTATTTCCCCTCCTTTTTGATCAGTGTGGCAGGGTCCCTGAGGGCGGCTCTGTTCTCTACTTCTGCTTTTACAAGGGTGCTGGGGATCAATCTCAATTCTTTGGTGTGCACAGCAAGGGCCTTTCCCTGCTGAGCTATCCTGCCAGCTTACGGGTTATCTGAATTAGAATGCTGTTGAGTTCCAGAAGTTTTTCTAGCATAAATTACGTCTGTAGAAGACTGCACATGATGTGTGCCCTCAGATGCTAATCATTGCTCTGGCAGTGCAATTCCATGAATTTTTTTCTCTTTTCCCCTTACTGAACTGCTAAACTGGATAGATTTGTCTATGTAACTCTTATTACCTAGCCTATTACTAATCTAACACCATGTCTAGGTTTGTTTGTTTGTTTGTTTTGTGACACCGAGGACAGGCAGTAGGGCCTTGTCTACACTATGCGGACACTCAAATGTATCTCCATCCCTACCTTGTATTTTAAAAAACACACACTGATAAACATTTCCTCATGCCATTAAATGTCTTCTCCTAAACTGATACTGTTTTATTCATGACAATCATAATTTTAAACAGTTTATTTCATTCATTTTGAGACAGGGTCACACTATGTACCTCTGACTGGCCTCACACTTGCTATGTAGACCCTGCTAGCCTTGAACTCATAGAGAACCACCTGCTTCTGCCTCCCGGGGGAGTGCTGGGATTAAAGGGTACACTACCACACCCAGCAGAACTATAATTTTAACGATGGCATCAAGATAGTTAGGCTATCTCAAATTATCTTCATCTTTTAAATGTCATAGTGGCCGTCTGACTACTTCTTTGATTGTTTAGATACAAGATCACACACGGTGGCATAGGCTAATCTACAACTTGCTATAGAGAGCAGGCTGTCATCAAACTCAATGTGAGATTCTCTTGGTTTACCCTGAGTGTTGGGACTACAGGTATATACCACCACACAGGACTAAGATTGTGTTTTAAAAATACTTTTAAAAACGATTTTTTAATATTTAGTTTTGTGTGTTGCATTAAAAAATAAAATATTTTTTAATATTTAGTGGCATGTGTATATACAAGTAGAGTATCTGCAGATACCAGAAGAGCGCATTAGAATCACCCGGATCTGAAATTGCAGAGGGTTGGGACCACTAACTTTGTTGGTGTTGGGAACTCAACCCAGATCCTACGAAAGAATAGTAAGGGCTCTTATCTGCTGAGCCATCTTTCCAGCCCTGATTTTGTAAATCTTACAAAAGCTAAACGGGTGGGTTTAAAAAACATTGCTATGTGTGTGCGCACAAGTGTGTCAGTGTGTGTGTGTTTCTGTGTGTGTGTGTATGTGTGTGTGTGAGAGAGAGAGTGAGAGAGAGAGACTGTGCAAGTATGTGCATGTGTCACAGAGGTCAGTAGAGGGATTCAGGTCCCTTGAACTACAGTGACATGAGGTTGTGAGTCGCCATACATGGCAGCTGGGGACAAACTTTGGTACTCTGGATATGCACAAACTCTAACTGCTGAGCCTCTCTCCAGCCCACGGACATCTGCCTAGTTCAGACTGGCCTTGAACGGGTGGTCCTGCCTCAGTTTCCAAAGGGCTGGGACCACTAAGTCTGGCACTGTCTTCACATTACTGTAAAAAACTCCCTTAAACAACAGTTTTATTGACATTTAAAAAGAAAGAATATTTAAGAGCATGCAATACTTACCAGAATGAGAGACAGAATACCATTTTGATACAAATAAATTTGCAAATAGGTTTCAGAGATATGAGCTCTTCTTTCAGCATTCCATAAAACAGCCAGAGGGAGGACAAGGCAAACTAGAAACAAAAGCAACATTCATCATTCTGCAGTAGGAAGACAGGGACTGACTCTTAAAGCCGAAACCAGAGCCTGCTCTACAGGAACATTCCAGGTGGAACTTAAGGCTGATTAGTCAATGTTTTAGTGCTTTTAATAAGTTACTGCAGAGATATACATGTGAAATTTCTCAAGACATATGTACCATTTTTCTGAACGTGTTTCTAAGTATTCACATACTGTAACTCAAGCAATAAACAAATGACATGAACAGAAGATTTCCTTCAGTCGAAAGAGAAGGGAAACAGACCTGTTAAGCTTTTAAACACAAATTTCAGTCACTTTTTATAAAAACTCTATTATTATTATTATTATTATTAGCTAGTCTCTTGTGTAACATTTACACAACACACATACATACACGGTTTATAAATCAACACATTAAATAAGTACAGTTTCAATAAAATTGTGACCATGAAATCTACATCATACAAATTTCCTTGACAGCAGTCTGTTAGTCCAGCTGGCCTGACTCCTTAGAATAAATGTTCATGACATTAGAGTCAGTTCTAATAATCAACCAGGACTTCAACAGCAAGAAGCATCTCTGAAAGCTTACCTTCCCCATTAAAATGATAAGACACTTTATGCTCATTTAAACTACTCCAGGACAGGAAAGCAGTAAGGATCCTTCTTCAGATCCTTGCAGTGGAGTCAGGGCCAAGCAAGGTGCATGCTCTACACTCACAGGCCGTGGGTTCTAGCTCTAGTACTGTTAAAAAAAAACAATAAAAGAAATTGAAGGCCTAGTGGTGGTGGCACACACCTTTAATACCAGCACTCAGGAGGCAGAGGTAGGCGGACCTCGGTGAGCTCGACGCCAGCCTGGTGTACAGACCAAATTTCATGACAGGCTTCAAAACTATGGAGAAACCCTGTCTCAAAAACTCAAAAGCAACAGCAACAACAGAAACCAAAACAAACTGACTCTCGGCACCGAGCCATTTCTCTGTACATATGAACTGTTACCCTGTTAGGCTGGGATCATACCCAGGGCTATGCGTGCTAGGCAAACACTCCATATTCCACCAGTCACAACCCAATTTTCTAACATCTGTCATGAACTAAAATAAAATTTTGTTCCCCAATATTGTTTTCAACTAAAAGTAGCTATTTTTTGTGCCGTTTTCTTAAATTTTACTTTTAATATCTATCTAAATGCCAATGGGAAGAACAAACTATGCCCACAATGAAGAGCGTTTCCAGTCCTTTCTTATCACGGGTATCACATCCAGAAGGCAAAAGCACTTCTGACTATTTCTTTAGACTACATTTCCAGAAAAAGGACTCCGGGTCATGAAGGTAAACACGAGGGAAATCTCTGGAGACACACCACATTTATTTCCATTAAAAATTGTTTTGTTTGTTTTGGGTGTTTTGAGACAGGGTTTCTCTGTGTAGCACTGGCTGTCTTGGAACTCACTTTGTAGACCACGCTGGCCTCACACTCAGATCTGCCTGCCCCTGCCTCCCACCTTCTGGGATTGAAGGCATGCGCTGCCATGCCCAGAACCATTATAAACTTCCAACACTGTGTGTGGGCCACTGTATTTCAGTTACTACACTGTGGGAAGCACCACCCAAAGACACTGCTTACAGCCCTTAAGTTCCTAGAACAGCACCAATTTTTTTTTAAACTTCAGTCTTGGCGGGCAGTGGTGGTGCATGCCTTTAATTCCAGCACTTGGGAGGTGGAGGAAGGCAGATCTCTGTGAGTTTCAGGCTAGCCTGGTCTACAAAGCAAGTTCCAGGACAGCCATGACTGTTACACAGAGAAAAATCAAAACAAACAAAAACCAAAAAATCTTCAGTCTTTATTTTCCTTTAATTCTAAATACAGAAAAGACAATTGAATATTGAGTTCTTTCTTTTTCTATTCTTCTTCTTTTTCTTCTTTTTTTTTTGAGACAGGGTTTCTTTGTGTAGCCCTGGCTGTCCTGGAACTCACTCTGTAGACCCAGCTAGTCTCAAACTCAGAGATTTGCCTTTATGCTGGGATTAAAGGACTGTATCACCACCACCTGGTGAATCCTTCCATTTTTATTTAAACTTTATCCTTTTGCACCCATTAGACTTTCCCTCTAACTGACCAGGCTGACTGTGTTATGTTCTGCTCATTTAGAAGCACACAATGCTTTTACCCACAGCTATGCGGTAACAAGGGCAAACAGGTGTCCACGGACAGGGAAACATCACCAAATCATTCATGAACACATTACTGTACTTTCATATACATTAAAGCTGTTTCAAGTAACATGTACAAATGAAAAGGTAATATTTTTCTCAAGAAAAGTACCTGATAACACTCAGCACAGAAAGTAACTTAGTACAGCTATGGGGAATGATGATTTACTTACCACTCGTGAAATGTTATTTAAAATACATAAGTAAGTCCATGCGTTGAAGACTTTAAAGGTCTTTCACTGTGGACACCAATATTTTCACATACCCTAAAAAATGGCAAAACTCAAAGTTATGACTAACCAAGCAAACCCATATCTTAATATGTCTCCTTTAGAGACTTATTTTATGTATATGCATATTCTAGTGCATGCAGACCTGTGCACAATGTGTGTGCAGTGCCTTTGGAGGCCAGAAAAGGGTGCTGGCCATGCTGGCCCTAGATTTTACTGAACCCGAGTCCTCTGCAGGAGTACGGGGTGCTCTTAACCCTGAACACACATGGAAGGTGTGATGGCAGCACTACTTATATTTCTGAGACCATATACTTCAGCAGCACTATGGATCATCTCGTGACTCTGGTCACGGACAGAGAATCATTCTTCTAGATGTGTATGATATGACTATTCCTTCTACCTCAAAGGAATGACAAACTCAGCATCATTAAACTAGAGAATCATCACTAACTCCAAAAGACAAGGCCTGATTTTGGAAAGTGTGACAGATAAACTTTGATCCCAGCTCACCTTTTCCCTGTAAACAATCTCGCAGATGTGTATCTGCGGACCCAGAGCATGTCCTGTGAAGACGCTGTTTTTTAATGAATAGATACTTGCCTGAACCGTCAGGAGGGCCCTCGTGTTCTGGTATGTCTATTTTTGTATGTTCACCCTGATGGAATGCAACGGCTGCATTATGAGGAATATTCTTGTCCAAAGTCCCGATACTCGCGCTGGCGTAAGATTGTCTTTGTGCTTGGAGAACCTTCATTTGGTGCTCATGAGATAAGACGACTAGGGTGTTGAGTATGCTCTGGGTTTCGAGTACTGGATCTTTTTTTGGAGAACACTGTGTTATTCTTTCTATAAGACAATATAAAATTAATAGCCGAAAGTTATTTTTACTGCTGTAAACATAATTCTATAACCACTCCCTTCCCCTCTTTGTCTTCCCCAAATCTGAAGAGCCTGTATCATGGCACTGCTTTCCGTATTTTCTCATTTCTTAAATTACTAGAGTAAATGACCTTATCTTACATATTTGGGTCAGGATGCCACACAAGAATGAGGACCTGAGTTCGATCCTCAGCACGGGTACAAAGCTGGGCATGTTTGCAGTCCCCGTGCTAGCAAGGAAGAGATAGGATCCCTGGGGCTCTCTGGTCAGCCATCCTAGCTGAATCTGTGAGGCCCAGGACAGCAAGAGACCCTGTTCCAAAACCCAAGCTGAACATCCCGAGGGACCACACCTGAGCTTCATCTCTGACCCCATGTGCACAACACACAAACCTAGCTTCCCAATATACACACTTACACTAACAGAAGTTAAACAGCTGTTACTTACTGAAATATCTCATGTCCTCGGCAATGTGATGCTTGATATCAGACACATCAAACATTGCTACGAAGGAGTTGAAGCATGAGCCTTCCTCTCCTTCTTTTATATACGGCTTATATGAAAATATATAATAATTTCCAATCGCCATGAAAAGCATTTCGATGCAGATGAGGACATCCTACAACAGTCACACAAATATCAGACATCTTTGGGCTTCGATCTAATATTTCAAATTGTTAACTTTTCAAAGTTAAGAGTGTCAATAACTTTGAAATAGAATCCTGATTATATTCCTTTTCAACATTTTTCCCCACTTCATAACATGACAAGCAAAGTTTGCATCTCTTTTGCTTTCCCTCACTCAAGAATTTCTCAATGCAGTACACAAGCACTGAAAGAAACCATGCAGACATAAGCAGACCAGGAATAAAATCAGTACCCATGAGTCCCTGTAGGCCATTTCTCTCAGGTTCTCGCTCCTCACTACATAGTAAGCTAGCAGTCATGCCCACTGTTTGCATGTTGGCAGGTTCTGGGCATCACTGCATTAAATAGCTTAAACAGTAACACCCCCTGAGTTCGGAGACAGCCCTACTTACCTGCAGGCCTGTGGCCACAGCTTCAGGACGTTGCCCTTCCATCACATGTATCTTTGAAATTATGCCAGATTTTAGTAATACACTGATTAGTACTGCTTGCCTGGATGTCAAGAAGAGGTAAATGTCAAATCTAAATCATGAAATGACCGGCTGTTTTATGCGATTAGGGGCTAGGGAGGTGGCTCAGTGGGCAAAGCGCTTGTTGTACAAGAGTGAGGAAGGTCCTAAATGAGAAGCACAGAACCCAGGTAAGGCTGGCATGTAGCACACACACACGTAAACCAGCGTTCCTGAGGGGAGCTGAGAGGTGGGACAGAGTCCGGGGAAGACCGCAGGCCAGCAAGCCTTGAGTGTGTACAGTGAACAATTAAGAGACCCTCACCTCAATGTAAGACATGGACACCCAAAGCTCCTCATCTCCATATGCACACATGACATGGGCATGTTCCCACTCACAATAAACACATACATAACATATACACAAAAAGATTAAAATACGCAACCACAAACAGTTAAGGCCTCAGTGTATCCTAGGACTCCAAACTATCCTGCCTACAGAACACACTCCCAAACAAACTGTGTTTACATTAAATATATGCACCTTGCCTTACAAATGTATTAGCTTCATAAGATGAATTTCATTATGTATTCTCAGAACTTCAGCATTTGACTTACATATCTTTTTTGTTGTTGTTTTGAAACCAGGTACAAATAATTAGATTCTGCGTTCTAGCAGTGTGTTTATATGGGCCTACTAGCACTTTATTATTTTATTTATTTAGGTACAGGGTCTTTCTATGCAACCCTGATTGTTCTAGAACTTGCTATGTTGACCAACCTGGTCTTGAACCCGAGATCTGGCCACCTCTGCCTCCCAAGTGCTGAGACTAAAGGCACGTGCCATCACACCTGGATAATTACTAGGATCAAAAAAATACTATTTATTTTCAGCCGTGTATGTGAGATCGGAAGACAACCCGCTGGTGCCGTTTCTTTCCCTCTACCGTGGGCTCTTGGGTGGAACTCCCCTCGTCAGGCTTGGCAACGGCAAGCCTCTCTTCCTGCTGACCCATGCCACGGCTCTACTACTCTGTCTTATTTCCCCTCCTTTTTGATCAGTGGGGCAGGGTCCCTGAGGGCGGCTCTGTTCTCTACTTCTGCTTTTACAAGGGTGCTGGGGATCAATCTCAATTCTTTGGTGTGCACAGCAAGGGCCTTTCCCTGCTGAGCTATCCTGCCAGCTTACGGGTTATCTGAATTAGAATGCTGTTGAGTTCCAGAAGTTTTTCTAGCATAAATTACGTCTGTAGAAGACTGCACATGATGTGTGCCCTCAGATGCTAATCATTGCTCTGGCAGTGCAATTCCATGAATTTTTTTCTCTTTTCCCCTTACTGAACTGCTAAACTGGATAGATTTGTCTATGTAACTCTTATTACCTAGCCTATTACTAATCTAACACCATGTCTAGGTTTGTTTGTTTGTTTTGTGACACCGAGGACAGGCAGTAGGGCCCTGTCTACACTATGCGGACACTCAAGTGTATCTCCATCCCTACCTTGTATTTTAAAAAACACACACTGATAAACATTTCCTCACGCCATTAAATGTCTTCTCCTAAACTGATACTGTTTTATTCATGACAATCATAATTTTAAACAGTTTATTTCATTCATTTTGAGACAGGGTCACACTATGTACCTCTGACTGGCCTCACACTTGCTATGTAGACCCTGCTAGCCTTGAACTCATAGAGAACCACCTGCTTCTGCCTCCCGGGGGAGTGCTGGGGTTAAAGGGTACACTACCACACCCAGCAGAACTATAATTTTAACGATGGCATCAAGATAGTTAGGCTATCTCAAATTATCTTCATCTTTTAAATGTCATAGTGGCCGTCTGACTACTTCTTTGATTGTTTAGATACAAGATCACACACGGTGGCATAGGCTAATCTACAACTTGCTATAGAGAGCAGGCTGTCATCAAACTCAATGTGAGATTCTCTTGGTTTACCCTGAGTGTTGGGACTACAGGTATATACCACCACACAGGACTAAGATTGTGTTTTAAAAATACTTTTAAAAACGATTTTTTAATATTTAGTTTTGTGTGTTGCATTAAAAAATAAAATATTTTTTAATATTTAGTGGCATGTGTATATACAAGTAGAGTATCTGCAGATACCAGAAGAGCGCATTAGAATCACCCGGATCTGAAATTGCAGAGGGTTGGGACCACTAACTTTGTTGGTGTTGGGAACTCAACCCAGATCCTACGAAAGAATAGTAAGGGCTCTTATCTGCTGAGCCATCTTTCCAGCCCTGATTTTGTAAATCTTACAAAAGCTAAACGGGTGGGTTTAAAAAACATTGCTATGTGTGTGCGCACAAGTGTGTCAGTGTGTGTGTGTTTCTGTGTGTGTGTGTATGTGTGTGTGTGAGAGAGAGAGTGAGAGAGAGAGACTGTGCAAGTATGTGCATGTGTCACAGAGGTCAGTAGAGGGCTTCAGGTCCCTTGAACTACAGTGACATGAGGTTGTGAGTCGCCATACATGGCAGCTGGGGACAAACTTTGGTACTCTGGATATGCACAAACTCTAACTGCTGAGCCTCTCTCCAGCCCACGGACATCTGCCTAGTTCAGACTGGCCTTGAACGGGTGGTCCTGCCTCAGTTTCCAAAGGGCTGGGACCACTAAGTCTGGCACTGTCTTCACATTACTGTAAAAAACTCCCTTAAACAACAGTTTTATTGACATTTAAAAAGAAAGAATATTTAAGAGCATGCAATACTTACCAGAATGAGAGACAGAATACCATTTTGATACAAATAAATTTGCAAATAGGTTTCAGAGATATGAGCTCTTCTTTCAGCATTCCATAAAACAGCCAGAGGGAGGACAAGGCAAACTAGAAACAAAAGCAACATTCATCATTCTGCAGTAGGAAGACAGGGACTGACTCTTAAAGCCGAAACCAGAGCCTGCTCTACAGGAACATTCCAGGTGGAACTTAAGGCTGATTAGTCAATGTTTTAGTGCTTTTAATAAGTTACTGCAGAGATATACATGTGAAATTTCTCAAGACATATGTACCATTTTTCTGAACGTGTTTCTAAGTATTCACATACTGTAACTCAAGCAATAAACAAATGACATGAACAGAAGATTTCCTTCAGTCGAAAGAGAAGGGAAACAGACCTGTTAAGCTTTTAAACACAAATTTCAGTCACTTTTTATAAAAACTCTATTATTATTATTATTATTATTATTATTATTAGCTAGTCTCTTGTGTAACATTTACACAACACACATACATACACGGTTTATAAATCAACACATTAAATAAGTACAGTTTCAATAAAATTGTGACCATGAAATCTACATCATACAAATTTCCTTGACAGCAGTCTGTTAGTCCAGCTGGCCTGACTCCTTAGAATAAATGTTCATGACATTAGAGTCAGTTCTAATAATCAACCAGGACTTCAACAGCAAGAAGCATCTCTGAAAGCTTACCTTCCCCATTAAAATGATAAGACACTTTATGCTCATTTAAACTACTCCAGGACAGGAAAGCAGTAAGGATCCTTCTTCAGATCCTTGCAGTGGAGTCAGGGCCAAGCAAGGTGCATGCTCTACACTCACAGGCCGTGGGTTCTAGCTCTAGTACTGTTAAAAAAAAACAATAAAAGAAATTGAAGGCCTAGTGGTGGTGGCACACACCTTTAATACCAGCACTCAGGAGGCAGAGGTAGGCGGACCTCGGTGAGCTCGACGCCAGCCTGGTGTACAGACCAAATTTCATGACAGGCTTCAAAACTATGGAGAAACCCTGTCTCAAAAACTCAAAAGCAACAGCAACAACAGAAACCAAAACAAACTGACTCTCGGCACCGAGCCATTTCTCTGTACATATGAACTGTTACCCTGTTAGGCTGGGATCATACCCAGGGCTATGCGTGCTAGGCAAACACTCCATATTCCACCAGTCACAACCCAATTTTCTAACATCTGTCATGAACTAAAATAAAATTTTGTTCCCCAATATTGTTTTCAACTAAAAGTAGCTATTTTTTGTGCCGTTTTCTTAAATTTTACTTTTAATATCTATCTAAATGCCAATGGGAAGAACAAACTATGCCCACAATGAAGAGCGTTTCCAGTCCTTTCTTATCACGGGTATCACATCCAGAAGGCAAAAGCACTTCTGACTATTTCTTTAGACTACATTTCCAGAAAAAGGACTCCGGGTCATGAAGGTAAACACGAGGGAAATCTCTGGAGACACACCACATTTATTTCCATTAAAAATTGTTTTGTTTGTTTTGGGTGTTTTGAGACAGGGTTTCTCTGTGTAGCACTGGCTGTCTTGGAACTCACTTTGTAGACCACGCTGGCCTCACACTCAGATCTGCCTGCCCCTGCCTCCCACCTTCTGGGATTGAAGGCATGCGCTGCCATGCCCAGAACCATTATAAACTTCCAACACTGTGTGTGGGCCACTGTATTTCAGTTACTACACTGTGGGAAGCACCACCCAAAGACACTGCTTACAGCCCTTAAGTTCCTAGAACAGCACCAATTTTTTTTTAAACTTCAGTCTTGGCGGGCAGTGGTGGTGCATGCCTTTAATTCCAGCACTTGGGAGGTGGAGGAAGGCAGATCTCTGTGAGTTTCAGGCTAGCCTGGTCTACAAAGCAAGTTCCAGGACAGCCATGACTGTTACACAGAGAAAAATCAAAACAAACAAAAACCAAAAAATCTTCAGTCTTTATTTTCCTTTAATTCTAAATACAGAAAAGACAATTGAATATTGAGTTCTTTCTTTTTCTATTCTTCTTCTTTTTCTTCTTTTTTTTTTGAGACAGGGTTTCTTTGTGTAGCCCTGGCTGTCCTGGAACTCACTCTGTAGACCCAGCTAGTCTCAAACTCAGAGATTTGCCTTTATGCTGGGATTAAAGGACTGTATCACCACCACCTGGTGAATCCTTCCATTTTTATTTAAACTTTATCCTTTTGCACCCATTAGACTTTCCCTCTAACTGACCAGGCTGACTGTGTTATGTTCTGCTCATTTAGAAGCACACAATGCTTTTACCCACAGCTATGCGGTAACAAGGGCAAACAGGTGTCCACGGACAGGGAAACATCACCAAATCATTCATGAACACATTACTGTACTTTCATATACATTAAAGCTGTTTCAAGTAACATGTACAAATGAAAAGGTAATATTTTTCTCAAGAAAAGTACCTGATAACACTCAGCACAGAAAGTAACTTAGTACAGCTATGGGGAATGATGATTTACTTACCACTCGTGAAATGTTATTTAAAATACATAAGTAAGTCCATGCGTTGAAGACTTTAAAGGTCTTTCACTGTGGACACCAATATTTTCACATACCCTAAAAAATGGCAAAACTCAAAGTTATGACTAACCAAGCAAACCCATATCTTAATATGTCTCCTTTAGAGACTTATTTTATGTATATGCATATTCTAGTGCATGCAGACCTGTGCACAATGTGTGTGCAGTGCCTTTGGAGGCCAGAAAAGGGTGCTGGCCATGCTGGCCCTAGATTTTACTGAACCCGAGTCCTCTGCAGGAATACGGGGTGCTCTTAACCCTGAACACACATGGAAGGTGTGATGGCAGCACTACTTATATTTCTGAGACCATATACTTCAGCAGCACTATGGATCATCTCGTGACTCTGGTCACGGACAGAGAATCATTCTTCTAGATGTGTATGATATGACTATTCCTTCTACCTCAAAGGAATGACAAACTCAGCATCATTAAACTAGAGAATCATCACTAACTCCAAAAGACAAGGCCTGATTTTGGAAAGTGTGACAGATAAACTTTGATCCCAGCTCACCTTTTCCCTGTAAACAATCTCGCAGATGTGTATCTGCGGACCCAGAGCATGTCCTGTGAAGACGCTGTTTTTTAATGAATAGATACTTGCCTGAACCGTCAGGAGGGCCCTCGTGTTCTGGTATGTCTATTTTTGTATGTTCACCCTGATGGAATGCAACGGCTGCATTATGAGGAATATTCTTGTCCAAAGTCCCGATACTCGCGCTGGCGTAAGATTGTCTTTGTGCTTGGAGAACCTTCATTTGGTGCTCATGAGATAAGACGACTAGGGTGTTGAGTATGCTCTGGGTTTCGAGTACTGGATCTTTTTTTGGAGAACACTGTGTTATTCTTTCTATAAGACAATATAAAATTAATAGCCGAAAGTTATTTTTACTGCTGTAAACATAATTCTATAACCACTCCCTTCCCCTCTTTGTCTTCCCCAAATCTGAAGAGCCTGTATCATGGCACTGCTTTCCGTATTTTCTCATTTCTTAAATTACTAGAGTAAATGACCTTATCTTACATATTTGGGTCAGGATGCCACACAAGAATGAGGACCTGAGTTCGATCCTCAGCACGGGTACAAAGCTGGGCATGTTTGCAGTCCCCGTGCTAGCAAGGAAGAGATAGGATCCCTGGGGCTCTCTGGTCAGCCATCCTAGCTGAATCTGTGAGGCCCAGGACAGCAAGAGACCCTGTTCCAAAACCCAGCTGAACATCCCGAGGGACCACACCTGAGCTTCATCTCTGACCCCATGTGCACAACACACAAACCTAGCTTCCCAATATACACACTTACACTAACAGAAGTTAAACAGCTGTTACTTACTGAAATATCTCATGTCCTCGGCAATGTGATGCTTGATATCAGACACATCAAACATTGCTACGAAGGAGTTGAAGCATGAGCCTTCCTCTCCTTCTTTTATATACGGCTTATATGAAAATATATAATAATTTCCAATCGCCATGAAAAGCATTTCGATGCAGATGAGGACATCCTACAACAGTCACACAAATATCAGACATCTTTGGGCTTCGATCTAATATTTCAAATTGTTAACTTTTCAAAGTTAAGAGTGTCAATAACTTTGAAATAGAATCCTGATTATATTCCTTTTCAACATTTTTCCCCACTTCATAACATGACAAGCAAAGTTTGCATCTCTTTTGCTTTCCCTCACTCAAGAATTTCTCAATGCAGTACACAAGCACTGAAAGAAACCATGCAGACATAAGCGGACCAGGAATAAAATCAGTACCCATGAGTCCCTGTAGGCCATTTCTCTCAGGTTCTCGCTCCTCACTACATAGTAAGCTAGCAGTCATGCCCACTGTTTGCACGTTGGCAGGTTCTGGGCATCACTGCATTAAATAGCTTAAACAGTAACACCCCCTGAGTTCGGAGACAGCCCTACTTACCTGCAGGCCTGTGGCCACAGCTTCAGGACGTTGCCCTTCCATCACATGTATCTTTGAAATTATGCCAGATTTTAGTAATACACTGATTAGTACTGCTTGCCTGGATGTCAAGAAGAGGTAAATGTCAAATCTAAATCATGAAATGACCGGCTGTTTTATGCGATTAGGGGCTAGGGAGGTGGCTCAGTGGGCAAAGCGCTTGTTGTACAAGAGTGAGGAAGGTCCTAAATGAGAAGCACAGAACCCAGGTAAGGCTGGCATGTAGCACACACACACGTAAACCAGCGTTCCTGAGGGGAGCTGAGAGGTGGGACAGAGTCCGGGGAAGACCGCAGGCCAGCAAGCCTTGAGTGTGTACAGTGAACAATTAAGAGACCCTCACCTCAATGTAAGACATGGACACCCAAAGCTCCTCATCTCCATATGCACACATGACATGGGCATGTTCCCACTCACAATAAACACATACATAACATATACACAAAAAGATTAAAATACGCAACCACAAACAGTTAAGGCCTCAGTGTATCCTAGGACTCCAAACTATCCTGCCTACAGAACACACTCCCAAACAAACTGTGTTTACATTAAATATATGCACCTTGCCTTACAAATGTATTAGCTTCATAAGATGAATTTCATTATGTATTCTCAGAACTTCAGCATTTGACTTACATATCTTTTTTGTTGTTGTTTTGAAACCAGGTACAAATAATTAGATTCTGCGTTCTAGCAGTGTGTTTATATGGGCCTACTAGCACTTTATTATTTTATTTATTTAGGTACAGGGTCTTTCTATGCAACCCTGATTGTTCTAGAACTTGCTATGTTGACCAACCTGGTCTTGAACCCGAGATCTGGCCACCTCTGCCTCCCAAGTGCTGAGACTAAAGGCACGTGCCATCACACCTGGATAATTACTAGGATCAAAAAAATACTATTTATTTTCAGCCGTGTATGTGAGATCGGAAGACAACCCGCTGGTGCCGTTTCTTTCCCTCTACCGTGGGCTCTTGGGTGGAACTCCCCTCGTCAGGCTTGGCAACGGCAAGCCTCTCTTCCTGCTGACCCATGCCACGGCTCTACTACTCTGTCTTATTTCCCCTCCTTTTTGATCAGTGTGGCAGGGTCCCTGAGGGCGGCTCTGTTCTCTACTTCTGCTTTTACAAGGGTGCTGGGGATCAATCTCAATTCTTTGGTGTGCACAGCAAGGGCCTTTCCCTGCTGAGCTATCCTGCCAGCTTACGGGTTATCTGAATTAGAATGCTGTTGAGTTCCAGAAGTTTTTCTAGCATAAATTACGTCTGTAGAAGACTGCACATGATGTGTGCCCTCAGATGCTAATCATTGCTCTGGCAGTGCAATTCCATGAATTTTTTTCTCTTTTCCCCTTACTGAACTGCTAAACTGGATAGATTTGTCTATGTAACTCTTATTACCTAGCCTATTACTAATCTAACACCATGTCTAGGTTTGTTTGTTTGTTTGTTTTGTGACACCGAGGACAGGCGGTAGGGCCTTGTCTACACTATGCGGACACTCAAATGTATCTCCATCCCTACCTTGTATTTTAAAAAACACACACTGATAAACATTTCCTCACGCCATTAAATGTCTTCTCCTAAACTGATACTGTTTTATTCATGACAATCATAATTTTAAACAGTTTATTTCATTCATTTTGAGACAGGGTCACACTATGTACCTCTGACTGGCCTCACACTTGCTATGTAGACCCTGCTAGCCTTGAACTCATAGAGAACCACCTGCTTCTGCCTCCCGGGGGAGTGCTGGGATTAAAGGGTACACTACCACACCCAGCAGAACTATAATTTTAACGATGGCATCAAGATAGTTAGGCTATCTCAAATTATCTTCATCTTTTAAATGTCATAGTGGCCGTCTGACTACTTCTTTGATTGTTTAGATACAAGATCACACACGGTGGCATAGGCTAATCTACAACTTGCTATAGAGAGCAGGCTGTCATCAAACTCAATGTGAGATTCTCTTGGTTTACCCTGAGTGTTGGGACTACAGGTATATACCACCACACAGGACTAAGATTGTGTTTTAAAAATACTTTTAAAAACGATTTTTTAATATTTAGTTTTGTGTGTTGCATTAAAAAATAAAATATTTTTTAATATTTAGTGGCATGTGTATATACAAGTAGAGTATCTGCAGATACCAGAAGAGCGCATTAGAATCACCCGGATCTGAAATTGCAGAGGGTTGGGACCACTAACTTTGTTGGTGTTGGGAACTCAACCCAGATCCTACGAAAGAATAGTAAGGGCTCTTATCTGCTGAGCCATCTTTCCAGCCCTGATTTTGTAAATCTTACAAAAGCTAAACGGGTGGGTTTAAAAAACATTGCTATGTGTGTGCGCACAAGTGTGTCAGTGTGTGTGTGTTTCTGTGTGTGTGTGTATGTGTGTGTGTGAGAGAGAGAGTGAGAGAGAGAGACTGTGCAAGTATGTGCATGTGTCACAGAGGTCAGTAGAGGGCTTCAGGTCCCTTGAACTACAGTGACATGAGGTTGTGAGTCGCCATACATGGCAGCTGGGGACAAACTTTGGTACTCTGGATATGCACAAACTCTAACTGCTGAGCCTCTCTCCAGCCCACGGACATCTGCCTAGTTCAGACTGGCCTTGAACGGGTGGTCCTGCCTCAGTTTCCAAAGGGCTGGGACCACTAAGTCTGGCACTGTCTTCACATTACTGTAAAAAACTCCCTTAAACAACAGTTTTATTGACATTTAAAAAGAAAGAATATTTAAGAGCATGCAATACTTACCAGAATGAGAGACAGAATACCATTTTGATACAAATAAATTTGCAAATAGGTTTCAGAGATATGAGCTCTTCTTTCAGCATTCCATAAAACAGCCAGAGGGAGGACAAGGCAAACTAGAAACAAAAGCAACATTCATCATTCTGCAGTAGGAAGACAGGGACTGACTCTTAAAGCCGAAACCAGAGCCTGCTCTACAGGAACATTCCAGGTGGAACTTAAGGCTGATTAGTCAATGTTTTAGTGCTTTTAATAAGTTACTGCAGAGATATACATGTGAAATTTCTCAAGACATATGTACCATTTTTCTGAACGTGTTTCTAAGTATTCACATACTGTAACTCAAGCAATAAACAAATGACATGAACAGAAGATTTCCTTCAGTCGAAAGAGAAGGGAAACAGACCTGTTAAGCTTTTAAACACAAATTTCAGTCACTTTTTATAAAAACTCTATTATTATTATTATTATTATTATTATTATTATTATTATTATTAGCTAGTCTCTTGTGTAACATTTACACAACACACATACATACACGGTTTATAAATCAACACATTAAATAAGTACAGTTTCAATAAAATTGTGACCATGAAATCTACATCATACAAATTTCCTTGACAGCAGTCTGTTAGTCCAGCTGGCCTGACTCCTTAGAATAAATGTTCATGACATTAGAGTCAGTTCTAATAATCAACCAGGACTTCAACAGCAAGAAGCATCTCTGAAAGCTTACCTTCCCCATTAAAATGATAAGACACTTTATGCTCATTTAAACTACTCCAGGACAGGAAAGCAGTAAGGATCCTTCTTCAGATCCTTGCAGTGGAGTCAGGGCCAAGCAAGGTGCATGCTCTACACTCACAGGCCGTGGGTTCTAGCTCTAGTACTGTTAAAAAAAAACAATAAAAGAAATTGAAGGCCTAGTGGTGGTGGCACACACCTTTAATACCAGCACTCAGGAGGCAGAGGTAGGCGGACCTCGGTGAGCTCGACGCCAGCCTGGTGTACAGACCAAATTTCATGACAGGCTTCAAAACTATGGAGAAACCCTGTCTCAAAAACTCAAAAGCAACAGCAACAACAGAAACCAAAACAAACTGACTCTCGGCACCGAGCCATTTCTCTGTACATATGAACTGTTACCCTGTTAGGCTGGGATCATACCCAGGGCTATGCGTGCTAGGCAAACACTCCATATTCCACCAGTCACAACCCAATTTTCTAACATCTGTCATGAACTAAAATAAAATTTTGTTCCCCAATATTGTTTTCAACTAAAAGTAGCTATTTTTTGTGCCGTTTTCTTAAATTTTACTTTTAATATCTATCTAAATGCCAATGGGAAGAACAAACTATGCCCACAATGAAGAGCGTTTCCAGTCCTTTCTTATCACGGGTATCACATCCAGAAGGCAAAAGCACTTCTGACTATTTCTTTAGACTACATTTCCAGAAAAAGGACTCCGGGTCATGAAGGTAAACACGAGGGAAATCTCTGGAGACACACCACATTTATTTCCATTAAAAATTGTTTTGTTTGTTTTGGGTGTTTTGAGACAGGGTTTCTCTGTGTAGCACTGGCTGTCTTGGAACTCACTTTGTAGACCACGCTGGCCTCACACTCAGATCTGCCTGCCCCTGCCTCCCACCTTCTGGGATTGAAGGCATGCGCTGCCATGCCCAGAACCATTATAAACTTCCAACACTGTGTGTGGGCCACTGTATTTCAGTTACTACACTGTGGGAAGCACCACCCAAAGACACTGCTTACAGCCCTTAAGTTCCTAGAACAGCACCAATTTTTTTTTAAACTTCAGTCTTGGCGGGCAGTGGTGGTGCATGCCTTTAATTCCAGCACTTGGGAGGTGGAGGAAGGCAGATCTCTGTGAGTTTCAGGCTAGCCTGGTCTACAAAGCAAGTTCCAGGACAGCCATGACTGTTACACAGAGAAAAATCAAAACAAACAAAAACCAAAAAATCTTCAGTCTTTATTTTCCTTTAATTCTAAATACAGAAAAGACAATTGAATATTGAGTTCTTTCTTTTTCTATTCTTCTTCTTTTTCTTCTTTTTTTTTTGAGACAGGGTTTCTTTGTGTAGCCCTGGCTGTCCTGGAACTCACTCTGTAGACCCAGCTAGTCTCAAACTCAGAGATTTGCCTTTATGCTGGGATTAAAGGACTGTATCACCACCACCTGGTGAATCCTTCCATTTTTATTTAAACTTTATCCTTTTGCACCCATTAGACTTTCCCTCTAACTGACCAGGCTGACTGTGTTATGTTCTGCTCATTTAGAAGCACACAATGCTTTTACCCACAGCTATGCGGTAACAAGGGCAAACAGGTGTCCACGGACAGGGAAACATCACCAAATCATTCATGAACACATTACTGTACTTTCATATACATTAAAGCTGTTTCAAGTAACATGTACAAATGAAAAGGTAATATTTTTCTCAAGAAAAGTACCTGATAACACTCAGCACAGAAAGTAACTTAGTACAGCTATGGGGAATGATGATTTACTTACCACTCGTGAAATGTTATTTAAAATACATAAGTAAGTCCATGCGTTGAAGACTTTAAAGGTCTTTCACTGTGGACACCAATATTTTCACATACCCTAAAAAATGGCAAAACTCAAAGTTATGACTAACCAAGCAAACCCATATCTTAATATGTCTCCTTTAGAGACTTATTTTATGTATATGCATATTCTAGTGCATGCAGACCTGTGCACAATGTGTGTGCAGTGCCTTTGGAGGCCAGAAAAGGGTGCTGGCCATGCTGGCCCTAGATTTTACTGAACCCGAGTCCTCTGCAGGAGTACGGGGTGCTCTTAACCCTGAACACACATGGAAGGTGTGATGGCAGCACTACTTATATTTCTGAGACCATATACTTCAGCAGCACTATGGATCATCTCGTGACTCTGGTCACGGACAGAGAATCATTCTTCTAGATGTGTATGATATGACTATTCCTTCTACCTCAAAGGAATGACAAACTCAGCATCATTAAACTAGAGAATCATCACTAACTCCAAAAGACAAGGCCTGATTTTGGAAAGTGTGACAGATAAACTTTGATCCCAGCTCACCTTTTCCCTGTAAACAATCTCGCAGATGTGTATCTGCGGACCCAGAGCATGTCCTGTGAAGACGCTGTTTTTTAATGAATAGATACTTGCCTGAACCGTCAGGAGGGCCCTCGTGTTCTGGTATGTCTATTTTTGTATGTTCACCCTGATGGAATGCAACGGCTGCATTATGAGGAATATTCTTGTCCAAAGTCCCGATACTCGCGCTGGCGTAAGATTGTCTTTGTGCTTGGAGAACCTTCATTTGGTGCTCATGAGATAAGACGACTAGGGTGTTGAGTATGCTCTGGGTTTCGAGTACTGGATCTTTTTTTGGAGAACACTGTGTTATTCTTTCTATAAGACAATATAAAATTAATAGCCGAAAGTTATTTTTACTGCTGTAAACATAATTCTATAACCACTCCCTTCCCCTCTTTGTCTTCCCCAAATCTGAAGAGCCTGTATCATGGCACTGCTTTCCGTATTTTCTCATTTCTTAAATTACTAGAGTAAATGACCTTATCTTACATATTTGGGTCAGGATGCCACACAAGAATGAGGACCTGAGTTCGATCCTCAGCACGGGTACAAAGCTGGGCATGTTTGCAGTCCCCGTGCTAGCAAGGAAGAGATAGGATCCCTGGGGCTCTCTGGTCAGCCATCCTAGCTGAATCTGTGAGGCCCAGGACAGCAAGAGACCCTGTTCCAAAACCCAAGCTGAACATCCCGAGGGACCACACCTGAGCTTCATCTCTGACCCCATGTGCACAACACACAAACCTAGCTTCCCAATATACACACTTACACTAACAGAAGTTAAACAGCTGTTACTTACTGAAATATCTCATGTCCTCGGCAATGTGATGCTTGATATCAGACACATCAAACATTGCTACGAAGGAGTTGAAGCATGAGCCTTCCTCTCCTTCTTTTATATACGGCTTATATGAAAATATATAATAATTTCCAATCGCCATGAAAAGCATTTCGATGCAGATGAGGACATCCTACAACAGTCACACAAATATCAGACATCTTTGGGCTTCGATCTAATATTTCAAATTGTTAACTTTTCAAAGTTAAGAGTGTCAATAACTTTGAAATAGAATCCTGATTATATTCCTTTTCAACATTTTTCCCCACTTCATAACATGACAAGCAAAGTTTGCATCTCTTTTGCTTTCCCTCACTCAAGAATTTCTCAATGCAGTACACAAGCACTGAAAGAAACCATGCAGACATAAGCGGACCAGGAATAAAATCAGTACCCATGAGTCCCTGTAGGCCATTTCTCTCAGGTTCTCGCTCCTCACTACATAGTAAGCTAGCAGTCATGCCCACTGTTTGCACGTTGGCAGGTTCTGGGCATCACTGCATTAAATAGCTTAAACAGTAACACCCCCTGAGTTCGGAGACAGCCCTACTTACCTGCAGGCCTGTGGCCACAGCTTCAGGACGTTGCCCTTCCATCACATGTATCTTTGAAATTATGCCAGATTTTAGTAATACACTGATTAGTACTGCTTGCCTGGATGTCAAGAAGAGGTAAATGTCAAATCTAAATCATGAAATGACCGGCTGTTTTATGCGATTAGGGGCTAGGGAGGTGGCTCAGTGGGCAAAGCGCTTGTTGTACAAGAGTGAGGAAGGTCCTAAATGAGAAGCACAGAACCCAGGTAAGGCTGGCATGTAGCACACACACACGTAAACCAGCGTTCCTGAGGGGAGCTGAGAGGTGGGACAGAGTCCGGGGAAGACCGCAGGCCAGCAAGCCTTGAGTGTGTACAGTGAACAATTAAGAGACCCTCACCTCAATGTAAGACATGGACACCCAAAGCTCCTCATCTCCATATGCACACATGACATGGGCATGTTCCCACTCACAATAAACACATACATAACATATACACAAAAAGATTAAAATACGCAACCACAAACAGTTAAGGCCTCAGTGTATCCTAGGACTCCAAACTATCCTGCCTACAGAACACACTCCCAAACAAACTGTGTTTACATTAAATATATGCACCTTGCCTTACAAATGTATTAGCTTCATAAGATGAATTTCATTATGTATTCTCAGAACTTCAGCATTTGACTTACATATCTTTTTTGTTGTTGTTTTGAAACCAGGTACAAATAATTAGATTCTGCGTTCTAGCAGTGTGTTTATATGGGCCTACTAGCACTTTATTATTTTATTTATTTAGGTACAGGGTCTTTCTATGCAACCCTGATTGTTCTAGAACTTGCTATGTTGACCAACCTGGTCTTGAACCCGAGATCTGGCCACCTCTGCCTCCCAAGTGCTGAGACTAAAGGCACGTGCCATCACACCTGGATAATTACTAGGATCAAAAAAATACTATTTATTTTCAGCCGTGTATGTGAGATCGGAAGACAACCCGCTGGTGCCGTTTCTTTCCCTCTACCGTGGGCTCTTGGGTGGAACTCCCCTCGTCAGGCTTGGCAACGGCAAGCCTCTCTTCCTGCTGACCCATGCCACGGCTCTACTACTCTGTCTTATTTCCCCTCCTTTTTGATCAGTGTGGCAGGGTCCCTGAGGGCGGCTCTGTTCTCTACTTCTGCTTTTACAAGGGTGCTGGGGATCAATCTCAATTCTTTGGTGTGCACAGCAAGGGCCTTTCCCTGCTGAGCTATCCTGCCAGCTTACGGGTTATCTGAATTAGAATGCTGTTGAGTTCCAGAAGTTTTTCTAGCATAAATTACGTCTGTAGAAGACTGCACATGATGTGTGCCCTCAGATGCTAATCATTGCTCTGGCAGTGCAATTCCATGAATTTTTTTCTCTTTTCCCCTTACTGAACTGCTAAACTGGATAGATTTGTCTATGTAACTCTTATTACCTAGCCTATTACTAATCTAACACCATGTCTAGGTTTGTTTGTTTGTTTGTTTTGTGACACCGAGGACAGGCAGTAGGGCCTTGTCTACACTATGCGGACACTCAAATGTATCTCCATCCCTACCTTGTATTTTAAAAAACACACACTGATAAACATTTCCTCACGCAATTAAATGTCTTCTCCTAAACTGATACTGTTTTATTCATGACAATCATAATTTTAAACAGTTTATTTCATTCATTTTGAGACAGGGTCACACTATGTACCTCTGACTGGCCTCACACTTGCTATGTAGACCCTGCTAGCCTTGAACTCATAGAGAACCACCTGCTTCTGCCTCCCGGGGGAGTGCTGGGATTAAAGGGTACACTACCACACCCAGCAGAACTATAATTTTAACGATGGCATCAAGATAGTTAGGCTATCTCAAATTATCTTCATCTTTTAAATGTCATAGTGGCCGTCTGACTACTTCTTTGATTGTTTAGATACAAGATCACACACGGTGGCATAGGCTAATCTACAACTTGCTATAGAGAGCAGGCTGTCATCAAACTCAATGTGAGATTCTCTTGGTTTACCCTGAGTGTTGGGACTACAGGTATATACCACCACACAGGACTAAGATTGTGTTTTAAAAATACTTTTAAAAACGATTTTTTAATATTTAGTTTTGTGTGTTGCATTAAAAAATAAAATATTTTTTAATATTTAGTGGCATGTGTATATACAAGTAGAGTATCTGCAGATACCAGAAGAGCGCATTAGAATCACCCGGATCTGAAATTGCAGAGGGTTGGGACCACTAACTTTGTTGGTGTTGGGAACTCAACCCAGATCCTACGAAAGAATAGTAAGGGCTCTTATCTGCTGAGCCATCTTTCCAGCCCTGATTTTGTAAATCTTACAAAAGCTAAACGGGTGGGTTTAAAAAACATTGCTATGTGTGTGCGCACAAGTGTGTCAGTGTGTGTGTGTTTCTGTGTGTGTGTGTATGTGTGTGTGTGAGAGAGAGAGTGAGAGAGAGAGACTGTGCAAGTATGTGCATGTGTCACAGAGGTCAGTAGAGGGCTTCAGGTCCCTTGAACTACAGTGACATGAGGTTGTGAGTCGCCATACATGGCAGCTGGGGACAAACTTTGGTACTCTGGATATGCACAAACTCTAACTGCTGAGCCTCTCTCCAGCCCACGGACATCTGCCTAGTTCAGACTGGCCTTGAACGGGTGGTCCTGCCTCAGTTTCCAAAGGGCTGGGACCACTAAGTCTGGCACTGTCTTCACATTACTGTAAAAAACTCCCTTAAACAACAGTTTTATTGACATTTAAAAAGAAAGAATATTTAAGAGCATGCAATACTTACCAGAATGAGAGACAGAATACCATTTTGATACAAATAAATTTGCAAATAGGTTTCAGAGATATGAGCTCTTCTTTCAGCATTCCATAAAACAGCCAGAGGGAGGACAAGGCAAACTAGAAACAAAAGCAACATTCATCATTCTGCAGTAGGAAGACAGGGACTGACTCTTAAAGCCGAAACCAGAGCCTGCTCTACAGGAACATTCCAGGTGGAACTTAAGGCTGATTAGTCAATGTTTTAGTGCTTTTAATAAGTTACTGCAGAGATATACATGTGAAATTTCTCAAGACATATGTACCATTTTTCTGAACGTGTTTCTAAGTATTCACATACTGTAACTCAAGCAATAAACAAATGACATGAACAGAAGATTTCCTTCAGTCGAAAGAGAAGGGAAACAGACCTGTTAAGCTTTTAAACACAAATTTCAGTCACTTTTTATAAAAACTCTATTATTATTATTATTATTATTATTATTATTATTATTATTAGCTAGTCTCTTGTGTAACATTTACACAACACACATACATACACGGTTTATAAATCAACACATTAAATAAGTACAGTTTCAATAAAATTGTGACCATGAAATCTACATCATACAAATTTCCTTGACAGCAGTCTGTTAGTCCAGCTGGCCTGACTCCTTAGAATAAATGTTCATGACATTAGAGTCAGTTCTAATAATCAACCAGGACTTCAACAGCAAGAAGCATCTCTGAAAGCTTACCTTCCCCATTAAAATGATAAGACACTTTATGCTCATTTAAACTACTCCAGGACAGGAAAGCAGTAAGGATCCTTCTTCAGATCCTTGCAGTGGAGTCAGGGCCAAGCAAGGTGCATGCTCTACACTCACAGGCCGTGGGTTCTAGCTCTAGTACTGTTAAAAAAAAACAATAAAAGAAATTGAAGGCCTAGTGGTGGTGGCACACACCTTTAATACCAGCACTCAGGAGGCAGAGGTAGGCGGACCTCGGTGAGCTCGACGCCAGCCTGGTGTACAGACCAAATTTCATGACAGGCTTCAAAACTATGGAGAAACCCTGTCTCAAAAACTCAAAAGCAACAGCAACAACAGAAACCAAAACAAACTGACTCTCGGCACCGAGCCATTTCTCTGTACATATGAACTGTTACCCTGTTAGGCTGGGATCATACCCAGGGCTATGCGTGCTAGGCAAACACTCCATATTCCACCAGTCACAACCCAATTTTCTAACATCTGTCATGAACTAAAATAAAATTTTGTTCCCCAATATTGTTTTCAACTAAAAGTAGCTATTTTTTGTGCCGTTTTCTTAAATTTTACTTTTAATATCTATCTAAATGCCAATGGGAAGAACAAACTATGCCCACAATGAAGAGCGTTTCCAGTCCTTTCTTATCACGGGTATCACATCCAGAAGGCAAAAGCACTTCTGACTATTTCTTTAGACTACATTTCCAGAAAAAGGACTCCGGGTCATGAAGGTAAACACGAGGGAAATCTCTGGAGACACACCACATTTATTTCCATTAAAAATTGTTTTGTTTGTTTTGGGTGTTTTGAGACAGGGTTTCTCTGTGTAGCACTGGCTGTCTTGGAACTCACTTTGTAGACCACGCTGGCCTCACACTCAGATCTGCCTGCCCCTGCCTCCCACCTTCTGGGATTGAAGGCATGCGCTGCCATGCCCAGAACCATTATAAACTTCCAACACTGTGTGTGGGCCACTGTATTTCAGTTACTACACTGTGGGAAGCACCACCCAAAGACACTGCTTACAGCCCTTAAGTTCCTAGAACAGCACCAATTTTTTTTTAAACTTCAGTCTTGGCGGGCAGTGGTGGTGCATGCCTTTAATTCCAGCACTTGGGAGGTGGAGGAAGGCAGATCTCTGTGAGTTTCAGGCTAGCCTGGTCTACAAAGCAAGTTCCAGGACAGCCATGACTGTTACACAGAGAAAAATCAAAACAAACAAAAACCAAAAAATCTTCAGTCTTTATTTTCCTTTAATTCTAAATACAGAAAAGACAATTGAATATTGAGTTCTTTCTTTTTCTATTCTTCTTCTTTTTCTTCTTTTTTTTTTGAGACAGGGTTTCTTTGTGTAGCCCTGGCTGTCCTGGAACTCACTCTGTAGACCCAGCTAGTCTCAAACTCAGAGATTTGCCTTTATGCTGGGATTAAAGGACTGTATCACCACCACCTGGTGAATCCTTCCATTTTTATTTAAACTTTATCCTTTTGCACCCATTAGACTTTCCCTCTAACTGACCAGGCTGACTGTGTTATGTTCTGCTCATTTAGAAGCACACAATGCTTTTACCCACAGCTATGCGGTAACAAGGGCAAACAGGTGTCCACGGACAGGGAAACATCACCAAATCATTCATGAACACATTACTGTACTTTCATATACATTAAAGCTGTTTCAAGTAACATGTACAAATGAAAAGGTAATATTTTTCTCAAGAAAAGTACCTGATAACACTCAGCACAGAAAGTAACTTAGTACAGCTATGGGGAATGATGATTTACTTACCACTCGTGAAATGTTATTTAAAATACATAAGTAAGTCCATGCGTTGAAGACTTTAAAGGTCTTTCACTGTGGACACCAATATTTTCACATACCCTAAAAAATGGCAAAACTCAAAGTTATGACTAACCAAGCAAACCCATATCTTAATATGTCTCCTTTAGAGACTTATTTTATGTATATGCATATTCTAGTGCATGCAGACCTGTGCACAATGTGTGTGCAGTGCCTTTGGAGGCCAGAAAAGGGTGCTGGCCATGCTGGCCCTAGATTTTACTGAACCCGAGTCCTCTGCAGGAGTACGGGGTGCTCTTAACCCTGAACACACATGGAAGGTGTGATGGCAGCACTACTTATATTTCTGAGACCATATACTTCAGCAGCACTATGGATCATCTCGTGACTCTGGTCACGGACAGAGAATCATTCTTCTAGATGTGTATGATATGACTATTCCTTCTACCTCAAAGGAATGACAAACTCAGCATCATTAAACTAGAGAATCATCACTAACTCCAAAAGACAAGGCCTGATTTTGGAAAGTGTGACAGATAAACTTTGATCCCAGCTCACCTTTTCCCTGTAAACAATCTCGCAGATGTGTATCTGCGGACCCAGAGCATGTCCTGTGAAGACGCTGTTTTTTAATGAATAGATACTTGCCTGAACCGTCAGGAGGGCCCTCGTGTTCTGGTATGTCTATTTTTGTATGTTCACCCTGATGGAATGCAACGGCTGCATTATGAGGAATATTCTTGTCCAAAGTCCCGATACTCGCGCTGGCGTAAGATTGTCTTTGTGCTTGGAGAACCTTCATTTGGTGCTCATGAGATAAGACGACTAGGGTGTTGAGTATGCTCTGGGTTTCGAGTACTGGATCTTTTTTTGGAGAACACTGTGTTATTCTTTCTATAAGACAATATAAAATTAATAGCCGAAAGTTATTTTTACTGCTGTAAACATAATTCTATAACCACTCCCTTCCCCTCTTTGTCTTCCCCAAATCTGAAGAGCCTGTATCATGGCACTGCTTTCCGTATTTTCTCATTTCTTAAATTACTAGAGTAAATGACCTTATCTTACATATTTGGGTCAGGATGCCACACAAGAATGAGGACCTGAGTTCGATCCTCAGCACGGGTACAAAGCTGGGCATGTTTGCAGTCCCCGTGCTAGCAAGGAAGAGATAGGATCCCTGGGGCTCTCTGGTCAGCCATCCTAGCTGAATCTGTGAGGCCCAGGACAGCAAGAGACCCTGTTCCAAAACCCAAGCTGAACATCCCGAGGGACCACACCTGAGCTTCATCTCTGACCCCATGTGCACAACACACAAACCTAGCTTCCCAATATACACACTTACACTAACAGAAGTTAAACAGCTGTTACTTACTGAAATATCTCATGTCCTCGGCAATGTGATGCTTGATATCAGACACATCAAACATTGCTACGAAGGAGTTGAAGCATGAGCCTTCCTCTCCTTCTTTTATATACGGCTTATATGAAAATATATAATAATTTCCAATCGCCATGAAAAGCATTTCGATGCAGATGAGGACATCCTACAACAGTCACACAAATATCAGACATCTTTGGGCTTCGATCTAATATTTCAAATTGTTAACTTTTCAAAGTTAAGAGTGTCAATAACTTTGAAATAGAATCCTGATTATATTCCTTTTCAACATTTTTCCCCACTTCATAACATGACAAGCAAAGTTTGCATCTCTTTTGCTTTCCCTCACTCAAGAATTTCTCAATGCAGTACACAAGCACTGAAAGAAACCATGCAGACATAAGCGGACCAGGAATAAAATCAGTACCCATGAGTCCCTGTAGGCCATTTCTCTCAGGTTCTCGCTCCTCACTACATAGTAAGCTAGCAGTCATGCCCACTGTTTGCACGTTGGCAGGTTCTGGGCATCACTGCATTAAATAGCTTAAACAGTAACACCCCCTGAGTTCGGAGACAGCCCTACTTACCTGCAGGCCTGTGGCCACAGCTTCAGGACGTTGCCCTTCCATCACATGTATCTTTGAAATTATGCCAGATTTTAGTAATACACTGATTAGTACTGCTTGCCTGGATGTCAAGAAGAGGTAAATGTCAAATCTAAATCATGAAATGACCGGCTGTTTTATGCGATTAGGGGCTAGGGAGGTGGCTCAGTGGGCAAAGCGCTTGTTGTACAAGAGTGAGGAAGGTCCTAAATGAGAAGCACAGAACCCAGGTAAGGCTGGCATGTAGCACACACACACGTAAACCAGCGTTCCTGAGGGGAGCTGAGAGGTGGGACAGAGTCCGGGGAAGACCGCAGGCCAGCAAGCCTTGAGTGTGTACAGTGAACAATTAAGAGACCCTCACCTCAATGTAAGACATGGACACCCAAAGCTCCTCATCTCCATATGCACACATGACATGGGCATGTTCCCACTCACAATAAACACATACATAACATATACACAAAAAGATTAAAATACGCAACCACAAACAGTTAAGGCCTCAGTGTATCCTAGGACTCCAAACTATCCTGCCTACAGAACACACTCCCAAACAAACTGTGTTTACATTAAATATATGCACCTTGCCTTACAAATGTATTAGCTTCATAAGATGAATTTCATTATGTATTCTCAGAACTTCAGCATTTGACTTACATATCTTTTTTGTTGTTGTTTTGAAACCAGGTACAAATAATTAGATTCTGCGTTCTAGCAGTGTGTTTATATGGGCCTACTAGCACTTTATTATTTTATTTATTTAGGTACAGGGTCTTTCTATGCAACCCTGATTGTTCTAGAACTTGCTATGTTGACCAACCTGGTCTTGAACCCGAGATCTGGCCACCTCTGCCTCCCAAGTGCTGAGACTAAAGGCACGTGCCATCACACCTGGATAATTACTAGGATCAAAAAAATACTATTTATTTTCAGCCGTGTATGTGAGATCGGAAGACAACCCGCTGGTGCCGTTTCTTTCCCTCTACCGTGGGCTCTTGGGTGGAACTCCCCTCGTCAGGCTTGGCAACGGCAAGCCTCTCTTCCTGCTGACCCATGCCACGGCTCTACTACTCTGTCTTATTTCCCCTCCTTTTTGATCAGTGTGGCAGGGTCCCTGAGGGCGGCTCTGTTCTCTACTTCTGCTTTTACAAGGGTGCTGGGGATCAATCTCAATTCTTTGGTGTGCACAGCAAGGGCCTTTCCCTGCTGAGCTATCCTGCCAGCTTACGGGTTATCTGAATTAGAATGCTGTTGAGTTCCAGAAGTTTTTCTAGCATAAATTACGTCTGTAGAAGACTGCACATGATGTGTGCCCTCAGATGCTAATCATTGCTCTGGCAGTGCAATTCCATGAATTTTTTTCTCTTTTCCCCTTACTGAACTGCTAAACTGGATAGATTTGTCTATGTAACTCTTATTACCTAGCCTATTACTAATCTAACACCATGTCTAGGTTTGTTTGTTTGTTTTGTGACACCAAAGACAGGCGGTAGGGCCTTGTCTACACTATGCGGACACTCAAATGTATCTCCATCCCTACCTTGTATTTTAAAAAACACACACTGATAAACATTTCCTCATGCCATTAAATGTCTTCTCCTAAACTGATACTGTTTTATTCATGACAATCATAATTTTAAACAGTTTATTTCATTCATTTTGAGACAGGGTCACACTATGTACCTCTGACTGGCCTCACACTTGCTATGTAGACCCTGCTAGCCTTGAACTCATAGAGAACCACCTGCTTCTGCCTCCCGGGGGAGTGCTGGGGTTAAAGGGTACACTACCACACCCAGCAGAACTATAATTTTAACGATGGCATCAAGATAGTTAGGCTATCTCAAATTATCTTCATCTTTTAAATGTCATAGTGGCCGTCTGACTACTTCTTTGATTGTTTAGATACAAGATCACACACGGTGGCATAGGCTAATCTACAACTTGCTATAGAGAGCAGGCTGTCATCAAACTCAATGTGAGATTCTCTTGGTTTACCCTGAGTGTTGGGACTACAGGTATATACCACCACACAGGACTAAGATTGTGTTTTAAAAATACTTTTAAAAACGATTTTTTAATATTTAGTATGTGTGAGTTTTGCCTGCATATGTATATACAAGTAGAGTATCTGCAGATACCAGAAGAACGCATTAGAATCACCCGGACCTGAAACTGCAGAAGGTTGGGACCACTAACTTTGTTGGTGTTGGGAACTCAACCCAGATCCTACGAAAGAATAGCAAGGGCTCTATCTGTTGAGCCATCTTTCCAGCCCTGATTTTGTAAATCTTACAAAAGCTAAACGGGTGGGTTTAAAAAACATTGCTATGTGCGTGCGCACAAGTGTATCTGTGTGTGTGTGTGTCTGTGTGTGAGTGTGTGTATGTGTGTGAGTGTGTGTGTGTGTGTGTGAGAGAGAGAGAGAGACTGAGACTGTGCAAGTATGTGCATGTGTCACAGAGGTCAGAAGAGGGCTTCAGGTCCCTTGAACTACAGTGACATGAGGTTGTGAGTCGCCATACATGGCTGCTGGGGACAAACTTTGGTACTCTGGATATGCACAAACTCTAACTGCTGAGCCTCTCTCCAGCCCACGGACGTCTGCCTAGTTCATACTGGCCTTGGACGGGTGGTCCTGCCTCAGTTTCCCAAGGGCTGGGACTACTGAGTCTGGCACTGTCTTCACATTACTGTAAAAACCTCCCTTAAACAACAGTTTTATTGACATTTATAAAGAAAGAATATTTAAGAGCACGCAATACTTACCAGAACGAGAGACAGATTACAATTTTGAAACAAAGAAATTTGAAAACAGGTTTTAGAGGTCTGAACTCTTCTTTCAGCATTCTATAAAACAGCCAGAGGGAGGACAAGGCAAACTAGAAACAAAAGCAACATTCATCATTCTGCAGTAGAAAGACAGGGACTGACGATTAAAGCCGAAACCAGAGCCTGCTCTACCGTTACATTCCAGGTGGAACTTAAGGCTGATTAGTCAATGTTTTAGTGCTTTTAATACATTACTGCAGAGATATACATGTGAAATTTCTCAAGACATATGTTCCATTTTTTCTGAACGTGTTTCTAAGTATTCACATACTGTAACTCAAGCAATAAACAAATGACATGAACAGAAGATTTCCTTCAGTCGAAAGAGAAGGGAAACAGACCTGTTAAGCTTTTAAACACAAATTACCATCACTTTTTATAAAAACTCAATTATTATTATTATTAGCTAGTCTCTTGTGTAACATTTACACAACACACATACATACACGGTTTATAAATCAACACATTAAATAAGTACAGTTTCAATAAAATTGTGACCATGAAATCTACATCATACAAATTTCCTTGACAGCAGTCTGTTAGTCCAGCTGGCCTGACTCCTTAGAGTAAATGTTCATGACGTTAGAGTCAGTTCTAATAATCAACCAGGACTTCAACAGCAAGAAGCATCTCTGAAAGCTTACTTTCCCCATTAAAATGATAAGACACTTTATGCTCATTTAAACTACTCCAGGACAGGAAAGCAGTAAGGATCCTTCTTCAGATCCTTGCAGTGGAGTCAGGGCCAAGCAAGGTGCATGCTCTACACTCACAGGCCGTGGGTTCTAGCTCTAGTACTGTTAAAAAAAAACAATAAAAGAAATTGAAGGCCTAGTGGTGGTGGCACACACCTTTAATACCAGCACTCAGGAGGCAGAGGTAGGCGGACCTCGGTGAGCTCGAGGCCAGCCTGGTGTACAGACCAAATTTCATGACAGGCTCCAAAACTATGTAGAAACCCTGTCTCAAAAGCTCAAAAGCAACAGCAACAACAGAAACCAAAACAAACTGACTCTCGGCACCGAGCCATTTCTCTGTACATATGAACTGTTACCCTGTTAGGCTGGGATCATACCCAGGGCTATGCGTGCTAGGCAAACACTCCATATTCCACCAGTCACAACCCAATTTTCTAACATCTGTCATGAACTAAAATAAAATTTTGTTCCCCAATATTGTTTTCAACTAAAAGTAGCTAATTTTTGTGCCGTTTTCTTAAATTTTACTTTTAATATCTATCTAAATGCCAATGGGAAGAACAAACTATGCCCACAATGAAGAGCGTTTCCAGTCCTTTTTTATCATGGGTATCACATCCGGAAGGCAAAAGCACTTCTGACCATTTCTTTAGACTACATTTCCCGAAAAAGGACTCCGGCTCATGAAGGCAAACACAAGGGAAATCTCTGGAGACACACCACATTTATTTCCATTAAAAATTGTTTTGTTTGTTTTGGGTGTTTTGAGACAGGGTTTCTCTGTGTAGCACTGGCTGTCCTGGAACTCACTTTGTAGACCACGCTGGCCTCACACTCAGATCTGCCTGCCCCTGCCTCCCACCTTCTGGGATTGAAGGCATGCGCTGCCATGCCCAGAACCATTATAAACTTCCAACACTGTGTGTGGGCCACTGTATTTCAGTTACTACACTGTGGGAAGCACCACCCAAAGACACTGCTTACAGCCCTTAAGTTCCTAGAACAGCACCAATTTTTTTTTTTAAACTTCAGTCTTGGCGGGCAGTGGTGGTGCATGCCTTTAATTCCAGCACTTGGGAGGTGGAGGAAGGCAGATCTCTGTGAGTTTCAGGCTAGCCTGGTCTACAAAGCAAGTTCCAGGACAGCCATGACTGTTACACAGAGAAAAATCAAAACAAACAAAAACCAAAAAATCTTCAGTCTTTATTTTCCTTTAATTCTAAATACAGAAAAGACAATTGAATATTGAGTTCTTTCTTTTTCTTTTCTTCTTCTTTTTCTTCTTTTTTTTTTGAGACAGGGTTTCTTTGTGTAGCCCTGGCTGTCCTGGAACTCACTCTGTAGACCCAGCTAGTCTCAAACTCAGAGATTTGCCTTTATGCTGGGATTAAAGGACTGTATCACCACCACCTGGTGAATCCTTCCATTTTTATTTAAACTTTATCCTTTTGCACCCATTAGACTTTCCCTCTAACTGACCAGGCTGACTGTGTTATGTTCTGCTCATTTAGAAGCACACAATGCTTTTACCCACAGCTATGCGGTAACAAGGGCAAACAGGTGTCCACGGACAGGGAAACATCACCAAATCATTCATGAACACATTACTGTACTTTCATATACATTAAAGCTGTTTCAAGTAACATGTACAAATGAAAAGGTAATATTTTTCTCAAGAAAAGTACCTGATAACACTCAGCACAGAAAGTAACTTAGTATAGCTATGGGGAATGATGATCTACTTACCAGCTGTGAAATGTTGTTTAAAATACATAAGTAAGTCCATGCGTTGTAGACATTAAAGGTCATTTCATGAAGTATACCAATATTTTCACATACCCTAAAAAATGGCAAAACTCAAAGTTATGACTAACCAAGCAAACCCATATCTTAATATGTCTCCTTTAGAGACTTATTTTATGTATATGCATATTCTAGTGCATGCAGACCTGTGCACAATGTGTGTGCAGTGCCTTTGGAGGCCAGAAAAGGGTGCTGGCCACGCTGGCCCTAGATTTTACTGAACCCGAGTCCTCTGCAGGAGTACGGGGTGCTCTTAACCCTGAACACACATGGAAGGTGTGATGGCAGCACTACTTAGATTTCTGAGACCATCTACTTCAGCAGCGCTATGGATCATCTCGTGACTCTGGTCACGGACAGAGAATCATTCTTCTAGATGTGTATGATATGACTATTCCTTCTACCTCAAAGGAATGACAAACTCAGCATCATTAAACTAGAGAATCACCACTAACTCCAAAAGACAAGGCCTGATTTTGGAAAGTGTGATGGATAAACTTTGATCCCAGCTCACCTTTTCCCTGTAAACTACCTGGCAGATGCATATCTGCAGACCTAGACCCCCCCCCCCCCGCCAAGTAATTATTAGCCTAAGTACTGGGTTTTGCACTTGTGCATTTTCTAAGCAGCAAACAAGCAAATCTTAAGCCATAAAGCACTCCAGCTCGAAGGTAGAATAAAGAACTGACCTGATTTGTTTCAATGTTGCTATCTTTATTTTGTGAGCTGCAGAACTCTGAATTTCATGCAAGGAATAATATAAATTGACACTTTGGATATTTTTAGGGAACGTTTCCAGGGTAGTTTTATTATGCTTCTTATTTGACATCAGATGCTTTTTGTCTGTGTTTGAGACTCGGTCTATGTAGACCATGCTGGCCTCAAACTCACAGAGAGCTGCTTCCTCTGCCTCCTCAGTGCTTGGATGAAAGGTGTGTCGCTTTCATTGGTTAATGAATAAAGAAAATGTCTTGGCCTAGTTGATAGGGCACAACTTAGGTAGGTGGAGAAAACAGAACTGAATGCTGGGAGGAAGAAAGCAGAGTCAGAGAGAAGCCATGATCCTCCACCTGAGATGGACACTGATTAGAATCTCTAGTAAGCCACTGCCACGTGGCGATACACAGATTAATGGAGATGGGTTAAACTAATATGTAAGAGTTAGCCAATAAGAAGTTAGAGCTAATGGCCAAGCAGTTTTCACTAATAGTTCCGGTGTGGTTATTTCAGGTGTAAGCTAGCCAAGTGGCCGGGACAAACAAGGGGCCCATGCTCCTTGTAACAAAAGACAGTGCTCCTAATAAAACTTTTTTTTAGAGACAGGGTTTCTCTGTGTGGCCCTGGCTGTAGACCAGACTGGCTTGAACTCACTGAGATTCTCCTGCCTCTGCCTCCCAAATGCTGGGATTACAGGTGTGTGCCACCGCACCCAACTCCTAGTAACTCTTAACAAGGTAGAAAATAAACCTATTTGGTTAAACCAAAGGAGATTTTATTTTTTGTGTTTTACAGCCTGCTCTCAAAAGAATGTAAATATTGTGACAATTCTTGCATTGTTCACAGTAATAGAATCCAGCTTTTACATATGGATTTACATTATTAATCAACATTGATTTTGTACTTGTTTTTACCCATTTAAGAACATAAATTATTTTTTAAAACAGGGCCCAGTCTGAACTTGAACTCTCAATTCTCCCGAATCTACCTTGAAGTGCTAGGATTATTTGCCATGAATCACTACACTTGGTTTCTGTGGAATTAAATCTAAGGCTTTGTGCATACAAAGCAAACACTCTTATTAACTGAGCTCTATTCCCTGGCATATATCAAGAAGATAAAATAAACCCAGCTTCAGAAAGGTCACACTTACAATGTTGTCATAGTGGTGACTGATCTGACCACAAGGTACTGCAACACTCCAAATCGGTACCAATAATACCGCATTCTGCAAGAGAAGAGAACACCAAAGCTCAACTATTCAGTGGCATCAGAGCATCTCAAAGCCTCCAAATTAAAGTCGCTTACAAGGCGTGGAACAGAAGGAGTAGAAAGTACTGGGACCTTGGTCTTTCCTTGTATCCCAATCTTGTCATGATATACCTCAAATCAACAGGACCCAATGATCTCATCAACAGTGCAAATAAACCTGATTATCTCAGAAATTTTTGCTAGAAGTGATAATGAAAGCTCTAACACACACTCCAGGAGAGAAACTGAGGCACAGATCAACTGTGCATATGTACTTGTGCATATGTAAGAGTGTGTTCCCAGAAAGATTTCCTGGGACAAGGGAGCAACTGAGGGTGGCAGCATATTCTCCAGGCTGTGGTCTGGACTGCACAGAAGAGGTGGTGAGGTGAGCTCTGGCCGCATGCCTTCCCACCACAATGGACTGGCCCCACAAACTCTGTTCCTTAGTTGCTCTTGTCAGTCATTTTGTCCCAGCAGTGAGAAAATTAGCTGTGTGATCACAGACAAGATCACGGAGGCTCCGATTCCCAGCTGTAAAAAGGATGCTGACTAAATGATTTCTAAGGTTTTCTCCTACAATTCACTGATGAACTTTTCTACTACAACATAAAAAGAAAACAAAACAACAAACAATAAAAACAGCTGACTGATACTGAAAGCCCACATGGAGGCTCACTAAAGACAAACATACTTACTCTCCCATAGGCCATGGTGAATAGTAGCACAGAGTGGGGTGATGCTGTTGCTGACCTTTAGTTTCCAGGTGGACCATCACATCAGGGAATTGTATTTGTAGGTAGTTCCTGAGTAACATCATAAAGTTATAAATAACGAAAGCTTCGTACCAGTCCTTGCAGGTATCCATATAGATGAAGATTTTAGGATATTTCAAAGATAGCCACTAAGAGAAAACAAGATGTTAAAGACCTGTCGCCGACATAACGTGAATTCACCCCACTCACAGAGGCTAACTCTAGAGCCTGGAGATCGTGTCCCATGCTTGCCGCAAACTACCATAATCCAGAATGGATTCACTTGGGGAGGAGGCCAGGGAATGCAAGGCTGCATTCCATCACTGAGCTGCACCCCCAGCGCTGTAACACATGCCTTGATGTGCAACAAGCAGCTTCAATACAGCTAACAAAAAAGGTAAGTGCTGGGGCAAATAAGGAATATAAAAAGAAAAGTTAACTGCGTTCTCAAATTATCCGAAATTAAGGGAAAAATGATCACAGAAAATACTCCTGAAGACATCTGTGTGTGTGTGTTTCTTTCTTGGTTTTTTTTTTCAGACAGGGTCTACGTAACCTGGATATTCTGGAACTCTCTAGGTAGAACAGGCTGGCCTCCAACTCACAGAGTTCACCTGAAGGATGGGATTAAAGGTGTGTAATACCACACCTGGCTAAAGCCATTTTCTTCTAACTAACCACCAGAGTAGTTACATCCACTGTGGAAAGTCTTTTGTCCTTTCCTTTTTCTCCTCTTTTGGGGGGCGAGGTGACAAAATAATAACGGAAAAGCGTGAGAGTGATCCTTGAGAATCTGCATCCATGGGTTCAGCCAACCCTGGAGCAGATACCTGTAAAACAGCTCCTGACCCCAGGTCTGCACTCTGGAACTCACTAGACAGACCAGGCTGGTCTTGAACTCATGGGGGTTCTCTTATCTGCACCCCTATCTCCTCAACCTCCAGGGCTGTCACTATTATTAATTCCAAGCATATATTAGAGAGTAGTGGTGAGAGATGCATCACTGCAATATGCCTACAAATGTCTTTAAGACAATCGCAGGAAAAGAGCTACACATTAGAAATATTTGAAACAGCTTCATTTTTCATTACATTATCTTCTTTACCAACATTTTTAAAAAGTAAGTTAGCCAGTTGCAGTGCTATATGCCTTTAATCCTAGCACTAGGGAGACAGACTGGTGCTGTGGGACAATGGTCTGTACCCTGTCAATTGTATTTTAATAAAGCAGAAGTATAGGTGGGGTGACGAGAACAGGAGAATTCTGGGAAGAGGAAAGATTCAGTCTGCAGTCCTCACTCAGCTGCAGAGGAAACAAGATGAAACTGCCTCACTGATAGAAGGTACTGAGCCATGTGGCTAACACAGACAAGAATTACGAGCTAATGTAAGATATAAGGATGAGTTATTAAGAAGCCTGAGATAATAGGCCAACCAGTTCATAATTAATGTAGAGTTCTGTGTGTTTCTTTGGGACTGAACAGCTGTAGGACTGGGGAAGACAGAAACCTCTGTCAAAAAACTGGGAGCCCTCTGTAAGTTCAGGGTCAACCTGGTCTCCAGAGTGAGTTCCAGGACAGCCAGAAATACAGTGAGACCCTATCTCAAAAATAAAAAGAGAGAGAGGGAGAGAGAGAGAGAGATGAGCCATCATCTCTCCAGCCCAAGAATTCTTAATGCAATACAATAAAATATACTTACACTACAAAAACTGTATAATGGAACCATCCACAGAATCCTATCGAAAGTAAAACATAATAACATTTAATATCATGTTTATGAATTATGTCAGTCAACATTAGTTGTAGCAAATATATTAAGACTTGACCTTATAATGGGCTTCTGGAGTTCTGGTTGTGTGAAATGCACTAAGTGCTGCACAATCTCCCAGAAGGACACAGGGATTGTCAACAGCATAAAAACAGCAGCAATAAGCCATAGTTGTATGTGCATTCCAGCCTTGAAAAACAAAAGAACACATTAGTTTAGATTCTGATATTAAAACTACAAAGATCAGTATTTTTTTTTTTTTTTTGGTTTTTTCGAGACAGGGTTTCTCTGTGGTTTTGGAGCCTGTCCTGGAACTAGCTCTTGTAGACCAGGCTGGTCTCGAACTCACAGAAATCAACCTGCCTCTGCCTCCCAAGTGCTGGGATTAAAGGCATGCGCCACCACCGCCCGGCAAAGATCAATATTTTTATTTCTTATGTTTTCATTTGATTTCTAATCCTGCTTGGCATTTTCAAAATATTTAGTTGCAATTTTTAAAAAAGATTTACTTTTTAAAAAATTTTATGTATGTTTGTGTCTGTGTGGGTATGTGCATTGTGTGGGTATCTGCTGAGGCCAGAAGAGGGCATTAGAGTCCTTGGACCTGGAGTTAGAGGGGTGTGAGAGCACACACCTTTAGTGTGTGTCCAAGGAGGAGGCTCCAGGACAACCAAAAGTACCCTCCTCGAACAAAACAAAACATTCCCATACTATCTTTGCCCACGGAATTGTGTCTGAGTGAGGACCAGTACCGTGTGTGCCAAGGACTGATGCAGACCAAGTATCCTCACAGAGTGCTGCTAGGAGGAAAGTTCCATGTCGAGCAGTCATAAACCACGTGACAGGAAAAACAAGCCACCACAGCCACCGCTGCAGTCACGTGCCACAGCACTGCAGCGCTGTGGGCACTTCTCTCTGCCTCAGTGTCCTCTCCACAGAGGGAATCTCCTGTACTCAGCATTTCTCAGAGGGTTAAATAAAATCATAGTTACAGAATGAATGAGAGCGATCTTGAGGATATGCTCTAGCCAATACCTCTAACCTTAGACACAAAACAAAGCCTTTGTAATCTCAGTCTTCTCTGCCCATTGTGCTATCATTTCTCAGGGCCCTTCAGAGTCAAATCTTCAAAACTCAAAGATTCTCCGGATTCTAAGCTTCCACCACACATTCCCACTTGAACAGTTCTGTTCTGGCTTTAGTCCTTCAACTGCAGTGAAATCATTGAGCTCCCAATGACCTTTCTACTTGTGAAACGTGACAGGCAAGGTGGCAACAATGGACACCAGCCAAAATGTTCCCCGAAACCCTCCTTCCCGGGCATTCACTTTGTTCTTTGTAATTTCCTGTGAAATACTGGTGCCAGTCCTTTACTGTTGTTCCTTCTCTGCATCCTTGATCTAAAGCATTCTCTAACTGCGGACATTGACTGAAGTCTGACCATACCTAGGAGTACACCTAGGGGAGTACCTAGGTGTGCTCCCCTTCCAGAGGGTGAAACCTAACCTCTAATGCCAAAGGCCATATTTGGTTATAAGGCTGATGGGAAATGACTAAGGTAAAATGAGATCATAGTCTCATAGGGCTGGTGATTGCAAAATGAGATGGGTAACAACCTGAGGATTCAGCAAAAGCATGGCCACCTGTGACCTGAGAGCAACCCCTCTGGCCCCCATGATATCTGACTCCAAAATAGTTTTCAGGACTGTGAAAAAATAAATTCCTGTTGAAGGCACTCAGTTCATAAACATGTGCTTTCACGTGTGTGAGTGCAGGTGTGGGTACAGGTGTGCATGTGTGAGTGCAGGTTGCATGTGTGAGTGTAGGTGTGCATGTGTGCAGGCGTGGGTACAGGTGTGCATGTGTGGGTACAGGTGTGCAGGCATGAGTACAGGTGTGGGTGAAGTGTGAGTGCATGTGTGCACAACAAAGGACAACTCTGGGAAATCACCTCTCCTTCTACCTTGTGAGCCAGGTGTAAGTACAGGTGTGCAGGTATGAGTGCAGGTGTGGGTACAGGTGTGCAGGCATGAGTACAGGTGTGGGTGAAGGTATGAGTGCATGTGTGCACGACAAAGGACAACTCTGGGAAATCACCTCTCCTTCTACCTTGTGAGCCAGGGTCTCTCTTGTTTCTGCTGCTGTGCTGCATATGCCAGGCCAGATGGCTGGAAAGCTTCTAGGCAAGTATGTGTCTACCTTCCTCTTGCCATAGACATCGTTCATGTTGGCTATAGAGGGGAACTCGGGGTCAGGCTTTCCTGGCTATTGCGTGACCTGCTCAGCCATCTTCACAGTCCAGTTTATGGCATTTTCTTAGGGCAGAGAGAGCAGACAAGACAAGTATCTGCAGCTGAAGCAGTCTGACGTCTAGACTTGCATATCCAGTGCAGTATGACAGGCTCACCTGCATAACCTCCATTAGACATCCCTCTCAGAACTTGAGGGACTTGACTTGGGGGGTTGGCAGTTTACACTGCAGATCAGAATTGGTCTGAAAGGTTAGAGGCGCTTTGAAACTGCAGCTCACAACTAAGAGAAGTCTTAAGTAGAAATGGTACACATTTCACTCACCTTCCTATACTATATTCCAAGGACTACTAAATGAGGAAGTTATATTTATATTAAGATTGCTATACCCAAATTTGGACAACAAATTTCAAATAACCTAAAAACTTAACAAATGAGAAATATTTAATGTCATATTTTAATAGCCTGAACTAGCTATATGGACTATAAGAGAAGCCAAAAAAGTTTAGTGAACAAAAGGACCGTAAATATATGTCTAGACACATTGTTTAAAATATTTTCCACAATCAAAGGGAGGGGTCATCTACATGGTATGTCATAACTCTTCCAAAATAAGTGTTTCTCAATAAAAGTACTTTCTGGTTATTAATTAATTAATCGATAATTCTAAGTTCCCTTTATACATATGCTATGGATATGTTAGATACCCAGCTTGCAATGCTTTACTAATGTCACAGCATGACATCAACACATAATGAAGGGTGGGTCAAAGAGATGGCTCAGCTAAGGTGCTTGCCTCCAACACTGCACTGATCCCTTGCGCTCCATCCCCAGTCAGCACTCAGAAGGAAGGAGAGACCAACTCCCCCAACTTGTCTATCTCTTGACCTCCACAACCGGGCCATCCCACGAATTCACCAACAAATACATTTAAGAAAAGAAAGAAATGTAGGAAGAAAGGAAGGGAGGGAGGATGAGAGAGGGAGGGAAGGAGGAAGGAAGGGAGGAAGAAAGGAAGAAGAAATGAATACACAGGAACTTTAGTAAAACTTTTCCCTTGATTGAGAAAGAAAGAAAGAAAGAAAGAAAGAAAGAAAGAAAGAAAGAAAGAAAGAAAGAAAGAAAGAAAGAAGAAATGAATAGACAAGGAATTTTAGTAAAACTTCTCCCTTACTGAGGAGTAACTTCAAGTCTGGGAATGTCGCTCAGATGGGAGAATGCTTGCTTGCCTCAAATGCACACAGCCCTGGGTTCCATCCCCAGCTTTCAATAATCAGAAGTGCTGAGAATGTGCTTGGAGGATTACTCTAGGCTACAAGGCAAATTTCAAAGAGCATGGTCTACATAAGACTTTATCCCATTAAAGAAAGAAACAAAAGACGTAACTTCAAGAGTAAAAACAATTAGCAAGTCAAACTAAAGGAATCCTTTCGTTTCAGGAAGAGCTTCTAAAATCCAGAACGTAGCTTTCAAGGTAGTTTATTTTATCTGGTTAAGATCAATATCAGCACAGCAGATCTGATTTCAAGAAGAGTTCTCTGGGAATTGATGGGTATCGGCAAAGCATTCTCAGCAGCAACATTGACTATTTTCTCCACCCGGTCCCACCTCCAGTTGTAGCGGCAAAATGAAATCAGACGGGTCCGTATGTTTAAAGACAAAATGTTTTTCAGACCCCAAGCATGAGAGGGCAGACAAAGGGATTCTGCCAATGAGCTTAGGAAAGGGTAGAGGTGCTGACCCTCCTACCTTTAGTTTTTGAAGTTGCCAAACACCGAGGGAAACAAGGATGAAAATAAAGTAAATAAACACAAGCAGGCATCCGATCCATTGCCTCCAGTTGTTCCCATTACAGGTGCAGGGCATTTTCACAAAAAAAATAGTTTTGACCATCTCAAAAAACGAACCAAGCCGAGATTTTGGCGGGCTTTCTTCGGTTTTTTTCTCCTCCGGCTCTCTACAGGGGAAAATTCAGCAGCCACTGACACCGCCTCCTTGGGTCACGCTGTGGTTGCGGCTGCCACAGCAGAAGCCGCTTGGGATGCTCGCAGGTGCGGGCTGCATCCTCGCCGGCTAACCGGCATGTACCAGGTCGGCCGCGGCGCAGACGCTGCTCACCTGGGTGTCGCCTAAAGTCTCGGCTGCACCACGGCCCAGAGGACAGCCGGGGTGACCTGGATGGTCCCACCTGCAGCTGGAAGCCAGCGACTCCCTCCCCCCTGCTCTGGCAGGTGAGTTACCGCCCCCCCCAGTCCCGGCCCCCAACTTCCTCACTCACGCTTCCGGAACATCCACAGTAGTGAAAGTCATCTTCGAAGAGGTGGGAGGTCCTTGGACTTCCCAAAGGGCAGGGAACCCTGACTGCTCTTCGGGCTGATGAGGGAGGGGGACTTGATTAGGGGAGGGGAAGGGAAATGGGAGGTCGTGGTGGGGAGGAGGCAGAAATCTTTAATAAATAAATAAATAAAATAAAATAGAAAAATAAAAATTAAAAATAAATAAAAAAAAGAAATGAGTCCACTTCCGTTTCCGATCAGATACTCAAAGCCAATGACTGGAGGGGAGCTTCAAGCTAGGCAAACCCTGTCCGGTAACATCAGCCTTTATGACTGGTTAGCTACACAGGAAGGGCGTGGCTGTAACCTAGGTTACCGGAGGGCGGGGCAAGGGATGCAGGAGAGGACTAGTGGTTTTGCTGACTTACTGGGTCTTAGTGGAGCCTGAGGGGGGTTGTAGGAACTGAGACCCTTTCAGAAACACCTTCTCCATTCTTTAGACTTTATTCCACCTAACGGAAAGCTTCAGTGAACACTGTGCAGGGAAACTTGAGACAGCCTTTTTCTCAGACGGCTTCCCAATTGTCTTTAGGGGTGGAATTGGGAGCCAGCTGGAAAAAGACAGAATAGGAAACTTTCGCTTAGATTTTAGTCAGTTGTTAGAGTTTGAGCCCTAAGGAGGAATTTGTCTGGATAATTTCTGAACCGAGTAGGAGAGTCATTAAAAAAAAAAAAGCTCATTTGGAAGTAACTGTAAATATATGTTCACATTTGGAACTTGTGTTAAAAAGTCCTACTCACTGGTTTTCTGACACCATATTCTATGCACTCAGCTTTTAGCTGTACAGGTTTGCAGACAAAAAAATAGCAAATGGGATTTTAAAGTCTTTCTAAATCAAGGGAACAAACAAACATCTGAGTCCAATTAGACACATGAATATGGCCTATAATGTCATTTTCTGAAATCAAGCAATATACTACGCTCTTTACCCATATTATATGAGTTGATCTGCAAAGAAGTGCCGAGAGACAGGCAGTTTCCACTTCCAGGTGAGAAGTTTCAAGTGACAGATTTGCCCAAACATTTTTCTCTGACCTTGAATTCTGCTTGATGTTTAAATACTTGGTTTGTCATCACCCGAAACCAGGGCAATTCTGGCGATTGGTCATGTGTGCAAAATGATGTGGGCCCAAGTCTCCTGGAAATACAGATGGAATTGTATGTATATTCCTGTCACTCTGTGACCCAGAGCCTGGAGATTGACTTCCACAATCTTTCCCCATTTCTTTCGAGATCTCCATTTTACAACTTCTCCTTAAAGGGGCACTACAACTTTTGTTTGGTTTAAACTAAAATAGTTGGTTAGGGGGAAATTTCTTATCATTAATGAAAATACCTCATGCGTTGTTCAGAAAATAAGAGAAAACTCTTGTTCTAAAACCAAATCTCCTTACTGTTTACTTCTTGGCCGATGACACTCTTTTTTGCATAGGCTGTCTAAGGTTGTTTCTGTATGTTCAGTCACACACATTCTTTGCTGCCTATGGTTATCTTTCCTGTTCTTTCTCATGGAAGATCTTTTTTTTACATGGGAATGGATTTTTCATGTGTTGCTAACCTAGGCATCAAATTCTGACTTTATCTCCTCAGATGAGGCCAGAGAAAAATTTGGTAAAAGAGATGTTACTGCCCATACTGCCTTAGTGACCACTTCCTGTGAGTGTAGCTGCTACTGGGAAGCAATGTAATGCTATCGGCCTTCTAATCAATGAAGATGGAAGGATAGAGACCCGGAATAAGCTACCTAGCAACATTCATGGCCCAGAGTATCTAGAGGGAAAGTGTCTACCATTGTCAAAAGCAGCAGGCCTGATACAAAAATGACCCAACTTCAGCATGGAAGCTATTAGGCTGGCAAGGTCTGGAAGGGCATGAGCTAGGATTGTGTGTGCAAGCTGCTATGGTTTCAGTGACGAATGTCTCCCAAAGGCCCATATGTTGAAGGGCTTGGTCTCTAGGGTGGTGCTACTGGGGGGAGGTGGTAGGTCCTTAGGGCCCTGGGAGCATGCTGTCAGATGGGCCCTTCCTGTTATCCTTTGCTTCTTGGCCAAGAAATCAACTGTTTTCTGTGCCCTGTGTATCCTGCTGTGACTGTGTTAACAACAATGCCCGAGGCCCTAAAATCTATAGGTTCTTTCAATCAACCTTGTAGTTGGCGAGCTAGAATACTCCTTTCTCTTAGTAGTCAATTGTCTCGGGAGTTCTGTGACAGCGGTATGAAGGGGACCCACGCTTAAGCTGGCCGTTTACCTTCCTCAGTCCTTAGGTGTTAGCAGAAGACATGAAACACAGGCCACATTTACTCATAAGACAGCAGTCAGAACGAACAGGAGCATGCTTGCATTGGTGGCCTTGTGTTCAAGTCCCAAAGGCTTATGTGAAGAGGCCACTTACGTGCTTCAGGTACAGTGGGCATACTTAGAATTTCCAGTCTCCTCTAGAGAACCATAAGCTAACCTGGAGGGAGACTTTGTCTCTTCTTACAGCCTTGGTTAGGAAAAGATGTGCTCCCTGCCTGAGGCTGTTTATAAACACCCTTGAAAAAGACACTCTAGAATAAACGTTGTTAGAAACCATGTACCATTGTCCTGGGGAACTGTCTCTCAATAAGAATTAAATGTCCCTAACTGGTCACATAACCCAGTGTAAAACTAGGACTATAACTAACTATAAACCATTTTTAACAGTGACTATACCCTGTACCAGTGTTACACCAACTCTATCCCTAACCCTAATCATATGACCTTTAAATTTAATGCTCCCCTAGCTCCATTTTTAAGTTTGTATCTAATCCTATTTCTAACACCAGCCCAAGTCTAAATCTAACCGTAACAAAAATGCTAGCAGGAATACTAAAGAAAACCTCACAGATATTAAAAAGAATTAAACTCAAAAGCCAGACTTGTTTCACCTCTATCTGTCTGTCTCTCTGTCTCTCTCTGTCTCTCTCTCTGTCTCTCTCTGTCTCTGTCTCTCTCTCTCTCTCTCTCTCACACACACACACACTACAGTGGAATGACAGAGGGCCGACTCGAGTCAATCTGGCAAAGTTGCTCGCTTGCTCTCTACTCCTTAAGACAGCACATAACCCAAAAGTCGTTTTAACAAAAGTGAGGCCACATAAGCTTAAAGAAGAGTTGAGAGACAATCTCACAGGTGCAGTCCCCTCAGACTTGCCAAAGAAACCATAACAGGGTAAAGAGAAGCAGTCATATTTTTTGTTACTGTCCAACAACTTTTTGAATGAACACTAATTGCCAAAGATCCTGAACTTCTGACTAATTTGTTTAAGAGTCCAGATAAAAACATGATAAATTAAATCTAGTGAACAGAGAGAGTTCAGTGAGGGGCTGTTCACAACAGATGTCAGCAAGGAGCATAGAAGGAACATGGAGTAGTCGTGTATCGTGTCACTAGAACATGGAGCGAGAGCGGCTGTGTGCAGAGCACTGACCTGTGCTGGACTTACCCACAGGCAGAGTGGAAACAGGTCTTTCTCCGATCTTTTCCACCCATTTTTGCTCTTGGCTGGTGAGATCTAGTTGAAGCCAGAGGACAAGGGAGTTTGCTTATGGGCCTGGAGCATGGCAGAGAAGGGAAGAGGTTAGGTTTGGCATGTCAAACGGAAGGAACCCTACTCAACCCAGCCAAGCCAAGAGTATGAGAAGTAATCCCTCACCTCCAGTATTCCGACTCCATACTGCTTCCGTTACTGGCTAACTGCTTTAGAACTATTCTTATGGGAGGCGGGTGAACTGGAGATCAGGTGTTTGGGACAGAATTCCACCTATGTTTATACTACACAGTGTTGTTTACTTTTATCTGCACCTATATCAGTGGTTTACATTTTACTTGCTAGTGTCTTCTGAAATTGATGGAGGACCACCATCCTCATTCCCGTTTTCTCCAGGGAGAATGCAGTCGGTTACAATGTTTTAATATGCCCTCATTTGGGTGTGGCCACTGAACCATCCTGATGTGGACTTGACCCAATTATTCCAGCCATCTTCACATTGGATTCTCATCACTGTGTCTTCATTAAACTGAATGATCATAGACACCGGTAAGAGGACTTTACCTCTGTGGGATGGGCTCAGCTTTGCATAGCTGCTCACATTGCATAGAAATGTCGGCCTCAAAAATCAGCTAGAAATCACGGGAAGGGTGCTGCTGACCCACTCAAATTCATTCCATTTGAATTTTCGGTTGCACTGTCATGGGCTTTTTTAAAAAGTGCGATACGATGTGACAGGTGTCCTGAAATCAGGGCCATGTGTCTCTGGAAGAGCAAATGGGTGACAATCTCTAGATCTGAAGTTACAGGAACACTGAGTCAACCGCATTGCTGTGAGGTGAGAGCCGTATCTGTGCCTCATGCACTGAGAGAGGGCGGGGGAGCGGGGGCAAATTAGCAAATTTTGACCTTGATAGTTAGTTGACTTTTGTGCAAGAATAGGTAATACCAAGAAAGCTTGACGGCCTAGTTTCTTTCCGATAATAGTTAATCTCTAATATTTCTAATAATGAGCTCTTGTTATATTATTATATATTGCATTATTTATATATTGTATTTATTCAGGATTTAAAGAATTTTAGCTTTGGGAAGAGACTGTAGTTTTTGTAGTCAGATTATTTTAAGGTTGGGAAATTTAATTTTTTTTATTGCACATCACTCCTTTATTATACTGATCTGGAAAAGAAGATTTAGTGTGCCTGAAACAAGTTCTGGACCCACACGGTAGGGTCAAGCAGCTGGGACATGATTCAAACAGCGAAAGACAAAACCCTGGACATGATCAAGGGGCACTTCACCTCTACCAGACAAGACAGAGGGGTCCTAACACACAGTAAGGGACACTCCTGTCCCTTGAGGACAAGGAGTTTATCCCACTTGATATGAGGAATGGCTTATTTTCTGGTGACCACATAGACTATTTTAATCACCACTAGAAACCTCAGAGGGGTTTTTGTGTGCTGATAAATATATATGTACTTTTGATTTTGTAAAAGTAAATGTAACACATAAATTTGACAGGATTGATCCCAACCTTCAGGGGCCAGAGCTCCTTTAGGCTCAGAGAGGAAGGCAGTTCATCTTTTAAATGCAAGCTACTTTCACCTTCCACTGGAATGACTACAGCCCCAGTTACCTAACTGCAGAAGAGTGCAGGACAGGCTTCTCACTGGTCAGGCCACAGCATGGCTCCTCCCTGACCTCCTAAAGCAGACCCTTGTAAACAAAGGACTAAGAAAACTGTAATTACTACCTCTCAATTCTCCTGCGAGGGAGCCATCCTTGGATGTGGACCAAGAACGTGCACCCTAGAGGTGTTACTCTGACTAGTTTCTAGAGTGGGTGCAGGGGATAAAATACTAAAACAAAATGGGAGCCACGGATCCCCATCTGCAGCTACAACTTAAACTTAAGATCCTAAACGTGGAGTCGGTGACGGGTGCTGGGAAGGGCACCGGAGGCAGACAGGCAAGGAGGAGGGTCTGGGGGTAGAAGTCTGTCTGTGCGCCTTCACTTCTTGGCCTTGCCCTGCGCGGCCACAGCTTCCATGGCTTTCCGCACGGTCTCTTCATCTCCCAGGAACTGCATGGGTTTAACGGGCTTCAAGTTCTTGTCCAATTCATAGACAATGGGAATGCCAGTTGGCAGGTTCAGCTCCATGATGGCCTCTTCTGAGAGACCCTCCAGATGCTTCATGATCCCCTGAAGGCTGTTGCTATGGGCCGCAATCAGGACTCTCTTCCCCTCTTTGATCTGAGGGACAATCTCTTCATTCCAGAAGGGCAGTGCTCTGGCAATAGTGTCCTTCAGGTTCTCACAGGACGGCAGCTGGTCCTCAGTAAGGTCTGCGTACCTGCTATCCTTACTGATGTTGCTGTAGAAGGGATGGTCAGGCTCCATTGGCAGTGGTAGGACATCGTAAGATCGCCTCCAGATCTTTACCTGTGCCTCACCATGCTTAGCAGCAGTTTCTGCTTTATTGAGACCAGTCAGACCCCCATAGTGTCGCTCATTGAGGCGCCAGGTCCTGACCACTGGCAGCCACATCTGGCCAATGGCATCCAGGACTGTCCGGAGGGTCCGGATTGCTCTCTTCTGCACAGAGGTGAAGCAGATGTCGAATTCATAGCCAGCATCTCACAACGCCTGTCCACTGCGCTTCGCCTCCTTGTGGCCGCTGAAGCAGTTCTCCAGGTTCCAGGCGCTCTCGCCTTGCCGGATGAGGACCAGCTTGTAGGCAGCCATGGCGATAGGCAAGGGGATGCAGCAGAGCAATTTAATTTTTTTAGTCTCTGTGTGTGTGTGTGCATGTGTGTATATCATTTTTTTTTCCTGAGACAAGTTTTCTCGGTAGCTTTGGAGCCTTTCTGGAACTCGCTCTGTAGACCAGGCTGGTTTTGAACTCACAGAGATCCACTTGTCTCTGCCTTCCGAGTGCTGGGATTAAAGGCATGTACAACCACTGCTGACATGTATACCAAGTCTTAAAGACTTGTTTAGGGGCTGGGTAGCTAGCTGGGTGGGTAATGGTCTCGCTGTGCAAATGCAAGGACCTAAGTTCAGGTCCCTGAACACACATAAAGATGAACGTGGGAGCATTGGCCTAACCCCAGGGTTCTTATAGTGAGACGAGAGAACAGGCAGTGGAATCTCCAGAAGCTTGGGGACCAGTTAGCCTGGCATTTGGGATGCACAGAGCAAGAAGCCCTTACTCACACAGGTGGGAAGTAGGATGGGCGAGAAGGATCAGTAATTAAGAGTATGTACTGCTCTTGTAGAGGACCAAGTTCTGTTCCCAGCCCTCATGTCAGGCAGGTTGATGTTCTGTCTCCAGATCCAGGGCATCCAATGTCCTCTTGTGGTCTTCTTGTACCCACAATCACACACACACACACACACACACACACACACACACACACGTGCACATACTAAAATTAATTTTTTTAAAAGGTGAATGGCAAAGATTGTCATTGAGGCTATATTCTGACCTATACATGCCTGACTCACACTCAGATACGGGGATACAGGTCACACACAGACCTGCACATGCCTGACTCACACTCAGGTACAGGAGTACAGGTCACACACAGACCTGTGCATGCCTGACTCACACTCGGATACAGGGGTACAGGTCACACACAGACCTGCACATGCAGGCACCCACACTCGGATACAGGGGTACAGGTCACACACAGACCTGCGCATGCATGCACCCACACTCGGATACAGGGGTACAGGTCACACACAGACCTGCGCATGCATGCACCCACACTCGGATACAGGAGTACAGGTCACACACAGACCTGCGCATGCATGCACCCACACTTGGATACAGGAACACAGATCACACACAAATATCACTGACATACAAAAAGATAGACAATAGTTGATAATACTTCACAGCTTCTTGTTATGGAAGCCTGTTGGTAGAAATTTACATCTCCATAATAATATTTATATTACTGATTATAAATATTTATTATGTTGTATATAATACAGTACGGACAAGGGATTACCCCCTCCTTACGGATTGGTTGAGCAGTATGGACAAGGGATTCCCTCCTCCTTACAGAGTGGGTGAGCAGTATGGACTGGGTATTACCCTTTCCTTACGGAGTGGGTGGGCAATAGGGAGAAGGGATTACCCCCTCCCTCAGTTCTGAGTTGCTTTTGTCCCCAGAAAGTTGGACCATGCCACAATTTCGGACCATTTAGAAATCCTAAAGTGTACTTTTAGAGAAATGTCAGTAGTGAGCTGTCCTCATCTTCTTACATCCAAGTCCCCAGATTTTTGCCTGTGAACTCTGGTTCAACAAAGGAGCCTCCTTTATTCTTCCTTCTCTCCACGATGAGATTCTGGTTGTTGACCTGCAGATTGTGTCTTCCTATTCCTTAATCCTGGTTGGATCTTTATGACCATGGGCCTCTTGTAGACTGTCAGAGGCGTCCTGTGGATGGTAGCTTGAAAGAAAATGGCCTCTATAGTCTCCAAGATCTGAACTTGATCAACAAGAGTGACACTATTTGAAAGGCTTAGGAGGTATGGCCTTGTTGGAGGAAGTGTGTCACTGGGGATGGGCTTTGCTGTAGAACTCTTAGCTATTTCTTTAGTCTGCCTGCCTGTCACCATGCTTCCTGCCATGATGTTAGGAACTAAACCTCTGAAAATGTAAACAAGTCCCCAATTAAATGCTTTTTTAATAAGAGTTGCCTTGGTCATGATGTCTCTTCACAGCCACAGAACAATGACTAGGACACTTGCTAACCAACCTTGCCTTCATGATGCTCTCTACTCCACTGCCATATGAATATGATAAAACAATCTATTATGTCATATTTGCCTGTAATAACGTCTCTTTGGTGCTTACTTCTTCAGCACACATACTAAAGCTGTACCAATACAGAGATTAGCATGGCTCTGTACAAGAATGATATGCAAATTTTGAAGTGTTTATGGCGACCTATGTGTGATTTTCTTTGGGGCTAAACAGTTGTGGGGTATCGGGCAGGACAGAAACCCCAACAAACTAGCCGGCCCCTCATGTTACAGAATGGCACCCAATGTGGATAACTACACCCACAGAAAGCCTGATAGCTTGGGAAAGACTAGAGTAAAACATTTCGGTTTTCAGCCATAACAAAAAAAAAAAAAAAAAAAAAAAAAAAAGGAAAGAAAAGAAAAGAAAAAAGCTGAGCTGTTTTAAAATGCAGGCTTTCTTGGCCATCCTGCCAGGGAAAACTCTGACTCTTTCAAGCAGGCGGTCCTGACTATGGAGCTATGGACACAATGTTGCAGCTTGCTTCCTGACAAGGACCTTGAAATAGGAACTTTTCAGTGTCGTTTACACACTGTTGCAGCTTGCTTCCTGACAAGGACCTTGAAATGTCATAGGAGCTTTTCAGTTGATGGAGGAAGGTCATTGGTTAAAAAATAAAGAAACTGCTCAGCCCTCATAGGTTAGAACATAGTTGGGTGGAGTACACAGAACAGAATGCTGGGAGGAAGAGGAAGTGAGCTCAGACTCGATAGCTTTGCTCTCTGGGACAGATGCTATGAAGCTCCGACCCAGGATGGACGTAGGCTAGAATCTTCCCGGTAAGCTCACCTTGGGGTGCTACACAAATAAATTAGAAATGGGCTAGTCCAGGTACGAGAGTTAGCCGAGAAGAGGCTAGATATAATGGGTCAAGCAGTGTTTAAAAGAATACAGTTTATGTGTTGTTATTTTGGGGCATAAGCTACCTGGCGGCTGGGAGCTGCGTGGCAGGAACGCAGCCTGCAGCTCCCAGGCCGGCCCACAGCTCCTTCTGCATTCAGTGCTGTTTACACACTGTTGCAGCTTGCTTCCTGGCAAGAACCTTAAGACTCCATAGAGTTGTGACAAAAAACTTCTCCATATTCCTTAGCAAATTAAAGACCCAGGTGGTCAGAAAAAGAGATATACAGTAAAGAAAGATTCAAAGAGGAAAAAAATCCTCTAAATGGTTTACAATGTGTTAAAAATATATACAGGTTAAAGGTTAAAGTTCTCAGAGTTAAAAAAAAAAAGAAAGAGAGTAGCTTGGGAGGCAGAGACAGGCGGATCTCTATGAGTTCAAGGATAGCCTGGTTTACAGAGGGAATTCCAGGACAAAGATACACAGAGAATCTGTCTCAAAAAGCCAAAAGTTAAAAGGACCCGCTCACGTTATAGGTTTTGTTCCCAGCAATGAAAAAAATCAGACACGACAGTCAACAACCATAATCCTAGCACTTGGAAAATAGAGGCAGGAGGACTGGAAGTTCAAAGTCACTCTTGGCTATCTGTGATGTCTCAAAAAGATTACATAGAATATATTTACACAAAAATGCATATGTAACTTTAATATCTAGCATTTTATTACACATTTATAGCATTTTAAATTTATTTTATTATATATAATATAAAATATCATATATTTATGGAACCTATAATGCAACATGCATATTATATAAAATATTTATGTTAATTATATATAATATAAATATATATAATATAATTAACATAGATATATAATTATATTAGTTATATTTATGTTAATGTTGCATATAAAAATGTATATGCTATATTTCTAGTATATCATAGATATTTATAATATATTTTAATATACACATGTAAATACATAAAGATTTTACACATACACATACACACACAGACAGACACACACAGACAAATGTAACAGCCCCAAACCTTAGCACAACTGGCTCAATGATGGAAGAACCATTCAGGCCTTGAAACCCAGTACACAGGCAGCAGCACCTGCCAGAACAAGAACAAGGACCCAATCCAGCAAAGTCCATAGTTCTGGGAAAGTCTCTAAGTGTAATAACCTGGCTTTGGGCTTCTGCAGTTCTGCTTCTGGCTAACTGTTCTTATTAACTGAGGTGTGTCCACCCCAGATGTGGTCATCATGTTTCAAAGCTTGCCTTGAGAAAGGCTCAGGACTGCACTTGTGTCCCAGATGCCCAGTCAGATGCCCAGTGTAGAGACTTCTAGTGATTTGAACCCAAGTCTGAATAGTTTTCTCTGGTGTATACCTCACAACACACACACAGAGAGACTTGCACACATACACACACACAACATGCACAGACACACACAGAGACACACACACACATACACAGACATGCACACACACAGAAACACACACCACAGACACACAGACACACACATACACAGACATGCACACATGCACATACACACACATACACATGCACACATACACATGCACACACACAGACATGCACACACACAGACATGCATACATACAGCGTGCACACACACATGCGCACACACATATGCACACACATGCACATACACAGACATGCACACACACATGCGCACGCACACACATCCACACACACATCCAAACATTGTTGCAGTATTGTCTGCAGCACAGACTGAATTCTTATGGGAGCGCTGAACTGAAAATCATGACACAGATCTTCTAATGTTCTTTCTTACTGGCAGGATTTTGCCACGACGGAAAAAGCTACTGTGTGCACAGGTTGACTGCATAGCTGTAATTTTCATAATCCGTAGTGGATTTTCTAAACTTTTTCTTCATTTTTGCTTCTTTCCACCTAGCTGCTCGTAACTTGTAAGGAGCATATGCAGCCCGAGTCTTTCTGTCGTCAGCACACTCCAAATGGTGTCCGTTTGACCAGCCAGAGTGATGCTAGGTCTCAAGTGTTCCTGTGTGTTTTGAAGCTGATATCAGTGAGAGGAAAAGAAGAAGCGAAGTGAAGGAGGCTGTCAGTGACCACAGTGAAGAAAATGCTGGGCAGTTTGGCTGCAGTATAGTAACCAGAGGGTAACAGGCCCCGGTGCTTCGTAGGACTCCATGATGGAAGTGCCATTCAGGCTGTAAATCAGCATGGGGACAGACAGTGTATCTGCCAAAATGAAAATAAAGACCTTATCCATCACAGGCCATAGATCAGGTGAAGTCCCTAAATGTACTAACTTTGCCTTTTAGCTAACTGTTCTTGTTGATAGAACGTGGTTTCTGTACTTAAAAGCCCACCCTGAGAAAGCTCCGGTTCTACCATGGGGTGCTGTACACCTGCTGTAGTCACTGACTGCCTAATAAGGGCTTTCCATTGGCTTAAAGCCATGTTTGAGACGTCTTCTCTGGTGAAACCCCACAACAAGAGCAGATAATTGGATTCCCCAGTTTGAATCTGCACATTGCAGCAAGAGGAACTTCTGATGTGTTTCAAGTTTCAGTAGCAAACTAACATGTGTGTGGAGCTTACTTAAAACCACTCATTTCTGCAGAATGGATTCCTGTAATTCCAGCTCTCAAGATACCGAGGCAGTAAGATTTTGCCTTTAATGGCAGCACTCAAGAGCAGTGTGAGTTCAAGGCCAGCCTGGTCTACAGAGTGAGTTCCAGAACAGGCTCCAAAGCTACACAGAGAAACCCTGTCTCGATAAACAAACAAAAACCAACCAACCAACCAAACAAAGAGATTTATTTGAAAAGGAAGAGTCCAGGAGAGCGACTGCCTCTGCCAGGGTGGTGAAGGACGGTCAGCAACTGAATAGGCAGAGGGGCTTATATTGGCTTCTTAGGGGCGAAGTTTTTCCAGAAAGATTTTTCCATTTAGGGATTGGTTAGTTTTCCTGCTCAGGGATTGGTTGGTTTCGTTGGTCGGGGTAGAGTTGCCTCTGGTTTCAGGGCCAAACTGTGTTTCTTTCACTGGCTCTTTTTTAGCTTTTTGGCTCTAGTTTTGGGGCCAAGGAGTGTTTCCTTCACTGGCTCTGGTTTCAGGGCCAGGGTGGGTTTCTTTGGCTGGCCTTTTCCCCTTACAGGACTTCTGTCCCTCTTAAACTGTAAGCTCCAAATAAACATTTCCTTCTATAAATTGCCTTTTGTGCTTTGCCACAACAATAGAACAGTAACTAAGATGCCATCTTTCTGTTTCATGTTTTCCTCGTTAATTTTATGGGTTCCTCATAAGAGTCTGGAGCGGAATCCTGACACAGGATCTATACAGGCCAGACTGATCTTCAACTCACAATCCTCTACCTCCATCTCTGGGGTGCTGTAAACTTAGGTGTGTGCCAGCAAATCTGGAACAAGAGGTTTTCATTTTTGATTACTTCTTTCTGCTTGTTTTTTTTAAAATTATTCTTCTTTTCCTAATTTCTTAAAGGGAATACTTAGATTATTGATTTAAACCTTTCCTTGATTTCCGAGAGAAGCCTATAATAGTAAGAAAGATGCTAAGCACTCCTCCGGCTGCATCCACAAATTTTGATGATTACATTTATAATTAATTAAATATGTTGGTTGTTCACATCAAACATTTTATATATTCACAGTTAAACTTAATTGAACTATTTTTTCATGATTTCCTGAGATTCACAGTTTGTTTGAAGTGTATATTTTGATTCCCAATTATTTAGGAATTTCAAAGTATCTTTCTCTTACTGATTTCAAATTTAATTTCTTGGTGGGTAGAGAAAATAATTTGTGTGATTCCAATTATGTAAGTTACTTTAAATTTATTGATGTTTCTTATCTGGCAAGAGGCCATTTTGGGGTCTGAAGAGATGGTTAAGAATGGTCTCTCTTGTAAAGAATATGAGTTCAGGTCACAGCACTACTGCTGTGTAGCTCACAGCAACCTGGGAGTTGTAGCAATGGCTCACCAGTTGGGTGCTCTTACTTAGGAGGCTGAGTTGGGTTCTCAGAACCTACTTCAGCTGGTTCACAACCACCTGTAATCCCTGCTCCAGGGATCTGATTCCCTCTTGTGGCATCTGCAGGAACCCACACACACAGCCACATAGTCATGCAATTAAAATTAAAATCTTATATAAAAAAGAAAATTAAACAAAAAACCATACGTATATATATCACACACACACACACACACACACACACACACACACACACACACACACACATATATATATATATATATATATATATATATATATATATCTTTCTCTGAGAGGAGAGAGAGAGAGAGAGAGAGAGAGAGCGATCAGGCAAACGCTGATCTAAGACATCATGAAGCGGTCAGGCGAACTGTAAGCGTAAAGATCGTCCAGGATGCGGGGGTACAAAGAGAAATATCCATTAATGGTACATGCTTTATGGTTCTCTGACTTTAAAAATTAAAAAAAAAAAAAAGAAAAAGGAAATGTGATCCTAGAATTGAGGGGCTTTTAGAATTGAGGGAGGGGAGACTGTAATGTTCTCACTCTGTTTTGAATGTGCACGAATGTCTCTCGCCCTGAGTCTGGCAGTATCAATTTACAGGATAACTTTTTTTCAACCTAGAACGACTTCCAACCACTCTTTTCCGTCTCCTGGAGAGACAAAAGCTGCTCAGCGAGGTCCGCCGTCTCTGGTGCGTCATCTTTTCTGTGATTGGTCGCTGCCTTTTCGGGACACGCCCAACAATCCTGATTGGGCGTCAATGCCCTTTTGTTAGGGCAAAGGTGGACCCCGGGGCTCCGCCGTGGGCCTGCCGGCAGCCAACGCGCAGGCGTGCAATCTCGCGTTCGGATTGGTGGGAGCCCTCCTCCTTGGTCTGCGCACGCTCCGTGGGCCGGAAGGGAGGAGCTGCCGCTGTCGGTCGGAGAGCCGCGGCCTGAGGCGTCCTGCATATCCCGCCCCCTTCCCGGCGCTTCGGACGCAAGGTGAGGCGGTCCGGGGCGGCGAGGGCCGGGGCCGGGGAAAGCGCTCGGTCCAGCCGGGGCCGTGCAGGCGGGGTGGGCCGGGGCGGCGGCCTGGGCGCGGGATCGCGAGGCCTGACGCCCCGCCGAGCCCTGCGCAGCCTCCTTCCCGGCCGGCCGCACGCAGCGGGCTGTGTGGGAAGAGGCTGGCGGTGCCCGATCGGGACAGTGTGGGGGTGCGATGGGCCCGGGAGGTGGGAGAGGACGCGCTGCAGCCCTTGATAACCTTTCAGCTCGCGGCAGTCCTCCTGCCTCAGCCACCCGAAGCCAGGGTTGCGTTATAGGCGTGATGACCCATGCCTGCCTGGGGTGGGACCTCTTTGCTCGTGCCTGGGTTTGTCTCTTTGTCAGCTTTTCTCAAGCATTCTGTGGAACAAATGTTGGGGAGTAGGTTTGGGAAGGAGAAAACTCGTTCCCGAAAAGCCCGGATTTCTGTTGTACTGCCCGCCTTGACGGTGGACTAGCCGAAAAGGCAGATGTCTCCAGACCGTTATCTGTTTCTGAGAATCAAAGCTGTGCGTAGGTGTACCGGTGCCTGTATGCTCCAGTGATTGAACTGGATGCAGCTAGGTCTCTGGAGATCTAACTGAAGTTTGAAATCCTTATTGACCATGCAGTTCCTCGATTTCCGTAGAATTTGAGACCCCCAAAATAACAAAGCAGAACGTGGACAGATAGAAACAAATTACACTCGAGTGGATGCAGCTTGAAACAAATGAAATTTATCTTAGTTGTTTAGTTTGTGGAAATGCCAAAGAAGCCGAGTTTTTAAAAACGTTTGATAGGCACAGATTAGGACCTTAATTACGTCTTGGCTGTGAAACAGTAGGCAGGGCCCCTGGCCTGTATAAGGCTTAGTGCTCCCATCTGTGAACTGCAGTTTCCTTTTGAAAAAACTATATATGTGAAGTGTTTTGTGCATTGATTTAGTGCCTTGGGCACTTAATTTTTAAGAATACTTGTTTACGGGGCTGAAGAGATGGCTCAGCGGTTAAGAGCACGGACTGCTCTTCCAAAGGTCCAATTCCCAGCAACCATATGGTGGCTCGCAACCATCTGTAATGAGACTTGGCGCCCTCTTCTGGCGTACGGGCATACATGGAGGCAAATTGTATACATAATAAATAAATTAAAAAAAAAAGAATACCTGTTTACTGGTAAGTGGTGGCAGCTGAAACCCATTGGTTGCAGGTGCGGAAGGTCCCGTGGTTGACTTTGGATGGATAGTAGGGAAATGCAACTTCACATCTGAGATGTGCGGCTGAGCTGAGGTGGAATGGCGGGGAAAAAGAGACTGGCCATGACTATAGCCTTGGCTCTGGGTGACCACTGAGATGTGGATCAGGCCACTCAGCTTTGGCCCTGGGTTCTACTACGACACATTTGGCCACTTGGTTTTTCTTCTGTGCTCCAAACAAGAATCTGGAGATGAGAGGGTAGCGGTTAGAGTCGGTTGCATGCTCATGAAGTACACAAACACATTTGAGCTCAGCAAATTCTCAGAACAGACCCACAAGATACATAGTTATTAGCTCCATTTTATGAATGAGGATGCGGCTGAGATTTTAAAACTTGGGCAAAATTTCAGAGCCTGTAATACAGAGTGAGGGTTTAAGTATTGGTCATCCAAATCTGTGTTTTTCAATTGCTGTGCTAAACATCTTGAGAAGAGGTTTTAGGAGTACGGTGTGAGCATGCAGCAGTGTTTAAGTTAATCCTCGTTACTGCTTTCTGTGTCTCTCAAGTCTTACTCTCTACCCTTTCACCTTCCTGGATCTAAAGTATAGAAGTTACAGACTCTCATCCACTAATAGGCTAGGTGCACATAGGCACTGAGAATTCCTGTGAGTTTCAAAGAAAAGTTTTAAAGCTCTGATGTAGATAATCTTAGAGAATCATGTTTTCAGAGTCAGGGTCGCTGGTAAGTCAAAGATAGCCGTGTAACTGTGTGTGTGTGTGTGTGTGTGTGTGTGTACACACGTGCTGTGCTCGTGATCCCACACATCACAGACATGGCAGTGCATGTCACCCCAGTGCTAGGGAGGTAGGTAGAGGGTAGGCCTTTTAGAGCTTGCTCTAAAATCACTGTAGTGGAATCGGTGCGTTCCAGGTCCATTCAAAATATATCTTAAAAAATAAGGTGGAGAGGGAGCAAGAGAGACACCCAGAGTGGACTGTGGCCTCCACATGTGCACAGAGACATGCACACAGACAGACATAAACAACCGAAACAGCTTTCTGTTGATTGAAAGTTTGAACATTGTTTAAATGGAGAGGAATACTTTTTAAAAAAATTACCATGCAGATTAGTTTCCTTATATTGTCATACATTTGATAGTTTGAATTCTTAAAGTGTGATCCTCAAATACTGTAGTAGCTTGAATAACTTTAAAAACAGAATTTTGAAAAGAATCTTGTAACTTACTTTCTCTGGACTGCAGAGGGTCTCTGTGAACCGAGGTGGGAAACGTGAGAAAGCAGTGTTCAGGCTGCTTGGGAGCATGCTGAGTTTTACAGCCTTCAGTGCTGTGCGAAGATACTCAATAGCTTTCGTGCTAAGAGCTGCCCGAGAGTCCGCTTTTGTATTTGTACACTGGGCATTCTGTTTCTGAAAGATTTTCATGTGTTTACCTTTCCTCCTCTTTGTAATTGTCCTTAGTAAAAAGATTTACAGTGTTTCTGAGTTTTTTTTAAAAATATTGTTCTGTGTATGTCCTTTGCATTTCAAAGTGCATGTAAGTAAGGCATGGGGAGGGTTCCTCTGTCACATCCTTTAACTATCTTGTCTCTGGAAGAACAAGTTTATATTTTACTGTTGTGTCTGCTTCTTTCTCTTGCTGCAGACCATTCATCAAACAGAGTGCATTCAAGAGCTGCAAATTTGTTACCCAAGATGATGAATGCTGACATGGATGGTAAGGTCTTTGTTCTTCTTTGTGTGTGTGTTTCTGGCTTTCTGTATGCTTTTGCTTTATTAAACAATGGAAAGGGCAGAGACACAATCTTCATAACGTTTAGGTTAACTGGGAAGTGATGGCACATGCTTTTAGTCCCAGCACTTAGGAGACAGAGACAGGTGGATCTCCAAGTTTGAGGCCAGGCTGGTCTACAGAGAGTTCCAGGACAGCCAGGGCTACATGGAGAAGATTTAAGTGTAGCTTCTTTCCCATTTACTTCAGAAAGCATCCAAGGTGGCTTCCCTTCTGTAACTGTATGGCAAGTTCAGCTTAGTGCCCGTCTACCCTGAAATGTACATGGTAATTAAAACAATGGTTATAAAACGTTCTGCAGAATTTTAAGTGCTGCATGCCAAAACAGTAATAAATAAATTTATTTATTAATAATAAATTTAACACTTTTGATTACAGCAGTCGATGCTGAAAATCAGGTGGAATTGGAAGAAAAGACTCGACTTATTAATCAGGTGTTGGAACTCCAACACACACTTGAAGGTTAGATTGCATTTAGTAGTTTTTGTGAATGACATCCAGTTAACTTCAGAGTCCATGTTAATAGTTGGTGGGGTTTTATTTGTTTGCTTTGTTTTTGTATTTTTGGTATTTTGTAAAAATAAAAAAATGTTATTTGTACATGTGGGCAGATGTGTGTGCAGGGCACTCTTATGGAAGTCAGAACATTCCTCCCATCATGTGCATCTTGGAGCTGAACTCAGGTCTTCAGGTTTGGGTTGCAGGCCCCAATCGTTTTCTCTTTCTTGCTGTTGTCTACAGCCTTGCCTGGTGGTCTAACGGACACATTTGCCTGAGTAAGATCAGTCACTGCTCTCATACATCCTCCTTAAGTTGTTAGCAAGATGCTGGCTTACTGCGAGAGCTCTTTTTAATCTGGCAGTGTGTTCCTGAGCCTGCTTCAGGAAGGCCCTATTAAGATGAAAAGAAACATTACTTCCAGAGATTCAAATTGATGGGAGATTTGTTTTCATTTCCTAGTTTCCTTTCATAAAATTACTAGAGCCACCAACATGTCTTCTGATGGTCAATGTCATTAGGTATTGTTAAGTTTGGGGCACAAAGTGAGCAATAATTTCTCATTTGACAGTGACAGCTCTTCCCAGAGTATCTGCTTGTCCCTCTGCTTTGCAGGCCTCCTTTAGTTGCATTTCTGTGTGGCTCACTTCCTCAGTTCCTTCAGGCCTCTGGCCAAATTACCCTCAGAGAATAGTTAACTCTAAAAAAGACTTCTTGCAGCCGGGCGATGGTGCACGCCTTTTCGGGAGGCAGAGGCAGGTGGATCTCTGTGAGTTCGAGGCCAGCCTGGTCTACAAGAGCTAGTTCCAGGACAGGATCCAAAACCACACAGAGAAACCCTGTCTCGAAAAACCAAAATAAATAAATACCTCATCTGCTTTTGTGATCCTTAGTCATTTTGCTTTTTCTCCAGAAAAAGTGTGACATACTGTATATTGACATACTGAGTGTTTCCTCCTGACACCTGGGTGCCCTTGTTACTGAATGCATGTGTGCTCACATGTAACCATGTTCACTGCTGCTTCTGTTGTCGCTGCACATTTGTTAGATGTGTGGACGGAGATGACTTTGCACTCGCTCACCAGGATCTACATTGTTGAATTTTTAACTGATGTTTGACTGCTGCTTGGGTCCCACAGAATCTCTGTGGAATCCGGCTGTGTCAAGCTGCAGATCGCAAACATTTCCAGTAAAGACATTAAACATTTCCAGTAAAGACATTAAACATTTCCAGTAAAGACATTAAACATTTCCAGTAAAGACATTGTAGTTTCATGTGGTAGCACATGGACCTTTAAAACACAGCGTTGTCTGACCACTGTAAGAGTTAACATAAATGCTGTCTACAGACTGAGTCCCATGGGAAGCTCTGTCAACAGGCACCATCTTCTGACTTATACTCAGTAAATTCTTTTTGCTTAAGTCTTTAACCCCATTCATCTGAATTGAAAAGCAGAAAATTTATGAATTGTGATACTTATTTATTGGTAGTGCTTGGGGTCAAGTCCAGGGTCTCACACATGTAGGCACTGGGAACACCCTTAGCCTGGTCTCAATTTTTTAATGATGAATCTTGCATTTCATAACATGGAATAATTGACATGATTTTATTGATAATTATATTTTTGTTTTTTTTTTTAAATATAGATCTTTCTGCAAGAGTAGATGCAGTTAAGGAAGAAAATCTGAAGCTAAAATCAGAAAATCAAGTTCTTGGACAATATATAGAAAATCTCATGTCTGCTTCTAGTGTTTTCCAAACAACTGATACAAAAAGCAAAAGGAAGTAAAGGGTTCACCTTCCTCTTGTCATGGAGTTGCTGCTTTTTTTTTCTTTAAAGCTTGGATATGATCCAGACACAGTATCCTCCTTTACTTCCTTGAGTGTTTATAAAGAGAATGTCAGATCTAGGTAATATTAACTGCTTAACAGGAACCATCCCTAAGTTAACATTATATGTATTACGTTAGTCTATGACAATGTGCAAATGTAGAGACTTTATAATTAGAATTACAGATATTTATGAAACTTGAAGATGAATGTTTTGCCAATTTGCTTATATATGTATAGGTTTAGCACTGTCTTTTATCATATGCCTAACTCGTAAAATACACAAGAGAATAACCATGTGTGACAAAGTGACCAAAACCATGTACTGAATGCACAGCTCTGTACCTTGTCCGCCGTCGTGTGCCTCTCCTCCATCTGCCTCTTCCTGCCCATCTCCCTGAGAGTAACCTGAGTAGTGTCACCTACCAGAGCAGCCTGAACTGTAATTGTTGATTCTTAACCAAAATAAGACACTTTCTTAGCTAAGCTTGCCGTTTGTGATATTTAGTAATTAGATAGGATTGCTGGTTTCTCTTTAATCAACTGAAAATAGATTGAAGCTATAAAAAATGAAGATTTTCTTTGAAATGTAAATTGTCACATTGAGAAACTCAACACTCTCTTTTGCACAAAATAGCCCATTCAGTGTTGAAAAGATGAGAGTGCTGGTCACATGTATGTGAAAAATAGAAAATCTTGAGGAAAGATAGAAAGAGGAGGGAAACTGGATAAACAGAAGTAACCAGCTCCAAATCCTTTCCCTCCAGATGTGTTACCTCTGGCCCACATTGCACTTTGGGACAGTATGAGAGCAGACTAAGTCTGACTGACATAAGCGGGTTAAGTGAGCCACATGTCAGAGAGAGACCAGTTAAGAATTTGGTCTCAAGGTTGGTTTGTACCCAGGAGATGAACTTTTGCAAAATGAATTGAGAGTATATTAGTATCAGAATCATGAATATAAGAGAGTTTTGTATATGTGATACTTGTTAACCTTAGTATTTTATCTCAGTTGTTTTCCCAGAAATTTTGTAAACTCAGCTACGTTGTTTGCAGAATTTTAGTTATTTCTTTTAATTTTTAAAAATTTAGTTTGTAGCTTTCATTTGATAAAGGAGTTGATATTGAAAGTAATACTGAAATGTTATAATAGGGAAGATCCACTAATGCAGCTGATGGCTCTTAGATTGGGCTGTGTTGACTCGTGGAATTATCTAATGTATTAGTGGTGATAGCTATATGGACATGTAATCCTCACATTGCAGATATTTTGTAACCCTTTTGTGACTGCATTACAAATATTTAAAATTGTGTTCAGGTTATGCTTTGCTGTTTAATAAAAAGCTGTTTCAGAGGTTGTGTGTGTGTTATGATACAGTTGCTAAGTAAATGTGCAGTGGTACCCTGGGTTTGCAGGGCCACAGTGTAATAATGTATCTTATGTAAGCATCCAAGACTGCTACAGCAGTAACCTTTTATTAAGTGTTTCAGGAGCTTTCCTAGCTAGCTGAAGTTCTAGGGAAGGGGCTGTGTTTGGGTTAGGTTCCTATCCTCTGTTGTTTCCAGCCTAGCTGGCTCTACTGAACAGATTGTTCTGCATCTCCAGTTACACTATTCCATTCACAGGAAAGAGAATGAGAGAATGGGAGTGTGCAAAGTCTAGGTGTTACAGGCTCTGCCTTGAAATGGCACAGTCTCTATACATCCAAAGCCTAGGGTGGCTGATAAATGATTTCTTCCCTGGGAAGCCATGTGTGGCTACAGCTTATCTCTGTGGAAGGAGGTGAAGGACCTGTTGTAGTGATGAGGGAGCAGGCCTGCTTTTCGTCCCACCTGGCTCCCGCACGGCTAGCTTTACACCTGATATAACAACACACAAATTGTATTCTTTTAAACACTGCTTGGCCCGTTAGTTCTAGCCTGTTATTGGCTAACTCTTACATCTTGATTAACCCATTTCTAATAATCTGTGTAGCACCACGAAGTGGTGGCTTACTGGGAAAGATACAGCATGTCTGACCTGGCAGCTGACTCCATGGCGGCTGACTCCATGGCATCTGCCTCACTTCCCTTCTTCCCAGCATTCTGTTCTGTCTACTCCACCTACCTAATTTTCTGCCCTATCAAAAGGCCAAGACAGTCTTTATTAACCAATGAAAGTAAAACATAGACAGATAACCCTCCTACATCAACCTGTCACTAGCAGTCCAGCTGCAGCTTGATCTTTTGCTACAGAGTATCTGGAACTGCTTCCCCTCACAGAGAATGCATTGCAGCACCCTCATCTAGTTAAATGATAAGCTCAAAATCCAAGAGCTCTCTTAAGATCCCTCAGTTTATCTGTTCTTATTGTTCCCTGGTCTAGAGTATTATGGGACAGAGTGGTCAAGGAAAAGTTCTCAATATGGAGAGTGGAGTCAAAATCTTCAGATTTGAGGCAGTTGTGGAATACCTTGCTGTACACATGATCTGATCAAGATTTTCCTTTTTCACCATCTCCTGTGCTGCTCATCCCAGAAGTTATTCTGTTCCACCTCATCCCACCCCTCAGGCTAGGAAAGCAGTTCACTTGTTGACTGGGACTTGGTGCCCATTTTAAGTCAAGCTCGAGGTTTTTGTTTTTTCTTTTACTAATATAACCTTCTCAAACAAACATGAAACCTTTGTAACTAGTTCACATTCATTTCCTGTTTGATTTTGATTGCACAGAGGAGGAGGACAACCTGCAGGAGTCAATCCTCTCCTTCCACCATGTGGGTTCTGGGACCAAGCTCAGGAGGTCAGGTTGTACCCTAACTGATGTGGAATATCCTTCTGGATATGTGTTGTTTTTAATAGTTAATGAATAAAGCTGTTTGGGCCAATGGCTCAGCAGAGTAAAGTTAGATTTAAATCAGAACAGAGAGTAGAGTCAAGGAGATGCCATGTAGCTGCCGAAGGAGAAAGATGCCAGATCCTTACCAGTAGGCCACAACCTCGTGATGATACATAGATTTAGAAATGGGTTAACTTAAGATGTAAGAGCTAGCTAGGAATATGCCTGAGTCATTGACCAAACAATGTTGTAATTAATACAGTTTCTGTGTGATTATTTGGGTCTGGGGATCCAGGAAATGAATGAACAGTCTTAGTTTACATCTGATGAAAATCGTCTTGCTTTGAAGCCATTTGTCTGTGTCGGGCACAGTCAATCTCTCTTCAGCCTTGATGTGTAAGCCTTTTCCCCTAGGATTTGACTTCCTAATAGAGGAGACCACCTTGGGACCAACTGAAATGCAAGGAAGACAGCTCTGACCAGAGCAGAGCTACAGGCTGGAGATCGGGTCTCTTTGGTGTAAAAGTACCAGAGAAATGGTTTTATTTTTTTTAAAAAAATCTTTTAAATTGAAAATTCATTCAATATATTCCGATCAAAGTTTCCCATCCCCCACCTCTCAGGTCTTCCATTTCCCCACCCATCTAACTCCACACCTTTCTCTTTTTGGTTTTTCAAGACAGGGTTTCTCTGTGAGCCTTGACTGTCCTAGAACTTGCTCTGTAGACCTGGTTGGCCTTGAATCACAGTGATCTAGTGGCCTCTGCCTCGTGAGTGCTGGGATTAAAAGTGTGCATTCCCACTGCCTGGCTCTTTCCCTTTCTATAAAAAACATTTTCAAAACAGGCAAATAAAGCGAACCATAGTAGTGAAACAGCAAGAAAGGGATAAGCACGAATACGCATGGAGACTTGAGTGGACACGGTCAGCATGTCTGTAACACTAGCCTTGGGGGTGGGGGAGGGAGCAGAGGCGGGCAGACCTCTGGAGCTCTCAGACCAGCCAGTTTATCCAATAGATGGGTTCTAGGTTCAGTGATGTTCCATAAATAAGGAGAAGAGTGATAGAGGCAGACACCAAACATTGACCTGTGGCCTCTCCACATGCACACACACACTGCCACATGCACACACTTGTACACCACACACAAAATACAGGTGGGAAACCACATAGTGTCTGTTTCTGACCCAGACTTTCCTTAGCTCAGTGACCAACAGACCTTAGAGTTCTCATCTAACCCTATCAACCATCTAGGCCTGCCTTCAGCAGTAACTTTTAGCAATAATCCCCTTACGGATGCTTCTGCTTAGTATGTTTCCATCCCCCAGCCCTCCAGCTCACTAATCTCTGCTTGCTGTACTAGTAGCTGAGGGTGTCTTGGCACGCAGCACAGCGCTCCTGCACAGTGGTGTCTTGGCACGCAGCACAGCGCTCCTGCACAGTGGTGTCTTGGCACGCAGCACAGCGCTCCTGCACAGTGGTGTTGTAGTAATTTTCTGTACCTACTTTTCTATCTCTGTGGTGCTGGAGCAATGCCTGTCAGGAAACAGCAGCAAGCTGCCTGCTAAGGACAAAATGTGTCCTTCTCAAACACACTGAAATTGTGACACACAATTGGATGGAATTGGGCCATGTGACCTTAGAGAGAGACATGATGAAGGCAGAGCGTTTGTGTGTGTGTGTGTGGGGGGGGGGGTATAAAAAGACCGCAGAGAACCCACTTGCCACTTAAGGGCACAGGAAAAGACCACACTCAGCATTTGGGAGGCGCAGGCACCTTGACTTCCCTTGGCCTCCAGGACTGTTGTGCAGAAGCCACCTAGGCTGTAGTGTTTTGTTACAGCAGCCGGACAGAAGGTGGCACCTCCCACCAGGTCCCAACTGAGGTGCTTCCTTCAATCCTGACACTACCATCTCACCCAACATTTGACTCACATTTCTGCTGCCCACTATTTACAGGGTACTGCAGACCATAATCCCTTAGTTAGGAACTTACAGAACCAGATGCTTCGGAATTTGGCATTTTTCAGATTTTATAAACTGTTACGACTTGTATAGGGGCACAATTTGGAGCAGTTTGTGTCTGCATCAGAATGTATGAGAATCAGCGGTAACTGGGAGAAAGAATGAGTATATAAAATAGAGGCGCAGAGAAAAACCCAGCTGGGAGGTCAGGTTGGGCTGCCGAGTGAGATGGTGTTCAGGTGGTGAAGTTGCTTGTGCAGAGATCGGCCTTTCCTTTTCGAACTGTTCTTAAAGAAGCAAACTCCTGTGATGTAAAAGTGGCCGACATCAGCTGAGCGCTCATCTCCTCTCAGGTCGGATACCTCACCCTTATTCCTGCCAGTTCTTTCCCCTTTAATACACAGTCTTTCCATAGGATAAAAACGAGAATAGAACCAGGCAGTGGTAGTGCATGACTTTAGTCCCAGCGCTTGGGGAGGCAGAGGCAAGTGCATCTTTGAGTTTGAGGCCAGCCTGGCCTACAGAATGAATTTCAGGACAACCAGAGCTGTTACACAGAGAAACCCTGCCCTCCCCCCTCCCATAAAAAAGCATTAAAAAAGAGAGTAGAATTTTAGAACTTAAGATTAATTTTATGGTCAGAAGCAAAGAGAAGTGGATCTAAATTCTTTAGCTGTAAGCTTCACTTTGTCTGATAGTGCTGACACCCACTCCTGACCATCACCAGGAACTTCTCAGTGCTGCCACAACCCATATAACCACCACCAAGTCCCAGAGGTTGTTTTCATTCTAAAGATCGCTTTAAAGAGCCTGTTACATGACAGTTGCAAACAGACAGACAGAGGAATGACAGCCTTGCCTCTTAGCTACTTCATCCAGAAAACAGCCACAACTGGTTCCACCGAACCCAGAGATTAGTGGAATTTAAATGACAATTTTACTGTAACAAAGACTTAGGTTGCCTCTATGACAGTATCTCTCTAGGTAGCCCTGGCTGTCCTGGAACTCACTGTGTAGACCAAGGTGGCCTCAAATGCACAGAGACCCACTTGTCTCTGCCTCGCAAGTGCCATCACCCAGCCCAGAGTCTGTCTTATGACCTAGGAGTTTTGAGGAGGGATACTAGAAGCTGAACTCATACACTGTAACCACTGAAAGTGGTTATCCTGTTTTAAGTTTCCCAAAGATGTATCAAATGTCTGTTATTAAAATTTGAAAGTAACCCTACGTTTCTACAAAACATAAGATATTGTGGCAGGCACGTAAAGATGGTTTTCTGGTTCTCCTAGTGTCTCCTAGACTGCCGTTACTATTCTGTGCACTGGGGCCTTAAGAGACAGACTAAATGTTCCCACAGTGGCTGGAGAGAAGGCTTAGTGTTAAGCTCACACCATTTTTGCAAAGTTCCTAGCACCTGCATGGACTCTTGCAACCTCTTGTAGCCACAGCTCCAGGGAGTTCCCAGGTAAATGTTACCCCATGCATACATATAATTAAATTACCCCATGAATACATATAATTAAAAAAAATAAAAAGTCTTTAAATATGTTTCCAAGTTTATGTTTTCTCCCATCAGCTTGTCTCATTTAAACTATCAAGAGGAGATGGTTTCTGTGGTGGTTTAGTGTAATGGTTAATGCACTGGACTCTGAATCCAGTGATCTGAGTTCGTATCTTGGTGGAACCTCATCAATTCAGACCACGAAACCCAATATAAATGGGCTGCCTTGCATGTTTCAGCATTGCTGGGGGCATGTTTCACTTCATTTCTTAAATGAGAATGGCCCCCATAAGCAAGCATACATATTGAATACTTGGTCCTCAGATGGTAGAACTGTTTGGGAAGGATTAGGAGTGTGACCTTATTGAAAGAGGTTGTATCACTGGGAAGTAGGCTTTGAGGTGTCAAAAGATTTATGCTGCACTGGCTGGTGTTGGGTGTCAACTGGACACAGGTTAGAGCCAGTTGAGGAGGCGCCTCCATAAGATCCAGTTAGTGATCTATGAGGGAGGACCCAGCACATGGTGGGTGGTGCCATCCCTGGGCTGCTGGAACTGGGTTCTGTAAGAAGGTGGGCTGAGCAAGCCAGGGAAAGCAAGCCAGCAAGCAGTTCCCCTCCATGGCCTCTGCATCAGCTCCTGCCTCCAGGGTCCTGCCCTGTCTGAGCTCCTGTCCTGACTTCCTTCACTGATGGAGAGCAGTGCTGAAGCGTGCGCCAAACAAACCCTCTCCTCCCCAGCTGCTTTTTGGTTATGGTGTTTCATTGCAGCGATAGAAAGAAATCTTAACTGAGACACGTGACATTCTCAGTGTGTTCTCTGCCTCTTACTTGCAGATCAAGGTGTAAGGTCTCGGATGTTCCTGTTACCATGCCTTTGCTGCAATCTTCTGAAGCCCTAAGCCCAAATTAAACTCTTTTATAAGTTTCCTTGGTCATGTCTTATCACCAAAGTAGAAAAAAAAAATGAAGACAGCTTTATTTCCGAACCTTCTCACAGTATCGGAAAAGCATGGGGCCTATATGCTTTGAGAATGAATGACTGAGATTGTTTGAAATATGTTTTATTATACAACAGACTTAAGAAATTGTCTAAGCTGGGTGATGGTGGTGCACGTCTTTAATCCCAGCACTCAAGAGGCAGAGGTAGGTGGATCTCTGTGAGTTCGAGGCCAGCCTGGTCTACAGAGCTAGTTCCAGGACAGGTTCCAAAACCACAGAGAAACCCTGTCTTGAAAAAACAAATCAAAACAAAACCAAAAGAGTTGTCTAAGTCACTTGATATCTCATCTCTCATCTTGCTAAAGGTAAAAAATATAGCCAAAAATCTAAGAGACCTCAGCAGGTGTGTGTCCAGAGTGTGCGTTAACGTGTTGTCTGTTCTGAAGAGTTTCTGCTGCACACAAAATCATTTTACATGCACGTATGCACACACATAAGGACAACTTTGGAATTCAGATCTCTCTGACTCGCCATGCCCACATGGCAAGCACTTTTGCCCAATGAGCCATCTCCTTTGATCAACGAAATCGTTTTGAGAATTCTAGATTTTCTGGCACACTGAATCCATCGCAGTGGCTCACCTTACACTGGCATTTCCATTTGTATCCCTCCAAATGGAGACGGACACTAATGTCATTCTGGCCAGTGGAAGGGAGCCTCGCTGAAGAGTGTTTTCTAGGAAAAGAAGCAGAGGCTGGAGAGCTGGCTCAGTCATTGACAGCATGAGCTGCTCTTGCGGAGGAGCAGGATGGGAGCTCACAACCTCCTGTGCCTCCAGTTCCAGGACATCTGACGCCCTCTGTGGGTCTCCGTGGGTGCCTGCACACATGTTAGAAATCCACCAAGAGTTTATGCACGCTGGAACACGGCCATGGGGAAAACAGTCTGCTTTCCCCATGTCTGCTTTCACAACACTCTGGAAGATGTGAACAATCTCACTGGCTCCTCTCAGTCTCCTTTCGGGAGGTGAAGCTAGGGTGTATTTCCAGTGTGTGAGTTCTGAGCACACCTATGCAAGGGAGCTGTTGATAGGTGGGGTGTGCATATCTGCAAACCCCAACCGTAAAAGTTCCTTCCACAGGGACTCAGTATTATGGTCGTCCTCTAGTCCTCCTGGAGACTCGAATGGCCCTTTGAAGGGTTGACACATGCTGGTGAAGAGTAAAACATTCTCCAGTAAAACATTTTGAGTGAAATGACGCTGAAAAGGTAGCTCGTTTGGGCACCTGTGGGAGGAGAGATGAGCACCCTGGAGTCTGCCTGAGGGACTGGCAACAGGCACTGACAGAGGTCCTGATCGGCTAGCCAGTGAGGGGCGACCATGCAATGCCACTGGATCTGGCCACAGCCTGGGTACTGGCAAGAAAGTATATAAGGTTCTTCCCATTGCTGAATTAATGAGTCTGCTGTTTGCCTTTTACCTGACTCCCGATGTCTATGCTATTGACTGCTGTGGGACAATGGTCTGTACCCTGTCACTAGAATTTTAAATAAATGCTGATTGGCCAGGCAGGAAGTAGAGGCGGGGCAACGAGAATTCTGGGAAGAGGGAAGTTTCAATCTGTAGTCATCACCCAGACAGAGAGGAATCCAGGCACAGAGCGAGCAAGATGTGACTGCCTCACCGAAAAAGGTACCAAGCCACGTGGCTAACACAGACAAGAATTATGGGCTAATATAAGTTATAAGAGTTAATAAGAAGCCTGAGATACTAGGCCAATCCATTTATAATTAATGTAGACCTCTGTGTGATTTCTTTGTGACTTAATGACTATGGGAACCAGGCAGGACAGAAACCTCAGTCAACAATTGACTCTGTGCCTTCCCACCTCCTCCCCTGAGGGATGGCATTAGGACCCAGCAGTAGACATCTGTCGCTCTCAGACACAGCTGTTAGGATGAAACAGACTCAGAATACATGTGACCTCATTAGCAGAAACTTATGGCAAAAAGACAGAGCTGAAGAATTGGGTTTAATCATTAGAATCCTGCAAAAATAAACGAAGCCTTCCCAGTATGATCCCTATGGAGTGTATAATTTAAATGAGGAAATACCAAGCAGTGGTGGCGCATGCCTTGAATCCCAGCACTCGGGAGGCAGGAGCAGGCGGATCTCTGTGAGTTTGAGGCCAGCCTGGTCAACAGACTTCCAGAGTGGTCAGAGCTACAGCCAAGCTACTTAGAGAAACCCCTTCTTGATAAACCAAGAAAAAATTAAATGAAAAAAAAATATTTAAATTTTATTTCTAGAGTGGTATGTGCACACAGTTTCATGAACGAGGTAAGCCATTTGGGCAGGAAGTGGCTACAGAAGCTTGAAAAATGTCTATACAGTCTAATATGACAAGCCTTTTATCTGTGTTCCATGTAGAATATGCTTGCATAGTACCCAGTGATTGCGTGAGTGACGCTTGGACTTGTTCAAGTGACATGCCTGTCAACACAGAACCTCTCCAAGGAACCTCTATGTGAAGTGACCTAACTATAGTGTGACTCAGGCAATGTAAGTGTGGTCACATACAACACTTTAAAGTGCTGACGACATCAAATGATCATACGTGAGCTGGGCTACTTTCAGTCTGGACAATAGAACGTACTCAAATTGTATTATAAAACTAAAAGAAGTATATGAAAGACTAACATTGCTCGATATTTGGAAAGAGTTTGTGCAGATGGATCTGCTGTCCTTCTGGGCACACTAACTTTGGAATGCCAGCTTTCTCTCGGGGATTTGCAGTCTTGACACACGTCAGTCCTTCCGTACCCTCCTCTTGCGCAATGACTTTACCGGGGCGTCTCCAGATCCTGTGCTCTCATCAGCGTCTTTCATCTGCAAAACAGCGAAGGACAAAATGTTTCCTTCCCTGTGACCTTAACTGTCGGCAGGCGCGAGCGTATTTCTCATTCTTTAAAGGGTGTGCTCTAACTGTCCAACGCTGTGTTACACGGGCTCCTGTCCTTCACGAAGTTGCCTCGCTGTCTTATTTATTTACAAGTGGCCTGATGTCATTTTCAAAATAACCCTGTTTATTAAGTAAGCATGTGGCAAAGACCACTCCTGCCCGTCCCTGCAGCATTTTCTTTATGACTCTGAATATGGTCTCAATCTCATAGGGAATGGCTGTGCGATTCCCACTGTGGGATTAAACTGCTCATCCCATTGTTGGTGAGGGTGGATTGAGACAGCCGTCTTTTCAGCAGGAGGCCTGCATTTTAGATACTCAGAGATCGCTGTACCTCTTTACCAACAGAGTTATCATTATTTTTGCCAACACACTCTACCTTTACATTGTGTGGGGCCCAGGTGAAGTGCTCCTATCACATGTCAACACATGTCATACCAGTTCTCTGCCCTCTCTATCGCTTTGTTTTAAAATGTCATGGAGGTGCTTACTCAAGGAAACTGGGGGAAGCATGGTGGAGGCTGTTCCTGCAGGGAGGCTTACCTCGTCTTCGGACCCAGACTTATTGAACTTGTTCATTTCTTCCTGCCCCTCTATGGTTTCCCCTTCTTCTTCACTTTTCTCTTTAGGTTCACCAATTTCCTCTTCTAGAGGTGGAGATTTTGCTACTGAAAAGTATTAAGGACAATTAAGGAAGATTAATTTAAATTTCACAATTAAAAAGCAACTTCTACCCTTCAAAACTAAAAAAAATCCTAACTAATTGTAAATACTTACTATTTTACACTTATAAAAAATCATCTTTTTTTTTTTTTTTTTGGTTTTTCGAGACAGGGTTTCTCTGTGGCTTTGGAGCCTGTCCTGGAACTAGCTCTTGTAGACCAGGCTGGTCTCGAACTCACAGAGATCCGCCTACCTCTGCCTCCCAAGTGCTGGGATTAAAGGCAAAAAATCATCTTTGAAGTGAAGGCAAGTTTGTAAAATTATTATTATGTAATAGATAATGCCCAAATAATTCTCAGCTTTCTGGTAGCCGTGATCAGTGACAACTTCCTTCAGGGTGATCTGTCTTCTCCAGCCTGCTGTCTAAGTCAGGGTGACCCCTGTCTTCTCTGGCTTGCTGTCTAAGTCAGGGTGACCTCTGTCTTCTCCGGCTTGCTGTCTAAGTCAGGGTGACCCCTGTCTTCTCTAGCCTGCTGTCCAAGTCAGGGTGACCCCTGTCTTCTCTAGCCTGCTGTCTAAGTCAGGGTGACCCCTGTCTTCTCCGACCTGCTGCCTAAGTTATCTTGCAGCCTGCAGGCATCACCATTCACCTTTGTTATTCACTGGTTCTCCTTAGCCAAATCGCCAACTTTGTCACTGTCATTATGAAAGGACAGGGAAGAAGTGGGGGGGGGGAGGAGAAAAAGGGGAGAGCAGGAGAAAGAGGAGGAGGATACCACCACAATGTGGGATTTCCTTCTGTATGCTGTGATTACCATTGATTAATAAAGAAACTGCTTTGGACCTACAGCAAGGCAGAACTTAGCAAATTTGCTGTTTGTGAATACCCTCTAAAGGAGTCAGAAACATCAATATAAAGCACTAATAAATTACAAAGACTCTGAGAACTTACAGCCTAAAGAATTTACACCCCCTTCTCTCTCACACACACACCTCTCTCTCTCTGTCCCTCTCTCTCACACACACACACCTCTCTCTCTTCCCACACACACATGCACACACTTGTTCTTTTTAAAGAACTTAGTCTTGCAAGTTGTCTTCTGACTTCCATGTGTGCTCCATGACAAACACATGCACACACATGTGGAAGGAACCTCAGGAACACACTGGTTCACCACACTAGACTTGGGAAGATGTGGTGCTGAGGTGCCCCACTGGGGTGAAGGCATGTCTGGTCACCCATCGTGTGAGTCTCATAAACACAGAGTCTCATAAACACAGAGGCTATGGGGTGGCTGCTCACAGGGCTGTCCCTCTCAGAGCACTGCTAATCCCCACTGCCAGAGTCACGTGTCCTTGGCAGTTCAAATGTGCACATTAGACACAGAACAAGGCAGAGCATTGCAGGGCTGGACGTTCTCTGTCAGTGCGGAAAGGATGTTGGCTGTCACAGTCACAGTCACCAGCCCAGCCTCACCCTTTTCTGCGATGATGACATCACTGTCACTTGGCTTCTTTTCCTCTTCCGAATCTTCAGGCTTCTCAGGGGCCTTCTCCTCCTCTGTCCCTTGTTCCAGAGCCGCTTTGGTCTGTGACTTACATATGTTGGCTGTCTTAGGACCCATGTCTCCATATGTTCTCTGTGGCAGTTTAACAAAAGCTCTTCTTACTAATAGCAAAGCACGCTTTTTATTTTATTTTTTTTTAAGGCACAGACACTAATTACTGTCTAACTGACAAGGTACGTAACACATGCTCGGTAAATCTCACAGGAAACTCTGGAACACAAGCAAGTCTGGAAAACAAAGCTGAAGAAAGTCTGTTTTCTTTACCTTTACTTTTCTTGGCCAACAAAATGAAGTAACTACCGCTATGGGCAGCCCAGCCGTCACAAGGTACACAAGCCAGAGCCACGGGCGCTCCTCTGCCGCTGTCGTTAGCTGTCTGAGCACACCGGGCTGTGGGGGAAATCAGCATAGGGCGTTCACAAATGCCCAGTGGGAATTAATTATGCTTATTGTGTATCACACACTATACATGCACACCACACTACAATACTACATCACACACACACACTACACAACATACACTTATCCACACTACACTACATGCACATTACACACAGTACACACATACACACTCATTATACACACACTATACACATACACACATATACTACACACGCACTACACATACTACACTACACACACTACAACATACACTTATACATACTACACTACATGCACACTACACACATACACACACACCACACACACACTACACTACAACACTACATACACACCACACCACATGTACACACTACACTACATGTATACTACACACAATACACACACACTCATTATACAATACACACTATACACATATATACTACATATACTACATGCACAACATACCACATGCACACACTATATAAACTTATACACACTCAGTACACACATACACACATATACACTACACACACACTACACATATACACAGACAGATACTACACACACACCAAAAATAAAAAGAAGAAAAAAACATTTTTGATAATATGTTCTGTTATTTAAAGAGCTTACTAATAAAATCACTCAGGTATTACTGTCTTTTTCTTTTTATATAAACAATTTCACAAGTGACCCTTGTGCACGAACTTTATTTTAGTAACATAAAATCTAAGGTCACAACATATTTTACTTATAACAATCAAGTACCTAAAGACACCAAATGGGGGAGGGGAATGGTTCAGTAGATGAAGGTCCCTAATGTGCGGGTCCAAAGCTGGCACCCACATAAATGCTGGCTGCAGTGGCCTGCATCTACAATCCCAGAGCTCGCATGGTAAAGGGGGAAGTGGAGATAGTTTCTGGGGGCTCCCAGGCCAGCTGGGCCGGAGCACAGGGCACTGCAGTTGACCCGAACAATGATGCTGAATTTAGAGTTCTCGGTACTTCTCTAAGGGAAAATATTTGAAATGCATATTGATTCCTGGTGACACTTAGGCTTGCGGTGCCAACATGAAAACGCAAAGAAGTATTTCTTACTGCTATAAACCGCAAGTAGGCTTTGAATCTCATTAAAGCTACCGTGATTTAAATAGGGAACGAGGACACAGGCATCTGCATGGTGAGTTCACTGTAGAGTCTACGCAGCAAAGCTAAGCTGTCTGTAAACTCTATTCCAGCACGCCTCCTTGGGGTTTAGTAATCACTGTACCTGTGCACACCCCACAGTACCTCATTAGCATTAGCCACCATTATCTTCAGGGCCCAGCCATCGGCAGCCCAGCGATCTGCTACCTCCTTTTCTGAGCAGATGATAAAATTATCGAAGTAGATGTTGGGAGTCATGGACCAAAGCTCTAAGCCCAGAGCACTGAAAGATGTCAGAAGGAATGGGTGATCATCCTCAAAATAATCTGGGTTAGGGATTTTCTGAGGACTCCAGATCCCCTGCAAGAAACAACAAATAAAAACATTTTAAATAAAGTTATGCCACTAAACAAATGAAAAGGAAAACAAGAGCCCCTTTTTAAGGGACAGGAAGATGGCTCAGTTGGCAAAGAGCTTGCCCCTGTGTGAGGAATGAGGGCCCAAGTTTAGGCTCCAGCACCATTTAGAAAGCTGGTCCTGCAGGACAGGCCTGTAATCCCAGACCTGGGAAGATGGAGACACCGTGACCCTGGGGTTTGCTGGCAGCTGGTCCACTTGAATCAGAAAGCTCCAGGTTCAATGACAGACACTGTCTCAAAAATGGTAAGACGAAGGGCAAACATACACACACACACAATGCTATATGAAGAAAGACTACGGTGAAGAATTAGAATCTATAACCACATTTGCACAGTGTGAGAGAGACATCAAAGAGTCATTACAAAGATGCACTTGAGAGTAAAATAAATAGTGGGAGCAAAGCCAGATCACCCCAAAATGTCTGACAGTTTAAAAATTCTGAATTTTGAGTGTGAAATAAATAAGGAGTTCATAAAGCACAGACACTGATTTTGGAATGGACAAAGTTAGTTCTCTCTATGAGATTTCATTTATTTACTTCTGAAACAGAACTTTATTCCATAGGAAGTATCAACTGTCTACTGGGAAGAAGAAATATATAAAATGAGACAGGGCTGTCCTGGAACTCATTATGTAACAGATAACACTGGCCTCCAACTGTCTCAGAGATCACCTTTCTCTGCCTTTCAAGTGCTGGGATTAAAGGCGTGAACCACCGCCACCTGGTTGCTATGTTTTCTCTTTTTGAAATTGATACTTTATTTTTTTCAGACCAATTTTTTTTTTTTTTTTTTTTTTTTTTTTTTTGGTTTTTCGAGACAGGGTTTCTCTGTAGCTTTGGTGCCCATCCCGGAACTAGCTCTTGTAGACCAGGCTGGCCTCGAACTCCCAGAGATCCGCCTGCCTCTGCCTCCCGAGTGCTGGGATTAAAGGCGTGCGCCACCACCGCCCGGCAAGACCAATATTTTTGATTTTACCCTAGGTCTTTGGACTGTCTAGTCTCTGGTTCTTGGTCACCAAAGCAGTGTCAGGTAGGAGTTCCTTCTCATGGAGTGGGCCTTAAGTCAAATCAGACATTGGTTGGCTACTACCCCAAGTTCTGGGCCACCACTGCCCTAGCATATTTTGCAGGAAGACAGATTGTAGGTCAAAGGTTTTGTGGCTGGGTTGGTGTCTTTGTTTCTCTTTCAGGAGCCTGTAGAGTACATTTCCCCACAAGCACCAAAGAGACTAGAGCATAGGGGTGAAGGTTCTGTGTACCCACACCAAAGAGACTAGAGTGTAGGGGTGAAGGTTCTGTGTACCCGCACCAGAGAGACTAGAGTGTAGGGGTGAAGGTTCTGTGCACCTGCACCAGAGAGACTAGAGCATAGGGGTGAAGATTCTGTTTACCCGTACCAGAGATATTAGAACGTAGGGGTGAAGGTTCTGTGTATCCACACCAGAGAGACTAGAACATAGGGGTGAAGATTCTGTTTACCCGCACCAGAGATATTAGAACGTAGGGGTGAAGGTTCTGTGTATCCACACCAGAGAGACTAGAACATAGGGGTGAAGATTCTGTTTACCCGCACCAGAGATATTAGAACGTAGGGGTGAAGGTTCTGTGTACCTACACCAAAGAGACTAGAGTGCAGGGGTGAAGGTTCTGTTTACGTGCACCAGAGAGACTAGAACTAGTAGGGGTGAAGGTTCTGTGTATCCACACCAAAGAGACTAGAAAGCTCCATGTAGGTGCTAGCTTGACTTCTCCATGTTAAATGAGTTGTGTGGGTGTTGTCTTCAGCAATGTCCACCCCCCTTATCAGTTTTTGGAGACTGACTCTTTGTCTTAGCAACAGTTGGGGTCGTGTGGGGATTTCCATGGTTCCCCTTGGCCAACAACTCAGTTGAATGCAGCTCGGTCCAGTCACTGGGAGACAGTGACCGGAGATGGCCATTTAAGACTCCGAGTTCCATTTCCAGGAGTCCTTATTAGTATCACCTTCATATATTCCAGAAAGTTCCCACTGTACTAGATTTCCACGCCCCCCAAAGCCCCCAATTCCAGAGATCTCTCCTCTCACTCTATCTTCTACAACACCCCCCATCTGATCCCCCAATTCCCATCCCTACCTACACCGGTTAACCTGTAAAATCTATTATATTTCCCCCTCCCAGGGAGATCTGCGACTCCCCCCTAGATCCCTCCTCTTTACCTGACCTAAATTAGTCGACTTGCTTTGACTTCATAAGTTACAAATTGAACTTCTAAAAGCCAGCAGAACATTGGTGAAGATCAGATAAAACAACTCAACCTTATTACGGAACCGGGACAGTGGTTATCACCTGGTAGTCAGGATTACTGATCATGGGTGGTCTCCAGATTCCTCTGTATTTGGGGTTATCTATCATGGGCGGCTTCCACTCGCCACAGCCAATCTGACAGGCTGGGTTAGGCATGTGCGGTGCCTCCCATTCGCCATCCATGTCGTCACTCCTGAAGTTATCAGAGCAGAGGTAATATATTAGCCTCCAGCTTTTGCAGGAAGCAATACAAATTAGTAAATGATCAGGATACACTTGGCACCTTTCCTGGAATTGAAGAATGCTTACCAATCATCAGGTTTCTGAGCATTAGGGTTGGCGATAAATTTGGGTTCATCATCAAGCCAGCCATCAGGTTTAACAGCACTTGAGTCTTCTATTTGGGCAGGTTCATTTTCATCCCTGCAAATACATTATTACAATGTATCTACTGTTTTAGGAAGTTCTTGAATACACATGTCAAAATATCCAGAAGGTTCTGCAGCAGCATGTCCTATCATTTGGTTTGGGTGCCTACTGAGGGCACCATATACCCCCAACACACACACACACACACACACACACACACACACACACACACACACTTCATTTGCTTGTCATAAGTGCTCTTGTGTTCCACACACGTACATGACATGCTGAATCTTTCTTTTATCACTCAAGCTCAGCAGAAATGATGAACCCGATGCCTGCTGATATAGTTTGGATTTTCTGTGGGGAAGGCTCGGTCCCCAGTGCAGCCAAGTTCACAGTGAGGTCTTGAGGAGATAATGGATCATGAGGGTTTTGATTTCATGAATGAATTAGTGTATTTTCAGATTCCTGGCTTCATGGATTTCAAGCAGGGGATTTTGTTATAAAGTGATTCCCCTGTTTCCCGGCTGCCACAATGTGGGCAGCTTTGCTTCTAAAGTTGCCCCTTCCCAGGGTGTCTTGATGACATACCCACCAAAAATGGACCCAGGCACCTATGGTTGAAATGGCTGAAACTGAGCCCAGGTCTTTCTTCTTCTGCGCTGATGTCTAGATATTTTCTGTCACAGTGAAGGAAATCTAACACAGAAACTGGCACCAAGGAATGCAGTCATTTCCATGACTAGCCCTGACCGTGTGGTTCCAAGGCCTATGGAAGTTGTCTGGATGTGGGAATAGCTTGGAAAAGATTGGAGATTTGGTCTAGAAAGAGCTTAGAAGGCTGGAGCAGGGCTCAGTGGGAAAGCCCGGCAACGGCTCGAGTGAGACAGCAGCTGCAGAGAGGACGCAGACAGAAGAGCCTGCCCGACAGCTGGGAGTTCGGCGTCTCCAGCCCAGCTAGACAAACGAGCGGCACCAGTGCAGATCCTGCCATTTGTATTGCTGTAGGGAGCTTATTTCTTCTACGTTAAGACATTAGCTCTTTACTGGATACACTATAAAAATATAATCTTTCCACTTACTACTTTCTCGGGCTTTAACAAATTCACATTTATTTATTATCTCTGTGTGTGTATGTGTGTGTAGACACACATGCACATGTATGTGCATGTATACTTATGTCACAGCACACAGGAAGTTTAGAGGGCAACTTGTGCAAGTTGGTTCTCTCTTCCATGAGGGCTGTGCTCACCAACCAGGTCCAGTGGCAGGCGCCCTTACCTGATGAGCCATCTCACCAGCCTCATGTGGTTTTAAATATATGGTTATTATTTAGATAGGAGCTCACGTAACCCATGCTAGCCTGGAACTGTCTATGTAGCCAAGACTAACTGACACCCTGACACCCTGCTCATATGTTCCCGGTGCTGAGCTGCAGGTCTCTCACACGATGCCTGACTTTTAACCTGAGTCTGCAGCAATTCCTTTCGCCACATACAAACCATGTTTTCAAGCAGGTGAATTGATTTATGTTTTATGATTTTTCTAATTTATGTCATACTAAAAAAGATTCTTCCTACTCAATTTTTGAAAATATAAACTCTCCATTTTTAACTCTTATATCTTAATTTAACAAATAACCCAGACTCAGGAAGAAAACCCCAGAGAGCATGAGCATGGTGAGGAGGAGGAGGAGGAGGAGGAGGAGGAGGAGGACTGAGGCGTCACCTTCTGTGGTAAAGGGGACATCTTGATGCCATCAGCTCATTCATGGTTTCCCGCAAGAACCTCAAACTGAAAATGAGACTAAACCCAGTTCTGCTAATGCACAGACTCGGGGGACCCGATCAGAGCCATCTCTGAACAACACACAGCTTTTCTTTGAGCTCCTAACCTAAACCTAGCACATTTCATCAAACATGAAGCTGTTACCTACAGCTTTTTGAATCTGAGGGTAACTTCCTCTTTCTGGGTACACAAACATGGAGGCGCATGGCTGTTTCTGACAGTGCAAACACTTGAACAGATCACATAACCCTTTTAAAGCAGCCTGGGGCTCCTGCCCTATGGAAACTTTGCAGTTAGCCTCAGAGGAAAGGCATCCCCTCTGCAGTCAGTGTCTCTCTGAGTCAGCAGGAGCTGACTGGGGGGGGGGGGGATGCAAGCGACTTTTCACATGAATATCAAGGAAAGCCTGTGAGACAGTAAACAATGGACCATATGCACCTGGAGCTGCCAGGAAGCTCAAGGAAGTGGTGGCCAATCTACACACGACACAAACCGCATAATCTACACACCACACAAACCACGTAATCTACACACCACACAAACCACGTAATCTACACACCACACAAACCATGTAATCTACATACCACACAAACCACACAATCTATACATGACACAAACCACATAATCTCCACATCACACAAACCACACAATCTACACACCACACAAACCACATAATCTACACACCACACAAGCCACGTAATCTACACACCACACAAACCACGTAATCTACACACGACACAAACCACATAATCTACACACCACACAAGCAACATAATCTACACACCACATAAATCACATAATTTACACACCACACAAACTTCATAGTCTCCACACCACACAAACCACGTAATCTACACACGACACAAACCACATAATCTACACACCACACAAACCACATAATCTACACACCACACAAATCACATAATTTACACACCACACAAACTTCATAATCTCCATACCACATAAACCACGTAATCTACACACGACACAAACCACATAATCTACACACCACACAAGCAACATACCCACATTCTAAGAGGCTCAAACAACTGGAAGGAATACAATCATGAGGAAAAAGAAATCCATATCAGAACACAGAAGAACCACAGATCTGAAAACTGGGAATGGGGGGAAATTCCTTAACACTGAAAGCAAATGGCACATTAGGTAGGGAGCATTGACCCACCACTAAGAACTGCAAGCCTCAAGGAAAGGATTGTCTCCTCAGAGACGACTGCCCAGGTGTGCTTAGTTGTCAGGGAACATGCCCTTCACAAACTATGCTGACAGAAACACATTTCAGACAAACAGCAGCTGGGAGAACTCACTGAAAGCAGAGAAAAAGAACCAAGTGCATGCTGCCTGCAAGAAACCCACTTTAGGGCCAACAGGATGGTTCAGTGGGTTAAGGTGCTTGCTGTCAGTATGATGGATGGCCTGAATTCAGTCCCTAAAATCCCCATGATGGAAAGGAGAGAACCAATATCTCAGGTTGTCCTGACTTCCACACAGGCACTGTAGGGCACACACACACACACACACACACACACACACACACACACACACAAACACATGGAAAATAAAGCAGTAAGAAATTCCTAAAAATACTTGACAAACTTAAAACAATATTTCAGTAAGGAAGTGATGTAAATGGTAGTAAAAGACCTGATGCTGAGCAAGATTAGGGAAATGTGAGTTAAACCAGGAGTCCACTGCAGACCTTTTAGAATTGCCAACAAGACAAGGAAAATGGAAACCAAATGCTCTGTGTGCAAAGCAACCGAGCCCTTGTGTGAGGCAAACAACATGGGCCTCAGGAAGGTTGGTAGCTTCTCATTGATTCACACACACATTTCCTGAACAGTCCAGCAAATCTATTCTTTGGCATCTACCCTCAACAGAGAATATTATGTCCGTCCACAATTCCATCTGTAAATGTCTACCACACATTTACTTGTAATTACACTCAACTGGAGAATCCTACAATTTCCCATCAATCTGTGAGTGTTGACCCATTCCCAGCATAGTATAACTGCCACAGACACACACACCAACACAGGGCAGGCTCAGGAGATGGACAGAGACACCAGGTCCTATAAGAGTTCATTTTACATGGTGCTTTGCCAAGCTACAGAGACAGAAACCTCATTGGGTGACGAATGCCAGGTCCTTCTGGAAAGATGAAAATGCTGCAGACGTCTGTGTGTCTGTGAGAACCCATAGACCTATGTGCTGCAAATGAATTTAGCAGAATTTATACTTCACTGTATCTGAAGAATGTAAGTAGAGCCCAGAAAAAGACATGAAAAAGAGAACAGTGCTGAGGGTGGGGCGTCAGTCAGCATCAGACAATGGTCACTCCACCTCACTGTACTCGGAAAGCAGGGAAAGGACAGTTATGTCAACAAGTGTGTAAAATCATTTTATTATCTCATAGGAATCAAAGAACATTTTTTTTAACTTGTGAATTTGCATTCCCGCTACTGTGAAATCTCCTTCTGGTAGGCAGAAGGACGCTATTTCTAGACCCAGTTACAAAGCATGGTGGCGGTTTCAGGGTGCTGTCTCCTCTTTTAAATCACTACTTCTGAGGTGGAATCTTAGATTCCATGAGCACACCTAAAGGGAGGACCACATAGGGAGGATGGAAACCTCCTGGGATCAGCCACTTGAACCTGTTAGGAAGTGGCAGCATCTCCACAAAGTCAGAGTCAGAGCCCCTCAGCCAGGCCACCTCTACATCCCCGTCTCAGCCCACTGAGGTAATAGTCAGTGTGTGTTGTCTTTGCCTGGTAAGTTTGGGGATATTTGTTACACAGCACAATCTAACACAGTGGTTAAATAAAAAAAGAAATATATTCCACTCAGCAAACCTTCATTAAGGGTTATGCAGCTGGCAGGAAAAAAAATCTATGGTTCTTAGGAATAAAAGCACATGATCTTTAAGCAAAAATCACAAAACATATTTGAAGAACAAAGACTAGCTCGGTGGAAAAAACTACAGTGGCATCCTTCACAATCCCCCCAAATGGAAACAAACACACAGCTGGTAAAGAGGGGTGATGCTTCAGCATGATGATGGGATGAGTCCCACAGAGGCCTTCTAAGATGCTGACAGAACAGCAACCTAAAGCCAAGTTGTTACTAGACAACCTCGACCACAAACAAAACCAACCAACCAACCAAATAAACAAAAACCCCAATACTCCATAGGGCACCTATAGAAAATGCCACACACATATGAAGAACAAGCCAGGAATTAAAATGAAAGGCTTGATGTTTCAAACTCATGGGTCTTCTCACAGAACTAATATCATAAAAATGAACACATAATGAGAAAAGGCAAAAAAGTAAAAATATTAAAGAAAATTTTAGGTTAAAAAAGATAGGAAAGTGCAATATCCATTTTTGAAAATTATTTCATACGAAATCATCAAAGCAAAGAGTATTGTCGCTGATCCACCCTGACCAGCTGAGCTCGACAGCCTGCAGCAGGGAGCCCTGGCTTACCAGTCCTCTGGCTTCACTGCGTTGGGGTCAGGGATCCTGGCTCTGTCATCCCACTCGTCTGGCTTCGTGTCATTGGGATCATCAATTTCTCTGGGGGGATTGATAGGTGGGACCACATCCTCCAACAAGCTCCCTTGGTTCACAACTTTCTGATCAATTAATATTTCAAATGTATCATCCGGATTCAACACTAAGGAGCAATTTTAACACTTATAGTTAGTATGCAGACACCGCAAAGACAATCTTCTAATAAAATGACCTGAACTTAACGGGTACAATTTCCTCTTAACTAGGAAACCCAGTGTTGCATCAAAACTCGCTGAAAATCGCTACAATATTTTCAAACATAAAGACAAAATCCGTTTTAAACTCATTTTTAAAAATTTCTAAAAATGAGGAAAAATTTCCATCATTTCCACAGGTAAACTTCTTAAAAACTAGCTGACCATGGTGGGGACTCATTGCCACAAAGTGTCCCTGTTACAGTTATACAATGTAATCCGATCTTTCTCTTATTAAAACAAACCCCCATAACTTAAGAAGTTGCAAGTATATTACAAAGAACTCAAACTGTTTTAGAACCACTTGAAAGTTCCGGATCCAGTACATATCACCCCTAAAAACGGATGTTCCTACAAATCTACAATTCCCTACATAAACACCATGTAGCAGACAGGGCCAGCAAAGTTGCCCCAACGTGTGACTTCCATCCCTTCTAAACTCCCCCGGCTCCTATTGGGCACATTATTTATTTTCTCCCCGTGTTGTTATTTAACACAGCTCATCCTCTCCCAAAGATAAACTTCTTCTTCTTCTTTTTTTTTTTTTTTTTTTGGTTTTTCGAGACAGGGTTTCTCTGTAGCTACAGAGCCTGTCCTGGAACTAGCTCTTGTAGACCAGGCTGGCCTCGAACTCCCAGAGATTCGCCTGTCTCTGCCTCCCGAGTGCTGGGATTAAAGGTGTGCACCACCACCGCCCGGCCCAAAGATAAACTTCTTAAAGGTAGAGACATTAGTTTCTCCTGAAAGCACAGGCCGTCAGCAAGTCTGTGGTCACCGAGTGCTTTGAGTGAACGAAAGAATGAATGAATGGCATACCGAGAGTATAGAGGTGAGTCTTCCTGTCCGTAAAGAACTCTCTCAGATCAACGTCTGGAGGTTTGGCGTGCTTTTCTTCAAAAGCTCCAGTTTTGGGATGTTTGTGTCTGAAGATAAAATGCAGTTTATAATCTTCTCCACATTTATCTGGTCCAAACATGATGGTATAGGACGTTTTATCATAAAAGTCTTCCTTCAAAGAGATGATGGTCCAGATTAGTCCAGAGTCACAGCGAGGTCAGTGATTCTATTCTCTCCAATGGTGGAGTTTACAAAGTACATTTAAGTGCCAACTTAGTGAAGAACTAACCCAAATGACAATAAAGACAGGGCAAAGTGAATAAAGGACAGGTTTCAAAGTAACGCTTAGAGAAGCAAGTGCTACTTCCTTCCTGAAGGTGCAGGGAAGCTGGTGCCTTAGCATCCGAAAAAAGCTTCCTTCAACACTTTATGCAAATACACACGAACAGGTCATAGGAAATGAAGCACATTTACAACCCTAGGCTAAAGTAATTAATTCATTACCATTATCCAGGAAGATAACAGAAATAACTCTTAGAAAAACGTGCTCAGATGTAGAGAGGAACTCCGGATTTCATTCCCTGTGGGGCCTATTCCTCTGGCCCGTTATTCTGTACTCAGAAACTGCAGCTCTGCAGCTCCAATGCCTCCACTGCCATGCGACCGAGCGTGTGTGGCTGAACGAGCTTCCGAGCCCTCTGGATCCCCACACCATCACACCTCAAATGTGGAGATGGCAGTCCCCACCTTCGAAGGGCTCTCTGAGGACTCGCTGAGTCCAATAAAGTCCTTAAAGGAATTCGAGCCAATGATGTTTTTGCCACCCTTTCACTAAGACCCTGACCTACAAGACCTAAAATGAGAGCTTCACTAATACGTCCTACAAATGGCCTCTCCTTTGTCTGAAGCTAAAGTTCTGACTCACTGTGCAGCTCGCCCACAGCCAAGCCATCTCAACACTACCTGAAGTCGCCTCACTTCTGCTACAGCCAGATGGCGCTCCTACCGTGACCGTTTCTTTTGCAGAATGCTATAAGAAGTGTCCCCAACCTGTCAGAACCCGAAGGCTGCTTTAGTCTTTTCTGTGTATTGGTGACACTTGAAACAGCCCATCTTTTAATGTGGGCTTTAGGCCACTTCTGAGCAAACTTGGGAAGAACTCCAATTTGACGCCTCATCAGCATCTTTCTAAGCACCTGCCACTTCTATTCGCAGAACGGGCAGAGTATATTTATGTTATATCTTATATCTTCATCAAGTAAAGCAGCCGCGTTATGAATCCTGAGGGCAAACTGTAAAGACCACGTAGGCTCACGTTGCAAAAAGACATAGTTACTATTTTCAATTGAAAACGAACTTTCCTGTCGCCTGCTCCTTAGAATACTTACTGACTTCAACAGGTGTTCTTAGATATTAAAATGTCATACCAGAATCAAATCATCAGTGTCTGCTAGCAGTTTGATGTATGCACCTCCACAATCAATACCATCTTGAAAATTTACTTCATATCTAAATGGAGGGAAAAAAAACCACACTGCTGATAAATAAAAGTTACTCGTTTTTCTTTAAAGTATAATGAATTACTCTCAATTCCTTTAAGCAGAATACTTCACATTACTGCCATGCTCATCCATACAAAGACTATCTACAACTTATAGGAAGTGAGCAGACATGCTCACCTAATGCGTCAAGTCATGATGTTAACATAGGAAAGTATTAAAAATAATTACAACCAACCAGAGGAAAACCAACCACCCCATTTACATAATTTTCCCAGTCAAAGTACTAGGGGGAAGATAAGAGAGTTTTAACTAAACTGCAACAGGAAACCCCAAATTCTGATGAGGAAAGTTCTCCCTATATTCTCCTTCTCGATGGAACTGGGCATCAAACCCAGGGCTTCCTTCAAGCTGGGTAAGTACTTTACAAATGAGCCAATCCCCAGCCTCCGTGTTCTGGGTGCTCTTAGCTACAACAGGTTTCTCAGAAACGGATGATAACATTGGAAATTCGGAACCCAGTACTAACTTTTATTTTAATTTAACTGCACCTAAACCATGCTCAATAGTTTGAATTTATTGAATTAGATTTTCACTCAGTAACTTGGGGTATTTCACACCAAAATAGCCACGAGAAAAGTGAAACTTCCGCTGTCAGTGTGACAGCTAGACACCTAAGTCTCTCCTAGATTTACAGCACCCTAGAAGTCTCAGCCAAATCTTTCTAGTTTAGGTTGTTTTTTTTTTTTGTTTGTTTGTTTTTTTTTTGTTTTTTTCGAGACAGGGTTTCTCTGTGGCTTTGGAGCCTGTCCTGGAACTAGCTCTTGTAGACCAGGCTGGTCTCGAACTCACAGAGATCCGCCTGCCTCTGCCTCCCGAGTGCTGGGATTAAAGGCGTGCACCACCATTGCCCGGCTAGTTTAGGTTGTTTTTAAGGAAATAGTATTGCTAAAATAATAAGACATAAGCTTAGGTGTCTGATAAATGAACAAATCATGTAAAGAAAATCCATGAAGGAGTTGTCAAAGTGAAAAACAGTAAAAAAAAAAAATTGATAAAAAGGTGTTTTTTTTTTTTTTTTTTTTTACATGAAGTGAAACAAAGAGATGAAAAGTATAGAAACTGTACACAATGCTGATTATTTACAAACGACTATCTTCAGGGACAAGATGAAAAAAGAAAATGGCATACACAACCTTCCAGCTTAAACTCAATTGGTATACACATTTGAATCAAAAACAGAGAAAAGAAAAAAGAAAGGAAGGAAGGAAGAAGACTATGAGCGAGTCTGCATAGCTTGCAAGCCTGTGGGCACCATCCCTGCCTGGCTCCTTCCAGGCTGTCCGCAGGAGGGCTCCAGGCCCAGACTTTCAAGTGGGAAAGCCCTTAACTGCTTCTAGATTCTCCCACCTGTCCCACTGCCCCCTGTGTGAGCACAAATCATTTAATAAGCTTTGGATCTGTTTGCTCACCTATGATGTGGGACGTGGCCCTCAACTGCTTAAAGATATTAAGGGTATCTCCATGACAGGGAAACAAAGGCTCAAACACATCACATTCTGTTAAGGAACTTAATAAAAACAATTTAAAAAAGTTTCAAAATCAAGGAAAGTGTGTTTCTCTGAAAGCATCTGTTTCACTTGACCCACAGCTTGCCAGTTTCTTCACAGGCTCATATCTCTGTAATGAAAACAGAAGAAACAATGCCTGGTCTGGCTTAAAGGTTGACATTTTCAGGAAAATTAAATAGAAAAGATTACTGTATTCCAGGTGACTCCAGGAAGAAGGGTCCTCCAGGAAGGCAGACGCTAGAGGAACACCACAAACTGGTTCTATAGACAGGAGCGTGGCTTTGCTGTCCTGTCATGCTGAGGCTCAGCCACTGTTCATTTCTTATCCTGCAAACTTTCTGTTTCTGAATATTAGCTCTGCAGGGCCTGCCTGCCTCTCAGATACTTGGGAGGTGGAGACAAGGAGGACCCTGAAGTGAAGTGCAGCCGGGCAACTTGGTGAGACCTTGTTACAAAATAAAAAGTACAATCGGGGCAGGGATCTTAGAGGCAGAGCACTGCCCAGCACACGCTAAGGTTTGCCTTCCATTCCCAGCACCGTCAGAAACAAACCCACAAACAAATCGAACATTAACTTGCTAGCATAAATCATACACAGTGGACTGGGGTGGGGGCGGTCAGCAAAACGTCTGTCGTCATATAAGGAGACTGCTGCGAAATGTCCAGCCAACAGGAAACCGAGAACACAGACACAGTATCTGTGTAAGTCGGATTTCTCAGGAGTATCATTTACCAAACATTCTACGAAACAGTTAACAGGAGAAAACTAACTTAGATGGTCAGCCATACCTGGGGAAACAATATTAAAGCTACAGAGGATTTTTATATGTAGGACTTCTTAAAATCTTTCATGGGCTAACGTGCTTTCTTCTTAGGCTAGGCCATCTCTAATTTTCAAAGGCTGTATGATCACACAGCACATAGAAGCTGGATGTTTCTTTGAGACCCATGCATGAACTTTACCTGCTGGGTATCCCTGTCTGAAATCTGAAATGCTCTAAAAGCCAAAGCACTTTGAGTCACACTTGGTCAATCAAACTGTTTCAAATTTCAGAGCAATAGATAGTTCTAAGTGCTTTGAGGACTGAGAGAAATTTAAAACAAATCAAAAACACAGAAAAAATGCTAATTTATTGGAGTTTTTGAGGCAGAGTGTGGAGCATACTAGAGACACAATAGAGATATAAAACGGAGCGCCGAGACAGCCCCAGGAAGGGTAGAAGCAGACAGCATCCAGCATCCCATCCCTCCAGCCTAGACCAACTTTAAATCCAAAGAGGCTTCAAGAAGTGGAGAACTGGCCAGTGGGAGGCTTCCAAGAATGCCAGCTAATGCTGTGGGCACTGACCTATTTGCTACAGAAGAAGCCTACATGCAGCCTTCACAACCTCACCTCAGCATAGGTAACTGGCAAGAAATCCACACCACTGAATTACCCTTTAAAAAAAAAGTGCCCAACTCATACAGTGCCAGGCCCTGCCCAGACTTCTGATCAACGGCTCCATTCTAGAACTTGCTCAACTGTGGTCCCACAAAGCAGCTGAGCAATTCCAGTTCCACACCCATCCACCCTCATCCTGGAAAACAGAAAAAAAAACAAATCCTGCCTTAAACAGGATTTTTAAAAAGAGGCTGAGGCAAATCAACCCGCAGACCCTGGAAGGCTCTGGACATCCGCGTCCACTTCGAGCACCCACCTCAGTCCACCAAGGTCCTGCCAAGGAAGCAGCGGTCAAGCCTGGACACTGGTGGGCATCTGCCACCATAACCAAGAGTATCCACTGCATCCTCCCAGGCTCTTCAGACTGAGACCGCATGACCTTCAGCTGTCCAACATGGCCTGTGCTACGGCCCCAGAAATCAGTGTGTTCCCTGTCCCTACTGCTGAGAGTGACACACCATGCCTGGATCATCTGGAGCATCTCCACACCCACTAAAACAAAACAAACAAACGAAACACCAAAGCTGAGGAAGCTACCTGCAGCTGCATGCAGTGCAGAACGTGCTCCATCTGAAAGAGCTGCAACACGCTGACAGTGACCTCACAAACCCCAGCCACCTAAGTCACTGAGATACCTGCAACCACCGGTTTTATAGTTAAAGATGCTACATGACACCACACTACTGTGCCCACGTGGGACTAAAGCCAGCGTGGCCTACCCAACCAGTATCTAGGATTCATTGCCAGGAAGATGCAGTTTACTGCAAAAGCCGCTGTGTGGAGGCAGACGACCTGGATTCTAGGGTGCTCGAGGACTCCAGGGAAATCCACCTGGATAAAACTGTGTCTGAAACACATGATTCTTCAAGTGTGAAACATCTCAAGAGGAATTTCATGAAACCACGAGAGAAAGGCTCTGTGCGCGCTGGGAAGCAGATGCTGTAGGGAAAACCGCACAGGCCCCGAAAGCGAGCGAGATGGAGAACTCATGGAGGTTACAAAAGCAAAAGCTAAAGACTGGCAATCAAGAACACCTTAGCCAGCAGAGCTAGCCTTTCAAAACAAAGGGAAAAGAATCACTTCCTAGGGCAAACAAAACCTCTGTCAATTCAGCACCAACAGACCAAGCCTTACAAGAAATTCAGAAGGGAGTCCTACTTTGGAGGCAGAAGAACGATAGTGACCAACAGAGAAGCACATTAAAACATAAAACTCAGACCACACACACACTCACACACACATTTAAATAATCAGAGATGAATAGCAAGAGAGAAGTCAAACAACAAAAAATTACAAAACAAAAATGTATTGACAAAATTAGAGAACCCCTGGTAACAACAGCCTTGAATAGCAACAATTTAAACTCCTCAAGAAATGTTAGACTTGCTGAGTAAATTTAAGAGAAGTGAACTAAACAAGCAAACAAACAACGTCAAAACCCCTAAAACACAAGAAGAGGAGCTAACGATTTTTCACATATGAAGAGGTTCACAGAGGTGGAACACAAAAAGATTTGCCATTCAGCGGGAAGAGGACAGTCTGCTCACATCAGGCAGGAGGGACTTGGAAAGGAGACAATCACTGTACCGACAAAGGGGTCAGTTAGAGGGAATGGAATCCCAAGCAGTGTGGGTGTGAACTGGAGACTTCAGCACCACGTGTATACAGAAAACACAACTAGATTACAAGGAGAACCAGTAATTGCGGGGACACTCCTACACCCCCCAATTTAACAATGAACAGATCATGTAAGCAAACAGTCACTGGATTTAAACTATTCCAGACCAACCAACAGTTACAGAGTGCGTCCCCAGCAGCTGCAGAAACACATTCTTCCTAGTAGGACCCAGGGCTCCCTCCAGGAGAGACCACATGCTAGTACAAAACAAGTCACACAAATTAGAAATAATTATTCATCAATTAATGTTTGGGCTATATGAAACATTCTTGAGCAAAAAGAAAAAAATCTCAAAAGTCCTATTAAAAATATACGCACGATTTTAATCCCAGCACTCGGGACTCCGAGGCAGGTGGATCTCTGAGTTCGAGGCCAGTCTGGACTACAGAGTGTGTTCTAGGTCAGCCAGGGCTACACAGAGAAACCCTGTCTCAGAAAACACAAAGTGCAACATGCTTACACAGATATTTCTCAAAAGAAGAAACACATGAACAACAGTGTAGTAAAAGGCACACGTGGTCATAAATCAGGAAAACAGCAAAACCTTACCCCAGGTGGAAAGACTTTAATGGAAGCAAAAACTAAAACAAAAACCCAACCAGCAACAACAAAAAACCCAAACAAACAAAAAACAAAAAACACCCAAATAAAACTGCTTACGATGTCAAACAGGGCAATTTTACGTATTGGTGGTAGAATGATATATTAATACAGCCACTATGAGAAATGGCACTAGATTTCTCAAACGGAACCCAGAACTGTACTGGAGCCATCCGTCAACACTCCCAGGACTGTGATCAGTGTGTGAGATGCCTGCACGCCCAGCCTTCGCTCCCAGGACTGTGATCAGTGTGTGAGATGCCTGCACGCCCAGCCTTCGCTCAGCACCATATTCTCTATGGCCACGATGCAGAATCAACTGAGGTGACCGCGGATGTTTGGATAAGGAGGAGGTGGTCCGTATGCTCAACAGAGTACTGCTCAGCCACTTAAAAAGATTAAACTTTTATTCACAGGGACACGGCTGGGACCATGGGACATCACATTGAGTAAAATAATCCCGGCAAAAAACCTGAAGATATATAAGACATGGTCTCGCTCCTTTCGGAAGTAAAATATTGATTTTATAGAGGTGAAAAGGAGTCGAGGAAGGAAAGAGAGAAGATGAAGATCAGGGACTCAAACACACTCAGAGGAGGAGGACTACAGAACACTCAGGAGGAGGAGGAGGACTACAGAACACTCAGGAGGAGGAGGAGGACTACAGAACACTCAGGAGGAGGAGGAGGACTACAGAACACTCAGGAGGAGGAGGAGGAGGGGGACTACAGAACACTCAGGAGGAGGAGGAGGACTACAGAACACTCAGGAAGAGGAGGAGGAAGAGGAGGGGGACTACAGAACACTCAGGAGGAGGAGGAGGAGGAGGGGGACTACAGAACACTCAGGAGGAGGAGGAGGGAGGACTACAGAACACTCAGGAGGAGGAGGAGGAGGGAGGACTACAGAACACTCAGGAGGAAGAGGGGGAATTACAGTACACTCCACAAAGGCAGGCAACTATAGAAATCTTCTTCTAGAAAGACCCAGAAGGAAAGTCAAGACACAAAGATGTGATAAGCGTTTAAAGAGACAGAAAGGTGAATTTCCATTACACAGTGACTGTAGCAGTCAAAGCATTTCAGATCTCAGATTAGGTGTGCTCCACACATACATGTTCGATATGTACTGATATGTATTGACATGTATCGACATGTTTTGGCATGTATTGACATGTACACAAACTGCAAAAGGCGTCATAAAGTTCAGCAAAAATCAAGTGCCAATTAAAGCATTTAACATCAAATATTTTCATTTCAGCCCATTTGACTACTTTTTGATTCTTGATCGTCTTTAAATTTTCAAAACAATCATTTCACAGTTTTGGAAATTTTTAGATGTATTTTTCTGTTTGTGTTTTATCTGGCAGACAACATTTTCTCATCAGTAACTCATACAGAAAACACTCCATTTATCCCTGACAACTTGAATTTTGTATTTGTTTTCTGCACATCCCTTCCCAAATGAACAGTGCATTCATAAAGTGATGCTCCTTACAGCTAACTTCCTAACTTTTAAGAGACTGAGAGTAAGGCTGCTTTAAAGCCTCAAGGAAGGGTGGGGAGATGGCTCAGTAGTTAAAGTGCTTGACACCCCAGCTTAAGGACCAGAGTTCAGATCCCCAGAACTCATGTAAAATACTTAATAAACATGGAGGCCAGCCTCAGAATGTGGAGGCAGGGGATTCACAGGGCAGTCTGGCTAGGGAGACATGTTGCAGATCGAGAGACTCTGACTCAGAGAATTAAGGTGAAATTGCATCAAGGATGATGCCAGCATCAACCTCAGGCTCCACAGGCTTACACATACACATATGTACAATTGCACTCAATGCCCCTGCCCCCTGCCCCCTCCCCCCTGCCCCTGCCCCCTGCCCCCTCCCCCCTGCCCCTGCCACCTCCACACACACCACAGAGAGGAAAAAAAGTAAAAGAAAGAAATTACCAGCAAAGCCAAAAGCAGACCAAACCCTAATTAGTAGCAGACAATAGCGATGTGGACCCTGGCCCCACTAAGTATTTGTAATGTTCTTGTAGTCGGTTCAGTGAGCAGGGAAGCCCTCCTTGTCTTTACGTAGTATGGAGTGGTCACTGAAACGGGTTCATCTAGACTAGAGCTTAATCCCGGAAAGGGAGGCTGCTCACTGCATGGGCAGAGAACTGAGGGTCTGGAGGCCCGGCAGGCACCACTGCTATTTCCGTAGGACGCATTGACCTGAGGCAGTTTCAGGCACAATGTGGCTCACCAGTGACCTGGATAGGGAAGTTTTCAGAGCTTCATTTTGGCTTTACAGCACTGCAGGAGAGAGAAGGTTGGGGATTTACAGCCGACCTGGGGCAGTGCACTTGCAAATCACCTGGTTGATGGCAGTGTAGTGAAGAGGAGGTCTCTGGCAGCGTGGGGCTTTGTGGGCAGACACTGATGTGCAGACAGGGTTTCCTCCTAGAATCAGTCTGCAGCCTTGAGTGGCTAGGCATGAACAGGTCATAAGCTGGCCATGCTCATGGTTCTGTTCTGAATGTCCTAGGACCTACCCTATCAGCAAGGAACTAGAAAAACTAAGATAAAGGTGTGACTTCACCATCCTTCATGGTGACAGAATTGTGTGTACCGGACACGCGATGTATAGTTTATCACTAAGCCGTTTGTCCCCCAGAGACCAGGGTGTGGTTATGGGTGTGTGCATTTGTATATGGACCTGGAAAGGGAAATGTGGATTTTTTTTTTTTGTTGTACATAGCAGCAAAACCTGACATACATTCAGATGCCGAATTATACCAAACTAATACCAATTAAAAAGTCTTAAAACTTACTGAACTATCAAAGGCCTATCAGAGAAAATAAAGGGTTTATCGAGGACGGCAGCTATTGCGTGGTGCTTGGCCTTAGACTTCAGAACCAGCCCTCGGTCGCCGGGCACCTGGTCTTCCTTTAGCTCCTCGATTTCCCATCTTCCTAAAGGAGAAAGCAAAGTAAGTAAGTGAGCGAAGACGCACAGAAGATGGCCTCCCAGCAGTCCTGAGCAGTGCTCTTTCCCGTGAAACTGACTACGGAAAAATAAAACCAAATAATGCACCAGGAAATAATATCTGCGGTTTGTAGTTCCCTTCCTTTCCCCTCTCCTTCCTCCTCCTCATTTCCCTTTTCATCTTTCCCTTCCCCTCCACCTCTCACTCCCCCGCCCCATATCTGTCTCCCCACCCTTTCTCTTCCTCTCTCTCTCTCCTCCTTTACTTCCCACCCCTCCCCTCCCCTCCCCTTCTCTTTTCCTTGCCAGTGTTCAGAAACTGATTTCATTTCGTTAGTCTCAACTCGGAAGACTAATAAATAACACGGCAGGTACACTTCTAAAATGGGTGCAATTAGGTTTTCTTGACGTACTTTCAATAAAACAAATGATAAAATACAGTTTGTCTCATAAGGTCTGTGAATGCTGACTTTAAAAAACAGTGTATAAAAGCAAGCGCCCTTCCTGTCCAAGCGCACCCTTTTGACCAAGAGCAAAGTTTGCCTTGTAGGACACTTAAAATAAGATGAAAAAAAAAACCACACAAAAATAAGATGAGCTATTTAAAAACTCCTATGAGACAAGCTGAGCAGCCTGCCCCAGGGTGGAGCTAACCGACTAGGAAACCAGGCAACACTTAAAGCATCTTCATGGGCAGCTGCTCTGCGCAGGTACTTCAACTGCGCTGGAAAACTATCTCACCAGGCAAACCCCGCCCCGGTTAAGTCACGTGACCGAGAGAGCTTTGGGCCAGAAAGCAGCAGCACCCCAGAGAAGCACTAGGCCAGCCAGTAACAAAGCCCAGCTGGAGCTCTGGACTGGGAGTTCAGCCTTCGGATCTGAGTGTTCCTGCCTTGAGACCATGTGGCTACACAGCCCTGCTGACTGGAGTCCCAGAGTTCTGTGTTGGACATCACTCTGTTCTCTTTTAAAACAGGGGGGAAATCAACTTATCTTAATTTCAAAATTATATGTTTGAAAATTATGCATGTTTTGTTCCAGCTAAGCTCAACTCAGCAAAAGCTGGTGATTTTGCTACGATGTTTCAACTCACAGTGATTTTTATGGACACTAATTAAATCACTAATGCTCGAGACTGCTTTTTTCTTTCTAAAAACAACGCAACTGCCACAACTCTTATGATCAAAGCAGCCTGAGGTTTAGTCTGTTGTTTTGTATGGACTTTTGGGATTTAAAAAGAAATCTTAAAGATTTTCGAGAGCAACACATTGTAAGAGTCTGCTCACATTGCACTCAGAGAGCTCTGGCAGGGGATCGCATGACTGAGGGCAACCTGGGGGACATAGTAAGACCCACCTTAAAAATAAAAGCTAGCAGGTCTCCCTAAAGCACACCCCCATCTTATGCTTTTACAAAGTGAACATTTGGCTTGCTTTTTCTTAAAAAAAAAAAGACTGTAAAGTGCTTAAACACAGTTGCTTAAGTCAAACATTCTGGGTTTTAGTGATGCCGGGTTTATTGGATTATTTTTAGCAGTGTATTCCCTAGACTCATCGTTTCTTTAAGGGGAGCAGTTCTATAAACGGCTTTAGATTGGCCTTCACATGGTCCATGTGGTGTGTACACACACGTGGTGGCCGGAGAGAGTTGCTGGGATGGAGGACAGTTTGTATAGGTGAAGGCAGGCACAGTCAACATCTTACACAACAGAAGCTGCGAGAAGGAAACTGACAGCGGAGGTCTGTGGCCCGTGCTGAGTCTGAGCTCTAGCCGTATACTTGTGTGACGCCCCCATCCTGGTCCCCTGTGTGCTGAGTCTGAGCTCTAGCCGTATACTTGTGTGACGCCCCCATCCTGGTCCCCTGTGTGCTGAGTCTGAGCTCTAGCCGGATGCTTGTGTGACACCCCCTATCCTGGTCCCCTGCAGCACAGGACACAGGATGCTTGAGGAGGCTGCTTCTAGACCAGAAGGCAGACAGTCCTTCTGTCATTCTCCAAGTAGCCTTTCTCGGGAAGAAAATATGACCCTGAAAGACACTTCCACAGCCGAGCCTGCAGACAGCCTCACCAGGGACCCTGTGGATGATGGGCAAGGCTGAAGCTGAGGGCTGCAGAGGTCATAATCCACCTCTGCTCTTGATCTATGAGTGCCCAGGCTTGAGGTCAAACATCCAGAACAGCACCGTGCAAGCTAACCCCCTTGGGTCAAAGTCCAGCTAGATTTAAGAGTCAGAAACTGGCTCAATCAGGCAATCCCTGCAACACTGAAGAGGAACAGCGTGCAAAATCGAGCATTGCATTGTGAGGGCCAGGTGGCCCTTGTGACCAGCATAATTTAACAAAAATATAATCTCAAAAGCTAGTGAACATGGGCTACTGTTATCTAATATTTAAATAAGTATTTTACCATCATATATGGAAATTTCTGAATCCTTATCATCCTTCTTTGCTTTTGATAAGACCCACCTGTAAATAAAGGTGAAGACAGATATTTGCCATTAAAATAAGATTTGCAATTTATAGATAAAATGAATGTAAAAATTCAAGATATTACCCAACGTAATCAGTTTTCATTCAAAATGAATTAGTGTCAAGAAGTTAGCCAGTTAATCTAGTCTGTGCATACTCCCAGGAAGAGTCTGCTCTTCCATATCGGTGTGGGAGTGAGCTCAGTCTCGGAGTGGGAAATGGGGTGGAGCACATAGCTAACGACTAGTAGAGGCTCTGGAGCATTCTAGCCAGTGGTGTTAACCAGCACAGATAGGCACACCATCGCTATGGCTGCAATAGAAGCTCGGGGAACAACCACTGTTAATGTCTGCCCTAGAGAACGAGGAAATGCTGTGTGTTTTCTTTGCATTGCGAATTTGCGTCTCTCTTTGTATAAATACGTAGCTTAAAATTATTCTACCAAGACACAGGAGAGCCATGCTCAGAGACAAATAGCTTCAGGAAACCCGTCGAGTGGAAGTAAACGCTCTCTTGCAGGAGTACTCACCCAGCCAGCCTCCCACTGTCAAACGTTTCCGTAAAGTAGACTTCTCCTATAGGTAGAGGTGTCTTATATTTAATAGTCTAGAAAAGAGATTTTTTAAAAGCCAAAGTTATTGATTTTTGCAAATATCTGAAGTCATCCTGACAGTTCAGAACCTAGTACACGGTGCACATTGACAGTAGAGACTCCAGGTGGCACGGGCTCTTGTTGCAAAGCTCTTGTCTTAGTGATGTCATAACGACACCTGCCACTTTGTATAACTGATGTCTGGGAATATAATGTTGGGTGTTTTTCCCCCACATCTTGTCATCTCACCAAATACACTTATGAGGGGTTAGCACACATGTCCATGTTTTAAAGATTCAACTTTTAAAGACCCCCATTAACAGGGTATTTGCTCCAGATGTCGGTTTATTAAGCTTTACTTTGTAGATTATAGGACTAGGTTTCAAAAGAAATACCTTTGCAGAGATTGAAATTTAAACGGGAGCCAAAATATTCACGACAAACAAATATTAACACTTGTATTTCTGTATTAAAAACTCACTGAAGATGAGATGAAGCAATGGAATCTGTGAGAACTTCCTATTTATGACCTGGGCCCTTCAAACAGAGGCTAGCATGGAAGGAGAGTAGCTTCTGGTCATCGCAGGATTACATGTGAATACACTCAGTGTGGAGGCTCCAGATGGTTCAAGTAGATGAACCAAAACCTCTGTAAAGTCCCAAGGCGCCTGCCGATCACCACATCAGGACACACACCTTGACAGCTGAGGCAGGGTCCTGGCACAGCCCCAGTGAAGCCACCTTGTCACTTCTGCCTTTAAAATCCGACCTCCTTGTGTGGTACTTTCTACCCACAGAGAAATAGAAGCCACTTCTTTACTTATTGAAAAACCACAAGTTATGTTTTTCCGTTTTGTCTGGAAAAGTCTGATATCGTGAGAACTAGAACTAAAGGCCTTTGTCTTTGCTAAAGAACTCGGTCCTCTTTAACCAGCAAAAGCCTCCCAGACTCGCTGAGCACAGCTCGGGCGGTGTCACAAACAATTTCTGCTGTCAGCACTTGAAGGACACTGATGGAAAAAGCAACATTTTCCTACGCCCTGAGAAGACTGACCCCGTCAGGAGGAAGGGGATGTGTCTAGAGAGACCCGCCACTCCTATGAGCACGGGAAAAAGAGCTTACAACTCACGTCTCAACCGTCTTACCCCTGAGGAAGGTTCGTCTTCTTTAATATTACTCTCTTCTGAATTCTCACCCAAGTCTTCCACCTCAACACCGTCACTCACGAATTCTGCATTGACAGCGATGGCCAGAAGACCCAAGCACAGCCCAACACCTTGGAAATGCATAGCGACCACCTGTGGAATTAAAGCAGCCAGTGAAAAGTCAGGCATGGATGCCGTGTGATAAGAACCACAGGAAGAATCAACTTCTCCTTTATTCTGGGAATGCTTTCATTGCCAGCAACATTATTTAAATTAAGCCTTGGACAAGTAAAATAACTTCAAATTTTCAGTTCTAAGTTTTCTTCCAAAATCAAAAAGTGAATGTATAAAAATATAAAGATTTTGCAACAGTGTCTATCAAACGCAAATAATATGTTGATTCATTGAAAAGAAAAAAGCTACAATGATCCCTATATTTTCACTTATATTATTTCAAATAATGTAGCTTAAGTATATGCAAAATTAGACATTTGATAATTACAAAGCTGGAGTCCGCTTACATCTAAACACCAAAAACTAAGGGATTTTTACATTTAACATAGGAGTGTTTGCCAAAAATCAAATTCCATGCTGTAGCAGGTTGTCTGCCAGGAACCTCGCTCTTTCTATAATTCCATGGTCATCACATGATTATCTGACCACAGGTCTCTTCAGACGCTGCATAACTGCTGTCCCTTCTGCTAGGAAAAATGCCAAACACAGCCTGCTGTCCTCTTAACAGAACGGCTTGCTTTATGTAATTATGTTCTCACCCGCTCTCATTAGCACATGCTAATTCAAGATCTCCCCCTAGAGAGATTGGTTCAAAAGCGGTCATACAATAACACATCATCATCTTGTATGCTACTCTTTCCTCAAAGCTAACATCAACATGGGGACATTTTTAAAGTAGAGTCTTAGAACTCTAAAACTGTTCAGACAATAGACAGCTATGGACATATATGGGACCACTTAAGAAAGATGGAGCAGACAGGGATGGTACTCCAGTCACCAGAATTGCTATTATTGACCATTGAAACCACATAAATGGGAGGAACTGGAATCCCCACACACTGTTGAAGTGTGTCAAGGTACCATACCAACAGAGGTGGGAAATAATATGGCAGGTTTCAACACGACCCAGGGATTCCACTCAAGGATAGCCAAAATAAAACTTATATCCTCACAGATACTCAGATACAAGCCATGAAATCAGCTCAGATGTAGAGCTATTCAAACGCCCAACAAGTCATGCGCTTACAGACACAAGCTGAAGCACTCGTCTCATGGAAAAGCAACCAGCAACAGAAAGAGACAAAGCACGCATACAATGCACAGATGCAAAACTATTATACCTAGGGAAAAGCCAGCTAGGGAAACTGTTGTGCCATTTCATCCTAGGGAAATGAGAAAACAAGAACTGGAGAACAGATGAGACACCAGCTAGATCAGGTGATACGGCTTGGGGGCAGCTAAAGAGCACTTAGGGTGATGAAATAGCCAATATTAAAATTTGGTAATGATTACCCAACTCTAAATATAATTACATAAAATAAGAAGCCGAACTTGATAGTATATAAATTATATATCATTAAAACAGTTTATAAAACATCACACACCTACCTAGTTCAACTGACACAACCCCTTTTCAGATCAAAACTTTGATACCTAGACCAGATAAGCTTGATTTCTCCTAAAGGTTGAATGTATACTTTGAAAATGCACATTTTCAAAACCACTAAACAGAAATCTACCTTAATAGGTGCTTTCTGTATTCAGATACTGCCATCTTTATGGAGAGACAAAACACACACGGGTAAATAAATAGATGTAAAAAATTTTTAAAAGAGTATCAATATGACTTTAGGACTTTCTGGATGGTAGTATTGTCCACTTAATAGAACCTAGACTCACAAAGAGGAGAGCTTCTGGGCAGGCCTGCACACGGGGATTTCTGGGCAGGCCTGCACACGGGGATTTCTGGGCAGGCCTGCTCACGGGGATTTCTAGCATGTGTTGATTGAGGTATGAAGACCCATTCTTAGTGAATGGGCTGGGCTCCAAACTGGAAGGAAAAGGATTGAAAGTGAGCTGAGCACCAGTGTTCATCTCTCTCTGCTTCCTGACTGCAGGCTTCTCTCTAGCCGCCATGCCTACTCAGCAACACAGACTGTGGCCCTGCAGACTGTAAGCCAGAAAAAGCCTTCTCTCCTTAAGTTGCATTTATCTAGTATTATGTCTCAGCAACAAGAGAATTAATAAAGGGGATATATACCTGATCACTTGATCATATGACAATTCCGTTTTTAATTTCTGAGATGCTTCTACAGTATTTCCCACAATGCCTGTGCTCAGGGATCCAGGGCTGTCTCTGCCTCCCCAGCACCGGGACTGGAGGCCTTCACCACCACGCTTTGCTGTCGTCCTGTATGTACTTTTTGCTTCTTCCTGTGAAAGCTATCTGAGGATTCCCGAACTCTACACTTCAGAGATCACTCTTCAGTTCCGAGGAGTTATTCATTCTCAAAGATGACTCAACACCTTCTTTAATTTGAACTTGCTCTTTCCTCTGAGATGAAATATGCTTACTGTGCCCATCAAGATGGCCCGAGAACCTAGGTCAATCCCCAGGACCCACATCAGAGAGAACTAATTTCCCAAAGCTGGCCTCTGACCGCCACACACGTGCCAAGTGTTCGACCACCCAACCCACAAATAAATGTAATTTTTAGTTTTGATTTTTGAGACAGGATCTCTCTGTTTAGTCCTTGCTGTCCTAGAACTTAATGTGTAGACCAAGCTGGCTTCAAAATCAGAGATATCTGCCTGCCTCTGCCTCCCGAGTGCTGGGATTAGGGGTGTGCACCACTGTGCCTGGTTTATTTCCCTTTTCTGTAACATCACCTCTAGTTGCCAAAGCGGTCCTACATGTATGGACTTGGGCTGGGAAGGAGTCCACCAGAAAGGAAAGCAGAACTGTCAGAGTACAGCGCCATGAGTCCCCGGGGTCTCTGGTAACCAATCTCATTAGGAGGGCGTTTGTTCATTCCTCAGCCATCGTTAGGGACATGACCTCCCTGACAGATATTCCTAGCTGTCACTGTGTCCTTTCCACTCTCGCTAACCTTCAGAACCAGCCCCTGCCTTCTTGCAAGCCTGGCGTTTCCTAGCAACAATTCTTAGCCTGGACCCTGCTTAAACCACTGTCAGTAGTTCTTAGCACAGATCGCTTCTTCCAAGACTGAGTCTTCATTCTGAGTATTCGCCTACATATTTTTTAAGACTTTAATTTTGTATACGTGTGCTTCTGCTGTGTTGTTATATAAACATATGCATGGGTATCAGAGGAGGTCAGAAAAGAGCATCGATGCCCTGGAACTGGATTTACAGGTTGTGAATATCTGACATGGGTGCTGGGAACTGATTCCAGGGCTTCCGCAAGAGCAGTGTGTGTTCTCTCCAGCCCAGACCTTCCCTTTTAAAACACTCACACTCCTATAAACGGCTCTCCTCATAACTGAGGACTTTTGGCTATGTTGAGGTCCTTCGCTGGCTGAGATATTGGGCATGGTTGGGGTACCTGGGGAGTGAGGGTAGAAACCTGACTCACGTGGCTTCAGAAGCTCACTACAGAACGACAGTAGCCGCTTCCTGACCTTGCTGCCTTCACAGAGGCTGGCCAGTGGCTAGCACTGCTGTCCAGAGGGCAATGGGCCTGGGCAATCACTCTGGGCCTCTTCTCACCTGCGAAGTGAGAGGCTTGAGTGACCGGAGCTGAAGTCCTATCAAAGCCGATGGGGCCCGCTTTCTAATTACACAGTCAAGAAGGAAAATTATCAGGCGCTGAAAGAATCCTTGACACAATAGCATCCATCAGGGCCATCCATCAACAACACGTGCCACACACTAGAAACCTGACCGGACTAGAAAAGCACAGGGCACAGGGTCGACGTGACTAGATGATCACACCAATAGACGAGGACTAGAAAGCCGTCAAAATTACAACTACCGAAAGGAGGGCTACCAGAGAGAGGTAAAAATTCCAGGGCAAGCAAGCAAGTAAACAAAACAAAACACCACGATTTACTATTTTATGCATCGAAAAGTTTCAATATAAATTAATCATGTTCCAAAATGTCTTCCCATTGAACGTTGTTTCGCCTAATTTGTCTGTTTCTGTTTTTAACCTTCTGTCTCCAGCACCCAGCTTCCTAGTCATTTATTTTTTAACCCAGAACAAACCTCTGCAGAGCCTCTCCCTCCTGGGTGGGGCAGATGCCACTTACGTTCACTAAAGTCTCTGATTGATAGTAAACAGGCATTAGATAATGACTTCAACACACTTAGGCTCTCTCCCCAGGGGCCCACGCTAGGCTCCACCCAAGTGTCTAGGTAGCGGTGAGGACTCTCTGGCCACCTTCACCGGATGGTGGTGGTGTGTGTGTTGCTGGTGGTGGGGTCCTTTTGGCTTCGCAGAGATGGATTGCACAGAAGTGGGTTGCTTATGAGGAGCCCAAGTTGGTTTTGTTTGCATTTTCTAGAAAAGTGCGAAGAACTCTCTTGGGAGCGTGGCCAGGGCTCCGTGGAACGGGGCCACAGTGGCAACCGCTGGGATAACGGACTCCAGGGACTCCAGGCTGAGCAGGGCACCCGGCTTTCCCCCGCGTCGGCGCAGCAGGTGGGGGACCCAAGGGACTCGAAGTGGGGCTCCCTCCACCCAGGGCTGATCTCTGTCGCGGAGGCTGGGAGAGCCCACCTATGACAAGAGCTCGCTGCACCTCCATCCTTGAACTCAACCTCCAACCTCACCTGGCTGCACCCAGTTGAACCTTCTAGTCTCAGAACGGGGTGCGGTCCGGGCATCCGGACCCGATTCCTCACCCCGGCCCCGCAGATCACACACCTGTCCTGCGGGTTTGTGTCCGGCAGCGGAAGTTCAGGTGTCCAACTGACCGCTACTCAGTCCCCGGCGTCTCCCCAGACCGATCCAGGCGGCAGCCGCCCAGCAGCGACTGCTAACTGCGCATGCGCGAGCGGCAGCTCCGGAGGATGCTGTGGATGCTCCCGTGTGCGAGCCTCCTGCTCAACCGCCGCTAAGGACTCAGCGGCCCGCCGGCGACCCTGGGGAGCAGTGCTCCCAACGTCAGTAGCAGCTCTCTGGAGTTGAAGCTCTGCAGACCTGTTCTACGTGCCGCGCTTTAGTTGGCTCCTAGGTGGATGGGATGGATGAATAGAGGATATAATTTTGTTTTCTTATCCTTTCCTTTCTTTTCTTTTCTTTGTGGTGGTTTTGTTCTGTGTGTGTGTGGCGGGGAGGGGGGTCTTATCTAGTAGTCCAGGCTGGTCTCAAACTAGTTGTGTAGCCAACGCTGATCTAAAATTTCAGACTCTCTTTCCTCTACTTTCTGACTTTTGGAACACTGTACTGCTGGGGGGAAGTCCGGTTGGTGTGTGCTAGGCAAGCTCTGTATCAGTTGAGCCACGTCCCTTGCTCCCTGAATTTTATCTCAATCACGGTTTTAGAAGATTGTCAAGACAGGCGTACCAAATTTCATACGGTCGATTTTTTTCCTATATTTCTGTATTTTAAAAGCTGAGTGCTCATGATTGCCGCTCAGGAAACTTCCGATTTCACATGTGTCCCGACATGTTAAATGTTAACCTTATAAATTATATATTTTCATTCTGGCAATATTAATAATTTCCAGAGACACTTAGTTGACTTTATTTTGTACATTCCTCGAAGGTGTTACCTGCTTTCTTTCCCTTCTGTGTGCTTCCAGTTCTGTGTATTGTTTGTATCTAGTATTAATTTGTGTGACCAGGCTTAGAGTCTGTGCAAATGTCCTCTTTTCTGTCCATCTGTGCTCAGCCTGCCCCCTTGATTTAGGATGTGTCAATCATTTTTGCTGTGGTTTCAATACAGTAACTTTAACCCATTTTCATTCTTTATTAGGCACAAGAAACATAATTTTTAAAAATGTATACATCTCCAGTCATGATTCCATCCTCTCTCAGCATGGCTTCGTGGATTCTGAGTTTATCGTATCACCTATCACCTTGCTCAGTTACTGCAGCACCCAAATTGCCCTAGGTATAACGGGAGGAGGTGTCTTCAAGTCACTTCTGGTGGTCTTTGTACACCATCCTATTTTTAATTGGTTCTTTGGATTTGTTTTGTATATACTTTGCCAGCTTTGAACGCATGCAAGCAAACACCCAAGGAACATAACAAATAAGGAAAAAAATTAGTTTGCAAAAGCTTTCTTGATCCCATCCTAGCAACCACAGACTTCTTGTGGAATCTGGTAGAAATGGAGCTTAAACAATGTTTGTTTTTTTTTTGTCTTTTTTGGCTCCCCTCCAACCAGCATGACTGAGATTCATCTGCACGTCTGGACGTCTGGACGCACTGTTTGCACCTCCTTACTGTTGTGTGGCTCCCATTGTACTGATGCATTCCTTTTTTTTGTTTGTTTGTTTTTGTTTTTCGAGACAGGGTTTCTCTGTGGTTTTGGAGCCTGTCCTGGAACTAGCTCTTGTAGACCAGGCTGGTCTCGAACTCACAGAGATCCGCCTGCCTCTGCCTCCCAAGTGCTGGGATTAAAGGCATGTGCCACCACCGCCCGGATGCATTCCTAGACAAGTCTCCTCTTCAGGAGCGGGGAGCAGAATGGGTGAGATGCCTGGGGTATCTGCTTAGGAAAATGCTTAGCTGCTTGTTACAATGTGGCCGTGGGATCTTCAGTTCCTACTGGCAATATGCAAGAGTCCTTGTTGTGCCACCACTGTTGAGCATGGCCATTCTTTAATCGGAGCCTTTTGGGTCAACAAACATATGGCGTGGCTGTTTAAGCACTATGTAGCCGTCTCATGTCGCTCTAAATCTGAATCTGTTCTGTCGGCTGAGTTGTCCTTTATTCTCACAAGCAGTGTAGGGAAGGACGTGCGTGTCAAGGTACCCAGCAACATCACCTTTTCTTTTCCTGCAGGGTCGTGAACTTTCTATGAGGCTCTGCCCCTGAGTTCCATCTCCAGTCCCTTTATATTTGTATGGAATATATGTTAAAGTTTTTTCAAATATCTTTCAAGTTTCTATGAAAGTAATAAAATGATCTTTTACAGACCTATTTATTCGATGGAATAACAAGTTTTCCAATAGGTTCCTAAGGTTCATATACCCTGGATATCAATACCGGGACGCGATGTGCCATGGTTTTGGAGTGCATGGACAGCTGATACTGCACTGATGAATTCTGGAGCAGTTAGTATTTGCTGCTATGTAGTGTGCGTGAGATCACGATCCAGATTAGATATTACATTTACACCATTAAAGAATTTGGAAATTTGCTGTGATCTGAAACAATTCAGAAATAGTGGACTCTAACTACTTGGGTTTTTAAAACTGCCTTCCCTGTGGAGATCCTTGGATTCAATATTCAGTTTCAGGAAATATATATTGAGCTGAATCCTCTTACATAATCATGTGATCACGGGGGTTGGTGATGCTTCGTGCTTTTTACGATTTCCATCAATTCTTCCCGTTTTCCCATGGAAACTGTCCGGCTTAAGCCATATGTCTGGCACCTATTTTGATGAACTATCTTTTTTTTTTTTTTAAAAAAAATTAGACATTTTATCTGGGATTATAGAGAAATATATAATAAAACAACTCATACAAATGACTTCATGATTAGATGGCAGAAGTATCTACTAGAATCCACAAAGCATCTATAAGTGGATGCCAATGGTGCTTTTTAAATATTTCAAAAACAAAAATCATCTTCTCAGGAAAAATAGCTGTCCAGATTTGAACCCCCATTATTTGCTCAGACCTGTCATAGTTCTGTCACAGAGTGGGAGGTGTTTAAGTTCATAACCTCACGACAGCTTTCCACACCTGTGGTAGCAGCAGGTGTCTGTTGGCGTACAAAAGAGTCCACAGTAGCCCAGAATGGAGGATAACAAAGGTTTATTTATCTGGGGATAAACTCACAGGAAGAGAAGCGATCCCCAGTCCTCTGCGTGCACTGGGAACTGGAACCAAGAGCAGCCAAGAGGCCCGCACATGCTTTTCACCTGCATTTATAATACATGGGACCACACCCAATGTGGGCTGGTATTTTAAAGGCCACATTGGCTGAAGGATCTCTGTCTCCTCTACCCAAGAATAAAGAGACATTTACCATCACTATTAATATGCAAATATTGCTACATTGCTAGGTACTAGACTCTGCTAAAACCTAAATCTGGAATGTTCCCCTAAAGGTCCACATGCTGCAGGTGTGTGAGGGGGTCCCTGCAGGTGTCAGACAGGAAAGCAAGTCACACAAAGAAATGAAATGCAAACCCGGTGTGGATTGACTTCGTCAGCCTGGATCAGACTTTGGGGAGTCTAATCCAGGCATTTCATTTGTAGGCATATTTGAACAGAATAGAATTTGGAAAAGGGTCTCTAGGCAACAATATATTCCTATAATCATTCCAATTTAGGTGTTCAATAAAACAAGCAAGCATAAGAGAACTATAATAGCTAACAGAGGACCAAGGAAAGGGGACAGTCGTCCTCAACCACCCATCTCTTCACTTCTGCTAATATTTTTGCTGTGAGCAAAATGGGTATGGCAGGGCCTGTTCCACATAAACCTTTAAACAATCCTTAGGATGGCAAAGCAGTATCGTGTCTCCGACCACAGGCGTGTCCTTTATCCCTGTTAACAAAAGGCATGTGGATTCTGCATGGACAACAACATGCAACAGTCATTAAACGCAACAGTATCATTTTGGGGTTAACTGCTGTTTCCCCCAACGTCTCCCCAAGTTACCCTCCCTCTTGGGACACCTCATTTTGTTGGAATTGTCTTATAATTCTCTTTTGCTTGCCTACAGCAATTAGACAAGCCATGGAGACAATGTATTCTGCCATGACCTTTATTATGGCCGCTGATTTTTCTTTAGAATCTTAGAATGGAGGTGATGTGGAGGGCATAAGGGTTTTGTCCTTACAGAGAAGCACTCAGAGGGAAGAGTCTGGAATAATCATTCTGGGGAAATTTGGGTTAGTTAGGTCAGTCCCTTCAGACAGGAAAGTTGTCACCAGGTGGTTAACAGCCTCCATGCTAAACTTTCTGGATGGAATGCAGGTATTTGATTTTATCATTTTATCTCCTGCACCGAGGAAACATTCCTGGTTCTCTCGGTTCTTTTCTGTGAGTACAAGGTCTTTGTGCCCTTTACCAGTGTGGAACCAAGCTCTGTGTATGGAAGATGGTGGACTTGGGACAGTGGGAATCTTCAGATCACTGGGCACCTGCCTGCAAAGGAGACATTGCGGCCCTTTCTCTTCCTTTCTTTCTTCCTGGCCCTGAGTGGATGAGCTCTGCTCTGCTCTGATTGAATGAGATCTGCTCTGCTCTGATTGGATGAGCTCTGCTCTGTACAGTGATGGCACAATAGTGCCAGACAGCCATGGACGAGAAGCTCCACAGCTGAGTCACAATAGCCGCACTGTGAATTGATCGCCTTAGGTATTTGTGGCAGGGATGGAAAGCTGACCATCGTGGTCAGTAGCAAAAAGAGCAGCTGATGACTTTTTAATATCAATACAGAGAGAATGGTTAATACTCCCATAGTCTGCAGAGCTTAAGGAAGAATGTTCACTAAGAACCCCGCAAATCTGGTTTCTGCAGACCTGCTGCAATACTCAGTCCTACATATGTGCCTTGCAGAGGTGATTTTAATAACACAGACTCAACATTATTGCTGTAAAGCAAATGCCCAAGACACCAATGAAGCAATACTCGGTCTTTTATCCCCTCAAATCGGCACTGGTTCTTTAAGTCTCTTTCCTGATACACCTTGAGTCTGAGATCCTGAGTGGTGAGCCAGGTCCATGACTCACCCCGGCCCATTGTGAGCAGCAGAGATGGGCGAGAGTGGACACGGAGGGCACCCCTCCTCAGTACATCAGGAAAGGTTCCTAGAGATGCTGTGTGCCAGCTCCCAAAATGGAAAATCAGTTAAGAACTGGGTAACGGTTCCTTGTTTGTCTGTCTGTTTTCCATTTCCTTCCTATATCCTTCTGGCTCTTGCATATTCCCAGAGTCCAGTCGTGGTTCAAATGGCCCTTTGAGCATCAGGGTGTCTGCCTTCAGTGCCTACACTCTGAAAGGTCCTAACCTGCCAGTCTTTCTGCTGCAGGCCTGGATGACTGGTTTACAGGACCATGTATGCACGCAGTGTTTGAGGAGCTGCCTCTTGAGAAGAACCGCGCCTGGAGGGTCCTTCGGCTTTTCATATTTGCTTGGCATAGGTGTGGGGAGACGATTTGGATCCTAATGTATCATATGCATTTGTGACTATTAAGTAAAATATTAAGTGAAATAAAATTTACCAAAAGGCAAAATTTTAAGTTAAGGTTGAACTCTGTAGAAGCTATCTGTGCCTGCTGTTCTTCTCGAAGGAGAGGAGGAAATGAACGCCACGGTTCACCTTCTGCAGTCCTAGAACTTGTCATGTGTCACAGGTCATGCTGAGCCTCCACACGAATGCACATACGTGAGCAAGCACGCCTGCACATTCTCAAGCACTGCCCACACAAGGGCATGCACACATACCTGGTTATAGTATATACACACAAAATTAAGCCGTAACATTTGGTAAAAGTATAAGAAAAAGAATTATCTCTTACTGCTTAAAATATATAAGGTAAATGGAATATTTTACTATTGAATAACTGCCTTAAGAGATGCCTATAAGAAACGGATGGACACAAAATTTGTTGGGGCTATAAAGACTTAAATAGCAGCGAACTCTGTTTCCAACAATTCAGAATACTTTTAAAATGGATTCTTAATTTACAAAATGAACATCTACAAAAACAAGTGAATGCAACATTGGGAAAAGCACATGCAGGGACCACGTATTCTTGTCTAAGCTATGGAACACTCGAATTCACAAGAGGTCTCAGATAGTATCACATGGAAAAACTCCTCACAACAGCGATGCAATCAGAGACCAATAAAGAAAAGATGGAAAGATAACTTCTTCTCCAAATAAACACTTCCAAACAATTCATGGATTCAACTGAGACATTTTTAGAAATGAATGACTATCAGAAATATGTCACATAGCAAGGTATCTGATGATTGAGGCACACGGCACTTGGGGGCGGGTTTCTAGCTGAAACGTCTTTATTAAAAGGCAGCTATAAGACACGGTGGCACTAGCAAACCAGACTGGATCTATGCTTCCTATTTCTTTGGATATCTTTACAAAATGATCACAACACACAGCTCAGTTCCCACAGAGACTGCCCATGGCCATTGCACACTTCTGAGCTGTTAGCTCTGTCTGTGTGATGTTCTTGATGGCCTTGCTGTTTCCGTCATAAAACGTACTTCTAACAGGCTAGTAATGTCTCTAATTGTACCGGTTTAAAATTCAACTCTTTAAGCTAAAAATATCCCTGGGGAAAGCTCTATTTTTGTCGTGACATGAGAAGTCATGTAATGCCTTCAAGTACTGTGTTCACGGCATTTTCCTTTTCTAGATAATTTATCCCCTTCTTCTGGTTTCTGAAAGATATCATTCGAAACTGGCGTATCAGAGGGTCAGGTATGGCATAGCTTCTTCTTGTATGTTTATTATCTTCAATATTCCTGAAATAAAAAAGAAACCTGTAACACCCAGAAAGAACTTTTTAATTAGTAAGGCTATAGTCATGTCTGCAGTAATTTCCTGATATTACTCAATTTTCATCTTCACCTTGATATTATCACACTACCTCCTTGAAGCAGAACACATAACTTGGCACCAACAAAATCTCTAAGTCTCTAAGTCATCACTTGCATTATTGGTCATGTTACCTCCTTCATCTCCAGGGCTCCGGGGAAAGCAGCGTTTACATAAATGATCATTGCAGCCACAGGAAAGGCACTTTGTATATATCACTGAACTAGGAAAGAGACCATGAAAAGGACAGGAGAGATTGGGGAAGAGAGAATAGACTGTGAATGCAGGTGACATCAAAGCAAGAGAGGGGACAGGGAGAAACAGGGAAGGAGAAACAGGAGGACCAAGGCAGGAGTTGGGGGGGAGATGGGAAGGGAAACAAAGGCAATAAAATATGCATAAAGATGCCAAAATAATCCCATTCGTATGCTAACTGAAAATCCCCTCAAGAGAAAAAAGTAGGAAAATCACATTTGAAAAATAACTTAAAATGTAAATGTATCTGTAGAAGTGTAGGGTAATAATTTATGAAATTCCTAGATTGAATATAAAATTTAATGAAGCACAGAAATTTAGGTATTTCAGTTCACATGAAAATAGTTTTGAATTTTGTGCAATAGTAGCAAAAACAGCTTGTGGGCCAGAAAATTGGGGGAAAATGATTTTTCTACCCTCACATTTTAAGGGAAAATTGTCATACATATCTTTACATATAAAAGAAAAAGAAAAGCATGACAGTGTTGAAGAAAAGACAAAAAAAATGTACTTGGTTCTTTAATAAAAGTCAAGGGCAGAGTCTTAAATAATTATTACCGAATGCATTTTCATCCTTTCCCTCTATTACTTGCTGCCTGCCAGCTGCAGCCACAGTAATGCATGCAGCAAGGCCTGCAACAGTGCACGCAGCAGGGCACACAGTACATCTGTTTGAAAAAGCTAATTGTTGGTGATGCTCACCAGCAATCCCAGCACTCTGGAGACGAGAGAGAGGGATTGGAATTGAGGCTAGGCTAGGCTACATCGTGAGACCTTATCGCAAACAGCAGAAAAAAAAAATCATTGCTTAACTGAAGTTCAAAGTCAGTGGAGCGGTGTGCAGCTCACTGTGAAGAACGAGGAGGTCTTCACACAAACACAGCATTAACAACTGTAGAAAAGCACACGCCTGTCAGCCAAAGGCACACTCCCTGTTGAGCATGTTGCAGTAATTTTAAGAAATTGCCATTCCATTAACACAAAAAGAAAAGTTTTTGTTATAAACATATTGTAGAACATTTATTGAATTTGAAGGTCTAGCCAAATTTCAAACAGTTGTAAAGCTAAGATTCATCATTAAGAGGATATGATAACTTTTTGTGCCATGAGTTAGCGAGCAGAGACGAAATGATTTCTTAGCAAACCTACAGTGTGGCTCTACTGTGTGCTTAAACGTTCTGTGGCCCGGGAGCTAACTTCGTATACGCAGTTTTGAAACGCATCCGTAGTAAGCATCAAGGGAACACTAGTAATAACTTTGAACCCATAAAAGGTGTAAGATTTTTCTATGATGAGATCAACAGCCACCTGGTAACCTTGCAGACAGATCAAATGTGTATACTCACTTTGCTACTGAAGGCTTAATTTAAAATGGTATAACGTAATCGCTTATCCAGTATAATCTGAGAAAATCGAATTCTTGCCGTGCCTTTTCCCCAAAAATGAGTCTGGTAATTTTTAAAGAAATTGTGTGATTTCGGAAAATCCTAGTAGAAAATATCCTGTTAGAAATGCAAAAATTAATACATTCAATTTGGTAGAGGGCTAAATTGTTGCTTATGACTATCTTACATGCTGTGAAGGGGAGGGTGGAAAACACCAAGATTATGATATCTAAATATAAGATATTATATACTCACTCATTTTAATCCATCATGACTTACCAAGGTTAGATTAAAATATCACTTCTTTTCTTCCTTCCTTCCTTCCTTCCTTCCTTCCTTCCTTCCTTCCTTCCTTCCTTCCTTGTCCTTTCTTTTTCCTCCTCCTCCTCCTCCTCCTCCTCCTCCTCCTCCTCCTCCTCTCTTCTTCTTCTTCTTCTTCTTCTTCTTCTTCTTCTTCTTCTTCTTCTTCTTCTTCTTCTTCTTCTTCTTCTTCTTCTTCTTCTTCCTCCTCCTCCTCCTCCTCCTCCTCCTCCTCCTCCTCCTCCTCCTCCTCCTCCTCCTCCTCCTCCTCCTCCTTCTTCTTCTTCTTCTTCTTCTTCTTCTTTTCTAAGACAGGGTTTCTCTGTGCAGCCCTGACTGTCCTAGAATTCACTCTGTAGACCAGGATGGTGATCAACTCAGAGATTCACCTGCCTCTGCTGGGATTAAAGGTGTGTACCACCACTGTTCAACTAGATTAAAATGTTTTACCAGACAAAATACATAATGTGAGAAAAGAATCCTGTTACAACCTCACCCAAAATGAGATTGTGGAGACAGGTTTCCTGTGCGCCTGCCGCTTCCCTTCAGGCATTTGATGGTGTTTCAGTGGTAACACGTGGTAAGGAGTCTTCTGGATGATTTAAATTCTTGGTTTTACAGATGGAGGAAGCAGAGTGTGGGGCCCCCCAGGATCACACTCCATAGTCACCATGACTAACCTCATACTATTTAAAACCTCAACCTGACCTGTTGGTTTCTTCTAGCCATCTAGATGCTACTATAGTTTGGGTAAACGCCCCAAAGGTGCATGTGTGTGTTGGGGATCTCCAGCTCAGGCCCCTTTCCAAACCCAGCCCCCACGTTGGCCTGGGAACTCAACCCCACTCCTCCCATTCCAAACCCCACCCTCTCAGAAAGCTGCGAAGGGTTGGTTCCTCCCCTGAGCTACTCAAGACCATGCCTATAGGGTGTTTCTCTCCTGCTTCCTTTCTCTGGGAGTCACCTGGGAGTTGCTTTGCTCTGATTAAACCTGGTATTATTAGTTCAGCTTGATTTGACTTACTGCATCGGCAGAGAAACCCACTACGAGGGATTTCAAAACACTTGTCGGTGTGAAGCTTTGGTCACCGGGCTCTGGCAGCTAGAGTGGTGAAACCTTTAAGAGATGGAACCCCAGGGGAAGAATTTGGGCTCCTGGGAGTGTGTACTTGTGACACAGACCCTTCCTTCTGTGCTCAAATCCTCTGCCCTGTATTTGCACCATGGACCCAAAGCAAGAGGGTTGAGCAAGCCTGGACTGACCCCCCTGGAACTGTGAGCCAAGACAAACCTTACCCTGGGGTTAAGTTGGTTGTTTCAGGTATCCTGTCACAGCGACAACAACACTGCTTCCAAAACTGGGGTAAATGTAAGAATTACGAAAAATACACGATGCTGGGTTTTTTTTCGTCAGGTCAATAGTTATTTAAATATACATATTGATTACATTTACAAGGGTTTCCATTTCTGAAATAGTCTTGCTAATAATGTTTACTTTTAGATTAAAATAGTGACAGCTACTGTGTTGTTGTTGCTGTTTTTACTCAGGTAGATGACTTGGGTTCTTGGAAGACAGCTCTATAAGCGTCACGGTGACAGGCAGGCTATCACAGCCGTGACCTCCCCCTTTCTAAAGGCTTCTAAGTTCATCGAGGCTAGGTTTCTCAAGTTCCATCTCAGAATCATTTTTAAGAATTTATTTATTTATTTTGTGTACATTGGCGTGTTGCCTGCGTGTATGCCTGTGTGAGGGTGTCAGATCCCCTGGAGCAGGAGATACAGATAGTTGTGAGCTGTCATGTGGGTGCTGGGAATCAAACCCGGATCCTCTGGTAGAACAGCCAGTGCACTTACCTTGAGGTGCTGTTTTCGTCCAGGAAATGACGAGTGAATGCCCACGTGCTGGAACAGAGACGGTCTGTACTGGACTCGAACTTCCTTCCTGCGCTGCATGCAGCTCCTCTGGGGAAAGGGCAAGCGGCCATCTTCACACAGACCCCAGTACTGCTTTCTACCACATTTACTACCCATAGGATCTTTTTAGATTAGTTTTGTTCAGAGTTCTAGATTAATATTTAAAATTTGGCACAAAATATCCCATTCTTGGGAGTTCCTACATAGGAATAGCCTAGCACAAGAGAAGGATATAGAAAAGCCTCGTGGCGGTGTGCGGTTTCACGACCTCCCGCAAAGCCAAGCTGTGTTCTACCAGTTTGCGTTGCCTCTTTCTCTCTCTTTTTAAAGTAGATTTATTTATTTATTTCTTTGGTTGTAGTTGTGGTTTGATTTTTTGAGATAGGATCTCAGTGCTCTGTAGCCCAGGTTGTCCACAATGACACTGAGGTCAAGACAGTCTTCCTAACGCTGCCTACTGAGTGCGGGGATGGCAGGTGCTGGCCACACAACAAGCTCTGCTCTCTTTTCAATAGCGTAAGTGATTTGAGAGGAGAGGATGCTTTCCTGTCTACACAACTCTGTCAGAGTACATGATCACACTTTTGTCTTTCTGTATTCATTAATTCTGCGTCCAACCAGATCCTCTAAAATCTCTTCTGAAGTGGAAAAAGAATTTGAGCGCAGTACAAAGTCTACACGATAGAGAACCATTTAAATGATCGCCATGAAAATACAGAATGGGAGACCAGGTCACCACTGCTGTTCAGAACAGACCAGAACTAAGGTGTGGCCCAGAGGTGGAAGACTGGGCTAGCCTGTGCCATCCCAGCATCCTAACAGCAAAGCAAACATTCCAAATGATCCTGACCACTATTTGAGAATCATTTATTATCATTTAAGTTCAGAAAAGTAAGCCTCAAATTTTCACTTACAAAAGGTTAAAAATAACCAGGGAATTTATTTGAATATGTTTCTGCCCAACTGTAACGTGTAAGAAAATATTTTATTAAGGAATCTTATAATAACAGAAAAACAATTTAGTGATTCTGTTACTTCATTCTGAAACTAAATTAACATGGAATAAAATGCTCAAATAGTTAAATATGTCAATAAATATGTAATGTTTGACATAGTCTTAGAAATTTTCCAGTAGAGCCACAGTGGTGGAGCACACCTTTAATCCTAGTACTTAGGAGGCAAAGGCAGGCGGATCTCCTTGAGTTCGAGGCCAGCCTGGTTTACAGAGCTAGTTCCAGGACAGCTAAAAAACCCTGTCTCGAAAAGCAAAACAAAACAAAACAACCCCCCCCAAAAAACAAAAAACAAAACAAAACAAAAATAAAAACCACCAAAAAAAAAAAAAGAAAGAAAAGAAATTTTCCAGTACGAAAGCGATGTGGTGTGCCAGCCTTCCCCCTCCCCAAACCCTCCATCCCCCCCCTTCCCCGCACAGCCTGCTGATAAGTCTGTCTGAATCTGTTATACAGGTAGTAAGAGAGATTAAATGCCATGTTAATTCGGGCTTGTCCGTGTTTTCAAAGATTTTTGTTTTACATGTCTGTTTTAGATCATGTGCACCCGGCCCACAGAGCCAGAAGAGGACCCTGGATCCCTCGACCCTTAGTGACAAGCCTTGTGAGCCACGTGGGCCCTGGGAACCAAACCAGGGTCCTTTGCAAGAACAAGTGCTCTTAACCCCGACATCCTCTGCCATTGCTCTGGAGCCCCAAACCTTTTTAAAAATGAGACTTTTTAAAAACTGTTACTATGTTTTACGAATCCTTTACATGTTGTAGGACCCAGCCATGACAAGCTCAACAGAGGCTTGGGTCTCAGTAGTTTCCCTAAGGCAATACCTGATTATAAGAAAGACCACAAACTGAGACTACCCAGGCAGCACTCAGGAACAGACCGTCCAAAGGAAATTCCTAACCTTCTAACCGCAGTAGATAGGGTCACCTGCCAGCACACACCCTGCTAAGGTAACTTTTCTGGGTTTTGCCTTCAAGTAATGCCCTCTAGAAGGGCGGGGGACTGCCTTTTGCTACTGTGCTGACGAGGAGGTCCCTACCAGCTTGTAACATGCACACAATACACCTTGCTTTGGCATTTTGGTGAGTTGGTCTCTCTGGTGGTCTTTTGGGGTCCCCAGGGACTGAGCATAACAATTGTGATCTAAAGCGAGGCTTTCTGGCTTACAGATCCGATCCTCCTGCCCCAAACCATGTCCTCCTCAGGAGGGTTTCTTTCACTCCACAGGTGTGTCTGCCTTTGCTGGAGCCCAAGCTCTGCTCTATTCCATTTCTCTGATTTTTGCACCTTCACTGACCTTAGCATGTGGCTGTGGCTTCGTTCCTTAAGACTGCTGTTTGGTTGGTTGGGAATTTTGGGGTTTTGTTGTGCTGTGTGGCAAGGTTGGTAAGAACCTAGGGAGTTATACATGCTAAGCAAGTGCTCCATCTTTGAGCTTTTTTTGCCAGACCTTCCTTAAAAATTTAAATGCATAGATTATATTGTATGTAATTTTAATTTTCATTCCATTTAAATTAAGTTTTAATTCATCATTTTGTTTTAGTTCGCTGTGCTTAGTTGGGGACTTTTGTAGCTATGTTCACGTGAAATTTACCTTCTGTGTGTGTGTGTGTGTGTGTGTAGCTCGGGTAGATCTCAACCTCATTCTGCAGCCCAGGTTTGTCTCTGAGTCATGACCCTTGACCCTCCAAGTGCTGACCTGGGTTTCCTTCTTGTATCCCCTTTCATGTCAGGCTCATGCTGGAACTGCCTCCTCTTGTTCAGTTTTTAAAAATTCTGGGTGGGGCTGAGGTGAGTGCTTGCTGAGCACAGGGAAGACCCTGGCTCCAGTACTTAGCACAGCATTTGAAAAGTCTCAGGTGCTGCGGGATGGACAAATTACCGTGCAGATGTGGTGAAGAACCACGCCACACATAACCAATCTCCAAAACAGCACAGAAATAGCAAACAATAGGAATCGAAACCTAGGCCACAAAAACAGGAATCCCTTGGGAGTTTCTGAGGAGAATGTGCTTTGCCAAGAAGCAGGGAAGAAAAGCCTGAAGGAGGGGCAGGATAACAACGCAAAGGCAGTCAGTGCGTGTGAGGAGCCATCAAGGCCCTGGGAAGTCCAAGCCAACCAGTGAAGCCCAAGATGCTGAAGGGCCCCAGCACAAACTCAGCCATCTTGCCTCCTTCACTCAGCCCAAGCCTGGGAAGCAGATTTCAGGCCAAGGGTTTCAGGCTCTGACACTAAAGCCCAAGACTCGAAACCAAGGGCGAGGCTGCAGCTCCAGCTCAGGCTCCCAAGGTGCCCGGAGTCCTAGGAAGGTCCCACAGGAAAGGCTTCTGTGTGACACCGTGAAGACGGATGGATGGGTGTGACACACCTACACACCACAGATGGCCAGGGCGCTACGGTGTTTTTACAAGTAAGCCTGAGGCAAAAATCTGTTTTTAAAAAGGTAGAAAAATGTAACCTCATCTGATTGCTATTATTTGTTCTTTAATAGAACAATAATATTATGAGTTCTTTAGCTAGAACTCACTTTCAAAACCACCAGGACTTGGACATTTCCTTCTCAGAGGGCTTTATTTATTTACTGAATTTCTGTCTTACATGTAGGCTTATTCAGGTCCTCTGCTCCATCACGGATGAGTTTGGCAGTGCGAGAGGCTTGCTAAGCAGCCCTTTCCTTTCTAAGTTGAGGTTTAGCATTCATTTTCCTATTAAGGCTTGCGAATTCTGTCACCATATTTTCTCAATCCAAGGCTGGTGCCTTTGTCTTCCTTTTCAGTTTATCGGAGTGTTTAGTAACTTATTAAGATCAGTTCACTTTTCAACCCACTGTCTGGCTGTCCCCAGTGGGACATCTGTGGAACCACCTGGGCATGTGACTAGCTGGAGCACATTCCGGCTCTGTTTTCTACTGGTCTGAGGTCTACTATAGCACCTGTGCGGGTACTACCCCGACTTTGCTGGAGGGCTTGCACTATGCCTAGTCTACTTTTTCCAGCCTATGACTTTAAATCTGCACCCTACACTTGGACTGAACACACACACACACACACACACACACCACTAGCTGCAACTTTAAAAAAAAAATTCTGATAATCTGTGCAGTTAGACAATTTACACTTAACACAAACATTGAAATGCTTGCATATATGTCTTATTATTTTTCCGTTTGTTTACCTCTGTTTTTTTTTTTTTGCTGTTGTTTTAGGGACTTCTTTTTTGTTGGTATTGCTGTTTTGTCCATATTGTGACTTTTTTTAGCATTATTGCGGATCTTCATTATTTCATTTAATATTATGGAGATGCCAGCAAAAGTTAGGATACAGAAACTTAAAGCTCTGTTATACGCATATCATTATTTTTTGGTAATAAAAATATTGCAGTGATTGTGTAACATGCTGGTATTTTCTCAGTCTGTTTGACATTTCTTTAGGAACGCTCGAGCAGGGTCTGCCCAGTTCAGTGGCACACCCTCACGGGGACACTCGAGCAGGGTCTCCCCAGTGGCACAGTCTCATGGGGAGGGGGACAATCACACAATGCTCTCCCCAGTGGAACACCCTCACCGGGGGAGGAAGACACTCACAATATGCTCTCCCCAGTGGCACATTTTCACCAGGAAGATGTCATCTAAAAGCATGTCTATGGGCTTCACTTTGTAGAACATCAAGAAAAAATGGACAAAGTCAAGCAGGTCCTTTGAATGAAAGAGTTTTCCTGTGGAGAAAAAACCAAACTCGTGGAACATGTGTGTGGCATGAGCAAAGGAATAAGCGTTTTGAGAACACGGCTACCCTCTTGTTTAGCAAGGACCTTTAACACATCACTGCGGGTGAGAGACAGCAATGCAAAGCGTCACGTCTGCTTCAGAATGTGTTAACCATTAGCAGTTCCAAAGGGACAACTTTCCATCCAGCTGCCCTCAGGAAGCCCACTTTGACCTCACACAGACCGTGTGTCTCAGTCACAGGAAAGGTGACACGCTGGCAAGTGTGAGAGAAAGCCACCATCTCTCTCAGAGTGCTTCCCCTGGCCCTGCTAGCGCTCAACGAACCCACCACAGAGCAACCTTTAGTCCTAATTTTTTACTAAAATATTCTATATTTCAAAATTTGATAATTGTTTAATCAGGCAATTATAAGACAGAATACTATTTTAGATTTATCTTAGAGATATACTGTATTTTAAAAATATGATTGATTAGGCCTAGTTAGTGTTTTCTCTCTAAGAGGCAGAGTCCTGAATTTAAAAGTGGAAGCTGGCGGAAAGATTCAGCTGGCTTCTCCATCTAGTATTTGCTTTGAATTTCGAAGCCATGTGGGTCACTTAATATGAAATGTACAATTGTATTTTAGCTGTTTGCTGGTGTTGAGTTGAATGATGAAAATGGTCATTTTATGTCTTCTTCTGTTACCAGCAAGCTGCAAAGTCCTACTTAGTATGATTGTGTTTCTGACCCTAGAGTAGCCATGGGAAGTGAAGCTGAAATACATCCTTAGCTTCACAGAGATCAGTGCTTCTTGTTCAGTGTGCTCTCACAGTGGTGAGAGTGTAGATGCTCTCTCCCTCTCCCTCTCTCTCCTGTCTCTCTCTCTCCTCTCTCTCTCTCCTCTCTCTCTTTCTCTTTCTCTCCTCTCTTTCCTGTCTCTCTCTCTTGTCTCTCTCTCCTGTCTCTCTCTCTCCTGTCTCTCTCTCTCCTGACTCTCTCTCCTCTCTCTTTTTCTTTCTCTCTCTCTCCTCTCTTTCCTGTCTCTCTCTCCTGTCTCTCTCCTCTCTCTCTCTCTCCTGACTCTCTCTCCTCTCTCTCTTTCTTTCTCTCTCTCTCCTCTCTTTCCTGTCTCTCTCTCCTGTCTCTCTCTCCTGTCTCTCTCTCTCTCCTGTCTCTCTCTCCTTCTCTCTCTCCTCTCTGTCTCTCTCTCTCTCTCCTTCTCTCTTTCTCCTCTCTCTCCTCCCTCCCTCCCTCCCTCCTCTCCCCCCCCCCGCAACTGCTATCTGACACAGTGAAGTTCCTTAAGTTCTCAGAATAATGCAGATTCAATGCCCTCTCTTCCTGTACTTTTTCCTATTTTCACCGAGGCCTAGGAAAACACATTTGAGCTCTTAAACTGTTATGGGAAATGTGGGGAAGAAATGTGATTGTGTGAGCATATGAAGAACAGATGGACGTCCGTAACTGTTAGAGGACACACTTTACACAGACCCCCGGATGACCACAAGAGGGTGGAACAGAAATTAGTGGCATGAGGGTCACAAAGCCGAGCGCATATCAGGCTTCCTGTAATGCACGCTCCCTCTACTGCTGCAACAGAAAGCTGCGCCAGTAAGGAGCTGATTAGAGATGGGCACTGATCAAGACCTTGAACCTTTAAAATGTAGTATTGAAGGTACAACATGTACGGAACAGAAAAAAGCTTATTATGTTACCTACCATGGATGTAAATGTAAGACAGGCCCCAGCGTGAGTCAGCAAATGCTCTACGTGGGTATGTTTTTGGTTTGTAAGTCAATTTTAAAACTACGTAGACAGTGGGTCAACGTGAAAATAGAAAGCTGGGATTTCTCCCCCCCCCCAAGTAAAATAAAAGTGGGTGTCCATCAGATTTATGGATCTCAGGCCCCTGGAAATGAGGGGCACAGTAACCCAGCTGAGACCAGAAAGCTCAAAGGGAATGAGGGAAAGGCTGGAAGAAAGAAGAAGAAAATCTAAATCATGGCTGTAGAAACTGGAACCATGACCACCGTCACAGGAACTTTTCTGTGGCTGGTACAATTCACACACTATTTCTTTTTGTGTTTTTGTGTATGCGTGTGGTGTGTGCACACAGGCGCACATGCGCAGGGAGGCCCAAGGTCAATATCTGGGCGTCTTCCTCTCACCTTGTGTTTTGAGAGAGTGTCTCTCTCGGAACCTGCCATTCATTAACTCAGGTGGGCTGGCCAGTGAGTTCCAGGATTTGCCTCTCTCAAGGCTCTCCAAAGCTGGTATGGGCGCCTCCACCATGCCTGGTGTGTATAGAGGTTCTGGGGTCCAAACTTGGGCCCTGTGTTTACATGGCAGGCTCTTTACCAACTGAACATTTCCCTCCCTCCCGGTCATTAAGTCATTTCTATATTAAGAGCAGCAACTTTGACATATTGGAAATTAAGTACCATTATTAAGTACACTCCCATAGCCCTGAATTGCTGGTTGGGGTATGAGGACAGGACTTGGAGTCCAGCATGTGCTGAGAACATACTGTCCACAGGGACCCCCACATCCTTCTGCATGGAAAAAGGACAGCACATACTTGTCACTGAACATGCGCATACTCTAGCACCCAATTTTATGCTTTTATAATATGTGTACACATGTTAATTTGCTCATTATATTGTCTACCTAGAAAAAAATGACCAAGATATGTTACCTGAATTACAATTCAGGTGTGCCGGTCTGACTTTATCATTAAAGCCGAATTATCCATACAGGAATCAGGCCATGCCTCTCCACTCCGTATTATAACACACTATTTGATATGCTCTTTAAAAGTTTTAAGACTATTTTGTGATAGACAGACAGACAGAAAAGCAGACTAAGCAGAGGATGTTGGCACACACCCATAATCCCAGCACTTGAGGATGAGGCAGAAGAATTAAGATTTTGAGGTCCAGCCTGATTGAGGGTTCAAGACCAACCCGAGCTACATAACAAGCTCACCTTAGTAAGAAAAGAGAGTGAGCTTAATCCAACGTGATTCAACACAATAGACTAGGCTTACCTATAAATCCAAGTACGGAAAATTCAATATAAAACCAATTTTCCGAAGTGAGACTATTTACAAAATCTTTCATTTTTGTAAAATACGTCTTTCTTGCTATGATATCATCTTCTAGCTAAAGAAAAAAGGCAAATACAAAAAAACAGCATTAATACCGCCAATGAATTCCGTTAGATTAATATTATCTCAAAGACAAAAAAATAATACTTTCAATATAGCACACTGGAAATGTTTTTGACAGGATAATAATCTTCAGTTCAATCCACTAAGGCTATTTTCAGTTAGTCAAAGCTCATTCTCTGGCTATGAGATCAATCAGACCTAAAGGTATCTTTTTCTCTCCTAAATGCTGACCCAGAACATTCTACTTAAGTCCTCTTTGGACCCCTTGGCATTCATTTCAATTCTCATCAACATTTGGGCTTCTAACTAAGATGATCGGACTCCCCATTCTGGTTGTTAGAACACGATTTTACAGACTGGCTTATACACAGCCGTAAAGCTGGTTAATGCTAGCGGTTCTGGACTCTGGGGAGTCCAGGGTCCAGGTGCCAGCTCACGAGGGGGTTGCTGAGGCCCGGTCTTCATGGCGGTCTCACTGTGTTCTCTGACAAAGAGAGAAAACCGCCTGTCTGGAAACACCAATCCATCATCAGGACTCTGACCTCGGGACCAAATCACACCCCAAAGGTCCCACCTCCTCGTGCCACACGCTGCCAGGCTCTACCTGAGCTCCCACGGGCCTTTGTGAGAGGTGGCAGGAAGGAGCTGCCCATCCCCACCCACCCCTGGCCGGTCAAAAGGATGATGGCAGGAACCCTAGAAGGAAAGCAGGTGAGGCAAAAGCTGTCTTTCTTGATTTTACAAACACAATGGGAGGTCCTTAGACCTAGGCGTTTCCCACATCAACCACATCAGGAGGGCACACAAGAACCGCTGTCCCAGGATGGAAAGAACCCGGCTGCGGCTGACACCCTCTGCTTCGCCACTGCGCAAGAGGAGCTGTTTTCTTCCAGTCTCAGGAAAGATCTTGCTCTCAGCCTGTCTCTCGCTTTCTCCCCGCCCTCTATTGATAATTCTGAAACGTTTTCCTCTGTGGTGAGGTTTGTGCTTATTACAGGACGCGTGCCGCTGCTATTCGGCAATCTGAAGTGACTGGTCCCCATGATGGACTCACTTCTACAGCGTCACCGAGGCAGTAGAACAGAGCCATCACACAGTGAGAGACCGGGTGTGGTGGCAATCTGGGTGGGTCCTCGGCACGGCCTACAATAAGGCTTACACATGCGCACAGGGTGGTTTCCATGTCCTCCCAGGAGCTTTACAGTTTCTTTTTCGTTTGTGCCCTCTAACTTTAATTCTCTCTGCTACAGCGAGTACAGAAAGAAGATATAATCAATCCTTTGGGAATATTGATTTCTTAAATATTTCCTATTTGCTTGGCTACAGACTAAAGCAGAGCAACCCAAGGAGAAAAGGAATTAAAGGAAGGATTGAAACAGTAAAGCTTCCGTTTCAAATTCATGTATACCAAGTTTTCACCTGTAAGTAATACGTGGCCTTGGGTCGGGCATACAGCATCAAAACACAAAAATCCAACGCTTGTTTCATTTGCCAACTAAAAATAAAGAATAAAATCTATTAATGTTCACTATAACAAATTAATTTATAAGCCTATTCAGTAATTGAATAACACCTTTCCATTTCTGATGTAATGATACAGACAGAGAATAAAAGGGAATATATTTATACTAAAGTTATACTAAAGACTTCTCTATTCCTCTGCTCAACTATAACGAGCACAGACCAGGCATTTTACATTTTAGCTAAATTTTTATTTAGGCAATTAGTTACTGTCGGCTTGACAAAAACTGGAGTCCCTTAGGAAGAGGACCCTCAGCTGAGGAAACGCCTCCATCAGATTGGCCTGTCCGCAACTGTGGGGTGTTTTCTTGATGAGTAGTTGCTGCTGGGGAGCCCAGTCCACGGTGGGCGGCACCACACCTGGGCGATCCTAGGCGGTAGAGGGAGGTAGCTGAGCAAGCGCTGGAGATGAAGCCTGTAGACGGCCTTTCCCCATTGGTTACTGTTGCTGCTCTGAGTTCCCGCCTTGGCACGCCTCAGGGACGGACTGTGATGTGGGACTCTGTGCGCAAATGCACCCTTTCCTCTGCTAAGGCGCTTCGGTCAGTGTTTCATCACCACGACAACAGCAAACTAAGACAGCCTTTCTCCGTCACAGGAGCGGATTTAGAAATCTTATTGTACTTTATCAGCAAGCAGGGCACTAGGCCATGTCCTGCAGGTACAAGACACAGGCAGTTCTTGCCCTAGGGTCTCGCAGACTATTAAGAGATTGTGCTGGGCTAAGTCATTAACAGTGAAGATCTTTGTACAACAAGATGGGAAGAGCAGAAAAGTGGAACAGAGAGAGCCAGGGTACGGAATGCCGCTGAAATAGATGCCCAGGTGTGGAGGCGCTAGCCACCTCTGCTACAGAGCATGGCGAGTTGGGGCTCCCAGGAGAACAGGGGTGCCAGAGACCAACCAGAGCATGAAGGATGTCTTAAGACATGTGAGGAGCATTGGGCTTGATCTCATACGGAAGACAGGGTCTTCTGACCACAGGAAGTGAGTCTGAGACGGCAGACTGAGCAAGAGAGTCCGTGCCAAGCAGACCTGAGCCAGGCCACAGTAGAGGGACGGAGGAGGGGTGAACGGCGCCCAGGCTTTCCAGGCAGGAGACAGAAGAGGAAAGGCTGCAGGACAGCAAAGGTCTGGGCAACTTCCAGAGTCGGACACTAATGAGGATAAACAAAAACGCTCATGTAGTTTGAGAGTCAAACACACCACATACGATATAATAACATATAAAATGAGCATATAATAGGTTCTCAGGGAAGGGACTTCCCCTGAGATTCCTGGTAAGCCTTTATCTTTATTTTTAATTAATTTATTTATTTTACATGCCAACTGCATCCTCCCTTCTGCCTCCTCCTGCAACCCCTCCTAGTCCACCCTTTCTACGTATTCACTCAGAAAGGGGCAGGCTTCCAATGGGTATCAGCAAATTATTATTTTTTAATCAACTCAATACATTCCCCACAGTGCTGTATTTATTACCAGAAATATACAATCATTTTACTACATGCAAAGGTTTCAACTTATTATTATTCTTTCATAAATGCTGTCACGTTTTGTTCTTGTAACTTCCAAATGACCTGGTTTGTCTACTAAACACTGTGTACATACACTATTTCATTGAACATATCGGCAAAATTGAGGCAATTGGGGGAAAGGGTCAATTTACCTGTCTAAAATGACGAGGGCATGGAAAGCTGGGAGCAGGTTCCAGGAGCCGTGAGCTCCACTGCCAGGCTCCCCCGCCTCCTTCGCTGTGTTTCTGCTCATCACTGTCTATAAACAGGAGCAGATCACCCTCAGCTGGCAGACGCTGCCAACCGACTCAGAATAGGCAGGATGGCCACTCCTCGTGGGTATCATCTGTATCTTCTGCCCGTTTTCATGGAATAATAAATACTATGACGGATTTCATGCTACCCACTAAATGTCACTGGGCTAGGGCTCAGAATGTGATTCACAGGCAACCGCTGCAAGTCAGTAGGAGCTGGCTTCCCCGTGTCACGACATTGTGGGTCATTATCTCCCCGATGACCGTCCCAGGACATCAGTTCTTTCAGGTCCATTCTTTGACCTACCTTTTTGAGTCCTCCATTGTTTTCTTGCCCAGTAATCCACTCGGATAAAAAAAGGTGGGTATTGAAATGACTTCCAAGGACCCAGATTGCACTTGTCTTTTGAATCTAGAAATAGAAGTATAGGGAGGTTGAACGCCCAATATAGTTGAATATCTTAACTTACCAAAGTAATGTAAATGCTTAAAAATACCTTCTTTATGCGTGTCCACATAATGTACGGATTTGGATTATCTCACAGGTTGCTTCCTGATACCAATAACATACAAGTACTATTTCTTAACCAAAATATTTATAAGCTAATGAAAGATATATTTTTGAAAAAGACTAAAATATATGGGCCAGCAAGATGGTTCAGTGGGTAAAGACACTTGTCCCACAAGCCCAGTGACCCAAGGGCCATCTCTGGAGCTCACATAAAGTGGAAGAGAGAACTGATCATTCCAGAGTGGTCCACTAACCTCTGTGCCCAAACTGTGGCATGTATGCCCCATAGCATGAACACAGAAAAATAAATTAAAAACTTGAAAATTAGAATGCAAAATATAAAATAAATTTCCCACAGGATTATAAGATACTGTGAATTTTCTTAAGCTAGTCAAAGGATCCTTTGACAGTCAGGAGGAGGGAGAACAGTCTACAATGAGGAAGCGGCTAGAAGGAAACCACTGCCAGCTGCGGGGGGGGGGGGGGGCTCAGTGCAGTGGCTCAGTGCGGTGGCGACTCAGTGCCTCAGTGCGGTGGCTCACCGCAGGGGCTCACTGCGGAGGCTCACTTTCAGAAAGGATAATTTCCATTTTTACTAAGAGCGCTGCTCAACAGCAGTGCAGCTTCTGAAGTTAGCCTAAGTGGCTAGCTAGGCTTGGCCTGACTCGCCTCCACTGCCCACTGGTCTGTGTGGATGTCTTAACAGTGGCTATGGCTGGTCCTCCTGCCTCTGCCTCCAAAGGACCAGGATTATATAGTCTGCTGCTCCATCCATCTTCTAGTGTAAAATTTATAAGGATGAATTCTAGTATTTCCTCAGAGAGTGGAAGCTCCTGGTAGAGGAGAACAGACTGGGGAGTTACATTTGGCTGGAAATAAAGATAAGTAACAGAGTATCTATTTTAAAATGAAATTATATACCTTAGAGGCATAGATAGGAGTCGCGTGCAGTAGAGGCAACTGAAGATTGCATGAGATTTCAGCATCCAGAGGCGCGGAAAATCTTGGACAGTGGAGGCTAATAGGAAGTTTACACTTCAGACAACACCCAAATCCTCCTAAGGCACCAAGGTCAAATAACTTCCCATTTGGTGGTCTAATTCCCCTTACTGATGGAGAGAGATTTAGTCCTTTGTAATCCTGGGTGGTGACAGTTTGCTAGGATCTTTTTGAAACATTTCTGGATTATGAGTTTATGTTACATCAGAAGACCCTGAAGTGACTATTCCAGAATCGACAGCCACCACTATAAACCAACAGTCCCCTTCATAGTAATATGTAAGGGGATACAGCCACGTTCAGTCCCAATAAGGTTTTATGTATATAGCATTAATGCTTTAAAAATTATTGAGCAGTTCCAAATTTATGATCAATTAAAATCTAATATCCTTCCTCATTACTCCAGAAGATCTGGACAAAATGCTTTAACTAAATAGTATGAAATTAAATATGGACTGAAATTTATACATTCATGTTAACTGAAATGTAACAACTGAGAAACAATCACTTAGAAAAATTTGGGGGTTAGGGACTGAACCCAGGAGTGCTAACAAAACACAGTCCAAACCTCATCACGACATTTTGAACTCTTTTATTCTTTAATGTGTTCATCTGAATGACAGAGCTGAGCTGCGGAGGTGGCTCACAGGGTAAACTGCATGTTGTTCAAGCATGACCACCTGTTGGGACATCAGAATCCTCGGAAAACCAGGCAGGGCTGTGTTCATTTCTGGGACCCTGGCACTGTCGGAGGGCAGAGGCAGGAGCATGCCTGGGCTTGCTGGCTATCAGTCCAGCTCCCTGTTTGAAAGGAAAGACTGAGAGCGATAAAGCAGGGTGCCTGAAATCCTCCCCTGGCCTCTGCATGCATACAGGATGCACGCACACGCACACACACACACACACACACACAAAACACTGCATACAAACACACCATACTGATATACATACATATTAACTCACATAAAATAAAATAATTGATTTATTGCATTGTCACAATTTAAAGAGTAATCACTCAAAGTGCCCTGCATTAACATCAACACTATTACCAACACCAGAATCGCCTCTGAAATAGTCTCACATAATTTTCTTATATTCTTCATTTCAGCTATAACACACAGCAGTTTCTGAAGCCACTGATTTTCACATGTGTGTGCTGTGTTTGTGTGTGCTCCTGTTCCTCTGCGTGTGTGCAGAGGCCTGGGGCTGACGTTAGCTGTTTCCCTTGGTTTCTCTACACCTCACACACTGAGGCAGGGTAGGGTTGCTCTGTCTTAGAGAGCTCGCCAACTCAGCGAGTCTGAGCAGCCAGCTTGCTCAGGGGGTTCCCTCTTCACCTCCTACATGCTGGATTACAGGGGGGCTACTATGCCCACATGGCATTTTTTTTTTAATGTGAGATCTGAACTCTGGTCCTCAGGCTTGCAAGGCAAGCATTTTACCAGCTGAGCCGTCTCTGCAGCCCCCACTGATGGTATCTCTGAAATTATAGGGCAAATCCCAAGTGGTCGCATACAAGTGATAACGGTTTTCTATTCCCTTTTTGCTTCTGATCTTGACAGTTCCCCACCCACTTGTTTTTGCCTTATCCATGCCAACTACTTCTCAGAGTCATCCAAGAAGGAAGGCGCCACTGCTGGGTCGCTCCAGCTGGCCAGACTCAGCTCAGTGGCCAGGGCTATGGCTCTGGTCAATAGAAAACTGCAAATCCCTTAGCTTTGTACAGCATCTCTCCACGGCTTATCCCACCTTCCTATTAAACCCCAAGTATCTGTGCTCCCAATGCACTTAAGGTTCCAAAAGTCTTGCACATTGCTCTTTTGACCTCCTGCCTTTCGGATGCAGTCTGTGCCAGGCACCAGCACTCTGCTCTTATCTGCCCCAGGAATTCTACTTAACCCACAGAGAGGGCTCATCCCTTCCTCCCCCCATCTGCAGGGGGACTCAGACACAGCAAGGAAAAGTGAATCCCAGTGAGAAGTCTGCAAACTCCGGGAAAATTCTGTGTTCAACTTTACCACAGATTAGACAAAGCCACAGGCTCATTTTCTGTGGCTCGGAGTCACTAAAGAGAATACAATCAATAAACAATAATATAATTGGACGGGAAAGAGTACAACATAAAAATAAAGAGCGGCTGAAGTTGAAATTTATCAGAAAGTCTTACTTTGTTTTAACCATGTCGACGACATAGTTCAAATAATCACCAGTCTAAAAGAAAAAGAGAAATCACTGAAAATTAAGGATGCCTCATGGTTTTATCGACACAACACTTTTACTACATGGAATTTATGTGTGAAATTTCAACATGACCTAATGATTTCTAGAGTTTTCACTTTCTAGGAGAAAATATAAAATACACATATTTATTTTAAAGAACACTTACTTGAATACAGAAACTACTGCACACTTCTCTTGTCTAAAGTTTATGACATTAATACACAATTCTTTATAGTTTTACTCAAATTTTCAAAATGAAAGCGTGATTACCATCATGGATGAGGGTAAAAAAGAAAATGATGCCATTGTTGGGGAGACCTACACCCCAGTCTTCATTACTGGGCAAGATGTCTTCTTTAAGCTCTCATTCAATATTCATCTCTCCCCTCAGAGCTCAGGGATGACCCTGCCCCAAGAGGAAGTGGGAAAAGTGTGTGGGCTAGAGGGGATAGAGGACACCAAGAAAACATGGCTCTCTAAATCAACATGAGCAAAACTCACAGAGACAGAGGCAGCATGCCCAGGGCCTGCACAGCTCTGCATCAGACCCTCTGTGTCTATATTCTGATTTCCAGTTTAGTATTTTTATGGGATTCTTCAGTGTGTGAACGCATGAGTCTCTGACTCTTGTGCCTTCTCTTGGGCTCTTTTCCTTTTGTTGTTTTGTCTTGTTCAACTTTGATGTGATAGTTTTGTTTTATCTTATTATATTTTATTTTGTTTTTAATGAATGAATGAACAAATAAATGAATAAAAACCTAGTGACTAGGGTAAAGGTTAACAACTGAACTATCTTTTATACCTGCTGGAGAAGGTAAAAATCAGTGTTCTCCAATGGAGTGACATTGGGTTTATAAGTGACTCCAGGGTAGGCCTCATGTTCAGGAGTAAATGACCAATGTATGATGGACTACACAGAGGTGTGTGTGCGTGCATACATGTGTGTGTGTGTGTGTGTGTATGTGTGCTTTCATTTGGTGTTGTTTATCTGGGGGTGGTAGTGTTTAATTTTGTTTTCTTGGTTTGGGGAAGTTGTGGTTATACTGGGTTTTTGTTCATTTTTTGAGACTTAGGGTAAGTATTGGGGGTAGGATCTGGAAGGACTTCAGGGAGGGGAAGAATCTGATAGAAATATATTTAAATTTAAAATTGCTTTAAGTAATAAAGAAGGATACAGGTGCTTTAAAAAATAAATAAAATTGGTACAGACTGTGACTGCACAGAGCAGACCAAGAGGGGAGTAACCAGTTCCCCAGCTGAACAGCACAATCTCTAATCCGTAGGCCTGGGGCAAAGCCCTGGCTCCTTGCCCACCTGCCTCAGCTTCACTAGGTGGCCAGCAGGTAAGCCACCTGCAGACAGACTGCTCCAATATCCCCATATCTATCAGACCCTGCAAGCCTCACTCTGCTCCCAAACACACCCATCCCCCGCGACCTCAGCGGCTCTCTGAGGCACAAACTGCAGCTGCACAGACAGAACCAAGAGGAAAGTGACCAGCTTCCTAGCGGGCCCCTCCCCCACCCATCTCAGCTGTTCTAACTGGCCAGCAGGCAAGCCTCCCTCAGACAGGCTGCTCTAACAACCCCCCATTGATCAGACCCTGTAATCTACAAGTCCCATTCTACCCCTAAACCCACCCCTTCCCCCAGTAGCTCCCTGAGATACAGACACCAACTGCAAGGACTGGACCAAGAGGCAGAAACTGCCTGCACCAATTGGAGGAAGAGATGGGTAGGCACAATGCAAGAATTCATTCAACAACCTAAGGAGCAGCACGACAACACCAGAACCCAGTGGTCATACAACAGGAAGACCTGAATCCTAACCCAGAAGCAGAAGAAAACAACCTTAAATATAACTTTATGAAGATGATAGAGACCCTTAAAGAGGAAATGAAAAATCCTCTTAAAGAGATGGAGGAAAAGACAGATAAAAATTTGGAAGAAATCAATAAATCTCTTAAAGAAAGTAAAAAAAAAAAAAAAAAACAGGTGAAGCAACAGTTCAAACGATTCAAGACTTGAAAACTGAAATAGAGTCAAGAAAGAAAACACAAATTGAGGGAATTCTGGAAATGGGTAAACAAACAGGAACTACAGATGTAATCATAATCAACAGAATATAAGAGATGGAAGGGAGAATCTCAGGCACTGAAGATACAATAGAGGAAACAAATTCATTGATCAAAGAAAATGTTAAATACAACAAATCCTTAACACAAAACATCCAGAAAATCTGGGACACTATGAAAAGACTAAATCTAAGGGATAGAAATAGAAGAAGGAGAAGAACTCCAGCTCAAAGACACAGAAAATATATTCAACAAAATCATAGAAGGAAACTTTCCCAACTTAAAGAAGGATATTCCTATGAAGGTACAAGAAACTTACAGAACACCAAATAGGCTGGATAAAAAAAAACCTAAAAAACAAAAATGTCCCCTCGCCATATAATAATCAAAAAACAAAACATACAGAATAAAGTAAGAATATTAAGAGCTGCAAAGGAAAAAGATCAAATAACATACAAAGACAGACCTATCAGAATTACAGCCGACTTCTCAATGGAAACCCTGAAGTCAAAAAAGTCCTGGACAGATGTGTTACAAACACTAAGAGACCATGGATGCAATCCCAGACTACAATACTCAGAAAAGCTTTCAAACACCATAGATGGAGAAAAAAAGGATATTTTATGACAAAACCAGATTTAAACAATATCTATCCACAAATCCAGTCTTACAGAAAGTACTAGAAGAAAAACTTCAACCCGAGAAAGTTAGCTGCATCCACAAAAACACGGGCAACTCACAGTAGGAAACCCCAAAGAAGGGAAACACACAAACACTACCACCAAAAAAAATAACAGGAATTAATAATCACTGCCAGTTAATATCTCTTAATATCAATGAACTCAATTCATGTATAAAATGGCACAGGCTAACAGAATGGGTATGAAAACAGGATCCATCCTTCTGCTGCATATAAGAAACACACCTCAACTTCAAAGACAGACATTACCAAAGAGTAAAGGGTTGGAAAAAGATTTTCTAATCAAATGAATGAAGCTAAGAAACAAGTGGGTATAACTATCCTATCCTAATATCTAACTCAAACAGCCAAAAGACACTTAAGCAACTGCTCAACATCCTTAGTCTTCAGGGAAATGCAAATCAAAACAACTCTGAGATACCATCTTATACCAGTCAGAATGGCTAAGATCAAAAACACTGATGATAGCTTATGCTGAAGAGGATGCGGAGTAAGGGGAACATTCCTCCATTGCCGGTTGGAGTGCAAACTTGTACAGCCACTTTGGGAATCAGTATGGAGGTTTCTCAGAAAGTGGGAATCAACCTACCTCAAGACCCAGCAATACCACTCTTGGGCATATACCCAAAGGATGCTCAATCATACTACAAGGACATTTGCTCAGCTGTGTTCATAGCAGCATTATTTGTAATAGCCAGAACCTGGAAACAACCTATGTGCCCCCCTCAACTGAAGAATGGATAAAGAAAATGTGACACATTTATACAATGGAGTACTACACCAAACAAAACAAACAAACAAAAAAAAACCAGTGACATCTTGAAATTTGCATGAAAATGGATGGAACTAGGAAAAAACATCCTGAGTGAGGTAACCCAGACCCAGAAAGACAAACATGGTATGTACTCACTCAAAAGTGGATATCAGGTGTAAAGCAAAGAATAACCAGCCTACAGTCCATGACTCCAAAGAAGCTACATAACAAGGAGAATGCTAAGAGAAACATATATGAATCCCCCTGGGAAGGGGAACTAGTTAAGATCTCCTGGCAAAATTGGGAGAGTGGGGTGGGGAGAGAAGGGAGGGCAGAAGGGGAAGAGGAAGGGAGAAGAGGAGGGGAGAGGAGAACATGAGGGAATGTGATGGCAGAGATGGGGGAAGGACAGAGAGGGAGAGCGAGGGAAGAGATATCTTGATTGAGGGAAACATTTGGGGCTAGCAAGAGACCCGGCCTAGGGAAATTCCCAGGAATCCACAAACAAGACCCCAGCTAAGACCTAAGCAGTTGTGGAGAGGGTGCCTGAACTAGCCTTTGGCCTTACACTGTAGTCAGATTGATGACCACCTTAATTGTCATCATAGAACCTTCATCCAGCAACTGATGGAAGCAGATGCAGAGATCCACAGCAAAGCACTGGGCTAAACTTCTAAAGTCCAGTTGAAGAGTTGGAGGAGCAAAAATATGAGCGATGGGGTCAAGACCATGATGGGAATACCAACAGAAACAGCTGACCTGAGCTAAGGGGAGCTCACTGACTCTGGCCTGACAGCAGGGGAACCAGCATAGGGTCAAACTAGGCGCTCAGAATGTGGGTGACAGCGACATGGGCGGAAAGGTCTGTGGGGCCACTGGCAATGGGACCAGGATTTATCCCTAGTGCCCGAACTGGCTTTTTTGGAGCCCATTCTCTTTGGAGGGAATCCCTTGCTGAGTCTAGATATAGCGGGGAGGGCCTTGGTCCTGCCTCAAGTGATGTGTCAGGCTTTGTTGATTCCTCATGGGAAGCCTTACCCTCCCTGAGGAGTGGATGGGGTTGGTGTGGGGGGTAGGTAGAGGGAGGTGGGAGGAGGGGAGGGAGTGAGAACCGGGACTGGTATGTAAAATGAGAAAAAAATTAAAAAAATAATTAATGAAAAAAATAAAATAAAATCAGGATAGTGACACACACTTTACAGATGTTACAACAGTTACAAATAATGTCTAGAATAATTCACAATTTCTCAGACATAGGATGGAGTCTTCTTAATACTATTTACTGAACTTAATAATGTGTATACCAACATTTCATTGAGCTAGGCAGATTTTATCTCTATAGTAACAGTTTTAATACTCTATTTGAAAGTTACAATTACAATTAAGTTATTTAATTTATAATTAAATTGAATAATTTTGTGTTTTACTGAATGAAAGAATCTTATGTTAAATACAATTTGATTTTAACAGTCATATGACTCTCACATAAGATTCATGTTTACACACAGTGGTACTAAATAAATACTAAATATTTCACCTAGACTCTAAGAGTATCTGCAGGATACTTCCTTTAAGTGCAAAAATAGAGAAAAAAAGCCATTATGGGATAGAAGCTGCTGCTCAGGGCTTTGGAGGCTACAGAGATAAGGGAACCTCATTTCCCATACATACATCGGCGACAGAGATAATCACCACGGAGTCCTTCTCTTCTTCAGGGGTCATCCTGGACAGGACAGAGGTCAGGGTTTGCTTCAGGTAGGTGTGGTTCCTTCTGTCAACGGTGGTGATTCCCAGTGCAAAAGACACTGTGGACAGAGGCACAAACATGGAGGAAGTCATGCTTTACCATCAGACCATGCTTGCCCATGCCTGTGAGTTGGTCTTATGCTTGCCTTTTAAAAAGGAGGGTTTTGAGCCATACTACCAAAATACTGTCTATGCCCTGACTTTCATTTTCTGCTGTTTGCAGTGGACTGTGAATAAGTACTCTAGAATTCAAACTGTTCTTCTGTTGCAGAATCTTGTTGTAGAGAAAACTTTTCTTTTGTTAATACAGCTAACTCAGTATACTTCCTCCCATAACCTCTGGTTCTCCCGTCTTCTTCCTGAAGAGACTGTGGAGTCCCAAGTGGGAAAGACACTCTGAAATGTTGTCATTTGTGGAAACCATGAACGAAGTCATTTCTAAACGGTTTGATGGAGTAAATATGTATCTCAGATGACTTTAGGTACCTGTAAGGAGTAAAGCATCAAGACTCACAGGCCCCACATGACCTAGACAGGAGCTAAGCTTTCCTGGGTATCTCGTCACCCTCACGTCTGGCTGTGTAAGGGCAACACCAGCCTTTTCAGCTTTGTTTTCCCCACTGTTTATGTTTTTTATATTTAGTTTGGGCTATCTTTATCCTTCATGCCTAATATCTTACAGTTCCTACATATTTTTTCCTGTTGCCGATCAACTTCTACTGTAAGCTGTAGCGCGCGCGCGCGCACACACACACACACACACACACACCATTCAAAATGCCCTGAAGCCTCTAAAAGGGGTTCTGATGGAGATAGAGGTATCTACCATGTGATTCCTCTAGGGTCAGTTTCACGGGTCTAAGTTAGGGTAGATAGTAATTAGCCTCACTGCCCTGGGGTCTGGGACTAAGCAGAGTAATGGAAAAGGTTTAGTTTGGGAAACACAGTTAAGAATTTAGTAGACGCTAAATGATGCTTCAGAGTGCCACTATCTCCACACTCCAGGCCTGGGCAATGTGTCAGAGGATTGTGATGCACACTTATTCCTGAGGAACTGACGTGTCCTGGGACTGGCAAACCTTTTCTGTGAAAGGTCAGACAGCACAGACTTTTGGCTGTTGTGCCATGCCATCTCCGTCGCAACTACTCAGCTCTGCCACCGTAGTGAGAGCAAACATACATGAACAGGGCTGTATCCCAGCAAAAGTCTTATGTAGAATCTGGCAGCTGGGGAGACTGACCTGAGTTGACCCTTGCATTGGAACAAATGAGACTTGTGTCAGACATTCTGAGACTTGGCTCGGTGTCTGCTTCTCGCTGCAGTGCTGTGTTTTGATCTGTTATGTATGATGGGCTTGAACTCATACTTCTATGTGGAGTAGTGATGCATAGCTGTAACCCCAGCGATCCGGAGGTAGGAAAAAGGCATTAATGAGTTCAAGGTCAGCCTGGGTTACTGATGTGGGATTCCCCTCTGTATGCTGTGAATACCATTGGTTAATAAAGAAACTGCTTTGAGCCTATAGCAGAGCGGGGCAGAACAGAGATAGGCGAGGAAAACTAAACTGAGTGCTGGGAGATAGAAGGTGGAGTCGGAGAGACACCATGAGGGGAAAGATGTGAGATGCCAGCTGGAACCATGCCTGTAGGCCATGAGCCTCGTGGTAAAATATAAAATAATAGAAATGGGTTAATTTAAGATGTAAGAGTTAGCCAGAAATATGCCTAAGCTATTGGCCAAACAGTATTGCAAATAATATAGTTTCTGTGTGATTATTTTGGGAGTCTGGGTGGCCGGGAACAAACAAATGGCCTTGCTGGTTGTGGTGGTGCACGCTGGTAGCATTTGCTGAAGGAGGCAGAGGCAGGAGGATCACAAACAAGCGGCCTCCTACAACAGGTTACACAGTGAGATTCTGTCTAAAAAGAAAAGACCTAAAACCTTAAATAAATAAACAACCATCCTCTCTTTGAAGCCCATCTTTGCTGATATTGGTTATAAGAAGGGAAGAACAGGACAACCACTGGGTAACAACCTTGTCCAAGCAAGGAAAACCCTTTGTGGGGCACTTAGAAGATGCTTCGTGTGTACTGGACATATGTTTGTGTGTACTGGACCTATACCATAGATGCCCCATGTGTACTGGACATATGTCATAGGTGCTTTGTGTATACTGGACATACGTTATAGATGTTCGTGTATACTGGACATACACCATAGATGCCTCATGTGTACTAGACATAGGTCATAGGTGCCTTGTGTGTACTGGACATACATCATATATGTCTCATGTGTACTGGACATATGTCATAGATACCTAATGTGTACTGGACATATGTCACAGGTGCCTTGTGTGTATCTGACATATGTCAGTTAATTTTCTAAGCATCTGTAATAAAATTGAACTTAAATTCAAGTCACTAAATGCAGTGATTATTTTTTTCAAAATTCACACCTAATGGCTAGAAGTCTACATAGTAGTATCGTAGTATCTCACAACTTCAAATCTAAAAGTTTGGCCATTAAATCTGAGGGATTTCTTGGAGGAGGGGGAAGATGGGGACCATTGAGAAGGGGGTGGATGAACAAGGGACGGTAGTGAGGGGACAAATATGACCAAAGAGAGATAATAAACACACGTGCACGCACACACACAACACACACAAAATGACACACATACAATGACACACATACACATAATGACACACATATATCCCACAATGAAACCCATTATTTTGTATGCTAACTGAAAATTTAAGATATAGATTCTTCCCCAAATCAAAATACTTGAACTCAGTTTCCCAATTATAACTGTTCTTACCGCCTACTTTTCCTCTGCTAGTGGCTACATCCGGGTAAATTCTCTCCACTGCCCTCAGATGAGGGAGGAAGAACTTCAAGCCTTCAAATCCGTTGGGACGTATTTCACTCTCACTCAGTCTGCTCACTTTCCTTTCAACTGGAAGAGAAAGAAGGATGGTTCCTGAGTTCACAGCAATATGTTTTTAAAATGTTTATTTGTGAGGTAGAAGTGGGGGCTGCACACCCTAGCATGCATGCATGTGTGAGGTGCCTGCTGGTGCCTGAAGGTGGTATAAGGTCCCCTGGAGCTGGGGTCACAGCTCCTGAGGGGGGTGCTTGGAGCAGAGCTCTGGTTCTCTGGGAGGATGAGAGGCACTGGGAACTGCTGAGCCATCTCTCCAGCTCGATGCAACTTCTTAAAAAACGAAGGATAGTTAATTCAGCCACAAACTTAGTGCTCAAGGAAATATATGCAAGTTATTGTTATCATAATTCTATATGGTAGAGTTCAGTGGTTACTGACGAGTATCTATTTTTAAACCAGTGTTTAATTTCAGCTCAGCACTGCGAGCTATACCAGAAACAAGCAGAACTGCCAGTCCTGGACCGAAGGGCATGGATAAAAAGGGCTGTAATCGGTGCCCCTGACACTTTGATTGATGTCCCTTGGTTAAAACTTGTAACTTTATAATTTTTTGTAGCCCCTTAACATTCAGCAACTCTATTCTCACCATTCCCAAATAATCCCTTCTACAGTTTTGAAAAAGACAAATAAAGGAGGGGCTCATATTCGTAGCAGCAGTGTCGGAGAGATGGTGATGGAGAAGATGGATGGCCCCTCGAACACACGGTGGGGAGAAGGGTTGCCTGCTGGTTGCCCAGGGGTGTGTGAGAGAAGAGGGATGACAGATGATGCCAACTGCTGACTGCTTCTGTGAACTGATCGTGGACGTGGTAGAGCCCAGAGAAAACATGGGGAGTCACTGTCATGGTGCGGACGGGAAAGCGTATCATCCGTGTGTCTTCCCTGAGCTCTGCATGTCTCACGGTAAGACAGCGTGTGAACTGGACTGTGTGTTGGGGGGAAGTGACCTAGAGTCAGAAGCACCCAAGTCTAAACCCCCAAGTTTATGGAAACAGATGACCATTCACAAAGGCAAAAGCAGCACTCACGGAAGTCTCCTGATGCGTTTGCTATCTGGGCAATTTCATACTTCATCTGGTTCAAGACTTGCACAAGATTTTGGCTTTCATTTTTTAAACGTAGCATATTTTTCTTAAACTCTGAAACGTGGTTTCTGCAATTAATTAGTTGATTGCCTGCAAAGGAAACAGAGATATCTAGTTTACGCCTGTAGTGGGCAAAACGAAGCTTTCCAATAACAAAGGGGTTGTATATCGCAATATACATGGGGTTTGTACATATATTCCACTATATGTGAGGGTTATACATACATGGCACTAACATGGAGGTCGTACACATATGGGACTATATTTGAATTTGTACATATATGCCACTGTATGGGGGTTGTACATAGACATAAGTGAATACATATGATAATATACATATAGCATATACAGATGGCTAAAAGAACAAAATGTTTAAAAACAGCCATAGTGAGAAATGGTATTATCAATGATCATTTTTATTTTTTACTTTGTGTTTTATGTTTTCCAAATTTTCCTTATTATGAATATATTTGATTTGTAATTATAGAGGAAACCCACTAGCCTTCCTTATAAATGAATGCTTAATTATTTATCTGTGGAGCTGGGCGGTGGTACACATGCCTTTAATCCCAGCATTCAGGAGGCAGAGGCAGGTGGATCTCTGTGAGTTTGAGGCCAGCCTGGTCTACAAGAGTTAGTTCCAAAATAGGATCTAAAGCTACAGAGAAACACTGTCTCAAAAAATCAACAAAAATTAAAAAAATTTAAAAAGAGTTTATCTGTGGAAAGTCGAGGATGTTGCTGTATGGGGTTTGCCTAGCACACACTGGGCTCTGAATTCCAGACCCAGAATAAACAAAATATAAAATAAAACCACAGTGACCAGGAACATAGACTGGTCGGGTCTGAGGATATTCAACACGGGCAGGCATAGAAGCCAGCTAAGGAGGCTGAGATTGCTTAGTCATGAAGAAGGGAATCATCCCAAGCACCACGTGAGGGGGGCACCGCACGTTGGTTAGGTGTCTTAGTTAGGGTTCTATTGCTGTGAGGACAATGCCCTAGAGGAATGAATTCAGTGCCACCTTCGAAGTTAGAGAAGAGGTTCTCACGGACACCATTATCCCACGTAAGCCATCCTTCTCCATCCTTCTCAACATTAACACGTCCGCATCACCCTTCAAGGCAGTTAAAAGATGTGTCAGGGTAAATGAGGACCAAGAAGCTTCTAACCACAGCTTTCTTGTTACCATTGTTAGAGGTTAGTAGGGAGTGAGTCAGAACTGAAAAAAAAATCTTATAGGTGTGCAAAAGGCCGGATGTTTACTGCAATTCTACTTAAAAACTCAGGATGCAGAGGCAGGGGATCTTTGTGACGTGAGTTCAAGTTTGCCTGGTTCACACAGTGAGTTCTGGGTCAGGGCTATGCACTGAGGCCTTGTCTCAAACAACCACTACCAAGTGTTCAGTACCTTGCAGTATATGTTCCCAGAGTCTTGCCTACTTCCGTCTCTCATTTTACCACATAAATATCAGGGAAATACAGGGATATTACTCAGTAGATGGTTTGTTTTATATCAGAAAATGTGGATTTCTGTGACAAACAATCCCCCTTTTTCTCCCTCCTCTTCCCTCCTTCCCTCCTTCCCCTCTTCCCTCCCTCCCTCCCTCCCTCCCTCCCTCCCTCCCTCCCTCCCTCCCTCCCTCCCTCCCTCCCTCTCTTAAGGCCAGTATGCTGGCTGAGCAAGAAGAGAGAGCTCTGGAGCAGAAGCTTAAGAACAAGACCTGTGTGTGTGTGTGTGTGTGGGGAGGGTGAGTTTACGAATTCCAGGGTCTGAGACAGTGACTTGCTTCAGTTCTCACACAGATGGATGACGAAGCAAATTGATTTGCCACATAGGAACTGATCTTAGTCCTTCTTGGGCTGAATCGTGTTTTTGTCAAAGAACTGAACTGCCCAGTGTCCATTTCACGGGTTGCGTCTGAGGTGTAGCCCTAGTGTACAGTGTGTAGGGTTCTCTGGATAACTGCTCTGCCAAATAAACCGTGTGTTGGAGTTGTTACCTTGCGGGTGATGCAATCTGCCTGAGACAGTCCCCTAAGGACCAATTTGGTACACATGAAGAGAGAGTTTTCCCTGGAGAGCACATTTACAGAAACAGGCACACAGAGGTGTTTAAAGACATAACCGACAGTTGGCCCTGCTTCTTGCGTAACCTCTGTGGGGAGTCCAGGTATCCCTGCTGTAGTAAGGAGCTCACAGTGCTTACATAGGCTCCCAGGCAGTGAGCAGGGACAATGCTGTACAGAATCAGTGTGGGAAGTTTGAGTTAAACAGCAACTACAAGCGTTGGTCCACTGAGCGTCCTTGTGGGGCTGTGAGACAAAGCCCAGTTTATACGAAGAATGGGCCAAAGTGACTATTTTTATGCAGATTCTCTCTCCATAGCCCTGGCTGTTCTATGACTCTACAGACCAGGCTGGCCTTGAACCTCTAACCCGCAGAGATCTGCCTGTCTCTGTCTCCTAAGTGCTTGAATTAAGGGCATGCATCACTATGCCTGGCTAGTGACTTCTATCTATTAAAAGCAAGCAAACAAACAAAAACTCCAAGGGCCTGGCAGGATGGCAGGAAGCATACTTACTACCAAGCTTGATGCCCTGAGTTTAATCCCTGGAACCTACATGGCAGAAGAAGAGAACTGACTCCCAAATGTTGTCCTCTGACCTCCACACCTGGACCATACCTCCCCAATAAATAGATGAATGCAAAAAAAAAATTTAAATAAAAGGCTCCAGGGCCGGAACTACAGCTCAGTGGTAGATTCCTTACCTAGAACAAATGCTGCCAAAAATAATTTTAAAAATGTAAAAGGTTCCTGATATGGTTCTAAGTATTACTGGTTTCCACTTTTCATAACAGAGGGCTTCGAATTGCTCTCAGATTTAAAAAAAAAAAAAGGATAAAACTAAGTGTGGGGGCACACAGTCAGCACCCAGGATGTTGTGGGATATTTGTACACTGTGTGAAGATGTATTTCTGTATTGGTGTAGTCATGCGGTATAGGCGGGACTTCCAGGCAGAGAGAGAACTCTGGGAAGAAGGAAGGCAGAGTTGTCAGTCAGATATGGGCAGGGAACAGATGGTACAAGACGGAAGAGAGGTAACAGCATGTGACAGGATGTAGATTCATATAAATGGGTTAATTTAAGTTATGAGGCCTATTGAGACAAGCCTAAGCTAAGGCCAAGCTTTCATAATTAATAATTAGTTTCCATGTCATTATTTGTGAGCTGGTGGCCCAAATGAAAATCTGACCACACCAGGAGGCTGAGGCAGGAGGACTGTGAGACTCAGGCCAGCCTGGCTGCCTTGCAGGACTGTCTCAGAAAGGGAAAGAAAGAGAAGAGTCCACATCTGTGTGTTTAAATTCTCTCGTGACCCCTTATGAAAATAGAGAAAGAAATGAAAGTATTTTACATCTTAATTAATCCATTATATCTAGATGGTATTTCATTATGAAGATAAGTAGTGGGACGTAGCATGAATTCTAATTGGTCTTAATAGCAAAAACCCAGGGTTAGATATTGGGGTAAATGCTGAAAGATCAGAGGAGTAAAGGAGCAGCCACTAGGGAGACCTTTTGCCTGTGCTGGATTCTCAGACCAAAGCGGGCAAGATCCTGTCCCCACAAATCCTCAGCTGAGAAGGGAGAGCATGTTTCAGATTGCTCCCTGCATTCTAACTGACAATGGTCAAATCACACTACAGTCAGATACCTTGAATTCCCCAGGAGTGGCCCTTTATCAAGACATGATAAACAGTGCACGTGAGAGCCCAATGGATTGTAAGAGTGCACACCACTGTCTTAGCCTTGGGGGTGCTGCGAGTGTGCCCACACCACCTGTCCCTTCCTCAGCTTCAGGTATTAGTAGGTAAAAAGATGTGTGTTCTTCTACATTTTCTTCTTTTCTTGTTGTACTTCTCGAATGTGTGTGTGTTGCCCACAGGTGCACAAGTGTGTGTGTGAACACGCCGCAGCTCGTGTACAGGTAAAGGACAACGTGTGCGAGTAGGCTCTCTCCTTCTACTATACGGTTTCTGGTTAGTGAAATCAGGTCAGCAAAGTCCATTTACCTGCTGAGCCTGTCCCAGTGTATGCTCGAGAGTCATCCCTACAAATGGGCCAAGCTGTCGTGCATCCGTGTTCACTGCTGTAACTATTGCACTGATCAGACTGCGTCACAACACGCTTTCACGTTGTTGAAGGATGCTTATAGGGATGCCACGGATCAAGAACCTTTTATTCTGTCTTCTGATAAGTGTATTCAAGTAATCCCCCGGAATATATTGGATGCTAGCATTTTATTTAAACTACTAAACAATCTCCATGTGTATGTGTGACATACCCCCTCCTGTTTGCATAGGTATGTAGGGGGATTTTCCCCTCCCAAAGAGATTCAAGGAGAGATAAAATATGGTGCTCCAGGGTCAGCCTTTTCTCCCCCAATTCAGGTTGAGGCATGTTTCTCTGAAAATTGCAAACCATTGGGCCTCATGAAGAGGAACAGGGAGAACAAACTAAACCAAGAGAGACATCTGCGCACAGCTGCCGGGCAGGCAGGTTGAAGTGGTATGGATCTCCAGTTAGCTGTGGCCCGAGACAATATTGCAGGGTCACCACAAGCATGCATCTGCTTGATAAAGATTCCTGGTTGAAAGGGGCTATGGCAGAGGAACAGCTCATGGAGACCAGAAGCCACATCGAGGAATGAGTAGCCAGCTGGGATAACCCAGCAAGACCCCAAAACAGCCACAAATAACCCCACAAAGAGCCAGCATCAGACGTAGGCCACAGAAGCATCAGCTAGAGAAACCAAAACCACCACCCGAGACCCCGACCCCGACCCACCCTTCCCTCCCCAAGCCCTCCGGTACTCATCTGCTCATCCCAGAAAGGTGCAGATGGTATTTTGCCAAAGGCGGCACTGTGGTACCTTCCCATCAGAGGTCTTCTGCTATGTGACCTCATCCTCCCTGCAAGTCTGTGTGTCTACCCTGTGTCGCCTCCACAAGGGCCACATGGTTAAGTCCCATAACTATCCTTCCCTGTCCCCACCAACATCTGAGCTCATGCCGCAGTCCTAGCTTTAGCTATAGTTGTTGTCCCTGTAAACCCAGTGGAAACTCTTCAGAAAGGGGGGGGATTTCTGCCGCCGTTGTCGTCGATCCATCGCTTGCAATGGGACAGCTATTGACTTGTTCACTCATTTACTCAATCATTGGGTTTGTTTGTTTGTTTTGTTTTCCAAAAAAATGCCTGGCATGCTTGCTCTGTGCCATACACTTTTTTCTTGGACACTAGATTCAGATCAGGGGACAAAACAAGATAAGAACAGATAAGTATCTTCACCTCCATTCACCGAGTTTAAATGTTTTCAAACAAATCGATTATTAATACTATGAACTTAATTAAAAACAAAAATGCTATCTGTCCATAAGATTGGTTGGTATGTATGTATGTATGTATGTATGTATGTATGTATGTATTTATTTATTTATTGCACCTATGTAATTCTGTCTGGCCTTGAACTCATAGAGATCTGCTTGCTTCTGCCTCCCGAGTGCTGGAATCAACAAACATCAGCTAATTTTTAAAGGGAGAAAGGACTAGGTGCTAGATCTAGCTGTCTTTCTGTGTTTCCAAATTCGCACTGATAATATTTAAAGCTATTGGGAAAAGATGAAAGGTGCTGGCGCACTTGCAGTGTCTGGAGGAGGAGATCTGGAAGAAGGAAGAGGAGATGAGAGGGGCCGCTTTGGAGGGACCGGCCGGCGCGAGGCCAGAGGGCCGGATCCATCAGCGCGCGTCTCACGGTGGCTCCCAGGACCGGTTACAGCCCAACCGCCAGGGACATGGGGCTGTGCCCTCCATCGATAGAGCCCTGGGTCGGGGCATGGGACCTCCACGGTGTCCCTCATCTCCCTTCCTTCCTGACATCGGCGGTGGGACTCCCGAGTGAGGCAGGATGGGGATCGACCGTTCCTGTCCCCGTCCCCCTCCTTACTGGTTTGGTTCATCTTGGAGATACAGAAATAGGAGAAGAAAGAGAGCAGGATCGCAACGAAGGCGAACAGCAAGTTCACGTTCTTTGCCTTCATCGCGGCGGCGTCACGGCGGGTGGAGGCGACCCGCGTAGCTGCAGGCTGGAGGCTGCACGCAGAGGCTGGCAGAACGCGGCACCTGCGTCCCGGACCACGCGCGGGCCGTCGTTAGGGTCCCCAGCACTTTAGTCCGGTCAGATGGCGGTCCCTTCTTGAGAGCACTTACGACCCTCTGGCTAGGGCTGCGGGGTGATTAAATGTGAGAAACTGTGGGCTTGGACGGTGTGGCTCTGGCTCGACACCACCGACTTAGCGTATTTTCCTAAGAGAACTCATCAGAATTTTGATTTAAAGGTGAAAAATACACGGCATAACCGTGAGGTACCTTCATCCCTGTTTCCGATGTGACCTTTCCACTCTGAACTCTCTTGGAGACTCACGGGCAATGCTTGGGTGATAAGCAATCTCTATTGCAAGCGCACCCGGGTTTCTGGCCCCTTTGAGAGTTTAAAAAGATTTGGATTCCTATCTGCTTGAGAATGTCATACTGAATGCTAAAGACCCAATTTTCTGTCAGAAACTTTTTAAGCACAAATATTCCAATGTCTACCACAAGGTGGCAGTATTACGTTTCAACCAAACCAAACCAAACTAAACCAAACCAAACCAAACAACAATAACAATGAAGTATTTGAATGGGTCCTAGTAACAGAAAATCCCCAAATCCTTTGAATGTGCTGGAATCCTTGGGTCCCTATGCCACACTTGGATCACTGTTCATATATATTTTCATAGCTTGTTAAACAGACTCTTGGTATGTTTTCTTCCTTTCCCATGGCAGGCCCTGAAGAGAATATGATTTATTGTTGCTCACGGATTATCTCTGGAGGTCCAAAGTTATTTTTAGCTCCATATTTAGTCGAAGATAAATGGACAGGAATGGGCTCTGACTCCTGGCTGGATGACCTACTGGCCGGCTTGTCCCTACAACTATCCAAAACTTCCCAAGGCAAATCACCACAGTGCCCGCATCAGCACGAAAACACGCTTGATTCTCATAAGTAACCGTGTTTACATACAGTCTTACACTAGCTGTGACAGCAATCAGAGAGACCAGATATGCTTGGGGAAAGGCCACAAGCACACATTTGTCGCCAACCGTGCTAGACTTTTCTCTGAGTGCGATCAGAGAGTTAGTTAGTCTGATTTATCACCCAGATGCAGCCCGTTCAGACTGCTGGACTGCTGTTCAGCTTACACAATGCCTGTCCCAACAGTGACTTTCTTCAAGCATGGCAACTATGTTACATCAAGATGGTCCAGCGCTACCTGCAAGAGCCACTCTCTTTCCTGGGCTACCTAGGGTCAACAGAAGACACAAGCAGAGATTAGGATTTCTGCTTCCTTTGTTCTTCAGGAATTTGTCACTGCCTGGCATTTGGTTCTAGCGAGCACTGGACCAAGCCAAGGGCTTTCATTTTGACTGCCTTGTTGAACCTACATGAAGGGCATGTCTGTGTCTCACGAAGGGTATTTGACTTTAAGATGGTAGTGGCAAGGACCTTAACCATGCCCATTCTAATTTTGTAAAGTCAAGAGTTATGTATCTTTTCTTATTTCTTCCTCCGCATTGTCATCACTATTGGTTGATGCCCTGTAGATCACGCTGCATTATTTTACATCAAAGGCTTGAGTGTCTGTGGACTTTGGTGTCAGATGGGTCCTAAGGAAAATCGCTCATAAAGACTGAGGGACGACACTTCCATCCTGGGACAAAGTTTTCTGCATCCCAAGTTCATGTGAGTTCATGCACAAAGGAACAGTGCTGTTTAAAATTTGGGTCCTCTGTGGAGCAGATGCTTGAGTTGTCACAAGGAGATGGATAGTAACCATATCGGGCAGGTCCCACCATCCAGCAGGCTCTCAATCAACAGCTGTATGGTTTTTCCATCTTAAGAAATGGACATACAGCAGTGTGACTCAGAATTGGAATCGAAGGCTGGAAAGACGATTTGGTGAGTGTTTGCCATCGTCAGCACCGCTGCCTGAGTTTACAGTCCCAGCAAGGATGTAAGAATCCTGCTGGATCATCATGTACTTCACACAGTCCTAGAGCTTGGGAGGAGAAGACGGGAATGCTCCTGTAGCATGCTCCCCAGCCAGGCTATCTAAACTGGTGAGGTCATGTTTGGCTAGAGATTTTGTCTCAAAAAATAAGGTGTAACTGAGGAAGATGGCCAGGTGCCAAACTCTGGTACCCCTCCACCCCCACACACAGGTAGCCAGACTTAATTACAATGTAGCCTTTGGCTCTTCTAGGTATGAGGCCTGAAAGGGCACACAGTTAAATAGAGAGACCTAGAGAGCAGGTGAAGAGGGTCCCATTTTCACCTATCTTAGAACTGCACTACTTCTTAGCTGGCTCCATAGAAAAAGAAAGCCAAAGAGAAAAAACACAATGAGCATCTTCTCCTGGGAACAGTGGGGGTTTAGTGTATACAAACGAGCACACACACATACACACATATACACACACATGCATGCACACACACCCAGAAACAGCTACAAAAAGAAACAAAACTCTGGCTAGGGAAAAATCTCTTGGTGGAAGGAAACTGGCAGCCAGTTCCTGGGCAGGGATGCAGCTGGCCTGCAAAGATCCGGGAGCAACCAGGGCAGACAGAGATTTCTTTTATGTCTCCCCGCCTTGCACAGAGAACTGTGGACCTGCCGCCCGTGTGCTTTTGGTGGGCTCTGGCTTCTCCCCCTACTCCATTTGTTTGACAGCTTTCTCAATTGATACAAATTTCTCACCTTCTGGGCATTCCCATTGTCAATATTTGCCACTCAGGGCTTGCTTAGGAACCTGTAAATCTGGACGTTCAGAGGCTGCAGAAACAGAACCACTTACCGCAGGAGCCTACAGAAGAGAAGGAAGGCTGTCTTCAACACTTCTGCAGAGGCTTGGCTCCCGAGACTTCTCTTCTTTCTTCAACATTTCTGCAGAGGCTTGGCTCCCGAGACTTCTCTTCTTTCTTCCCTGGCCTCACTTGAACCACCTCTAGGATGTGACCAGCAGCTGCAGGCAGAGGGACTCATCACTCCAAGACTGTGCCTTCTAACTACAGAAGGGAATTATCCCTGCAGCTGCTTCCAGCTGCCTCCACCCACTCTGCTCTAGACTTCCAGACCTATGACTTCTGAGTTCGAGTCTCCGGGCTTTGTTACCTTGCTGGCCCAGTGACCTGCTAGAGCTGTGTACTTTCAGAAGCTGTAGGAGCTCTACTGAGAGTTCAAAAGTCTCCATTTAAACAGTAAAATCCTGCATGATAAAGTTTAAAGTAGCTTTTATCTTGTTAAGGCTGTTAATCTTAGAGCGTCTCCTCTTTGTACTCTCTACTGTCTCCCACTCCATCCTGGGAAGAGGGCCCCACAAGAACTTGATTGGGGACAGAAAGGAGATGGTCTCCACCAAAAATATTTCACTTCCACTGGGACGAAGATGGTGGTTTATGTGTCTTTCATGCATTTCTGTTCTACAAATAGAATCTACCTTTAAGATGATAGTTGAGTAGCAGCAAAGGGTGTACCGCTCAGTTCATTTGTGTTAACAAGGAGATGAATGGAGCACAGACAAGACACTGGCTTGAATATTTCTGGAAGTATAGGGAACTGAGCAAGGGAAATAGGGAGCCAGGAATCTTGGTTGGGTGGGAGGATTCTTCAGTCATTTACTTTTTGAGACAGAAACTGAAACTTGTGTTGCCCGGCCGGCCTTGATCTCCCAATCTTCTGGCTGGGATCACAGGCATGCAGTACCATGCCCAGTTCAGGGATTTCTTCTGTTTCATTTTATTTATAACATGAGGTGTCTTTTGTACTTGATCTTTTTTTCCACTTTGCTCTTCTCTAACCCTCTGACCCCTCACTGCTTCGTCAGCATTTCACATGTTCCTAATCCAACACCTCTTCACTTACTGCTCACGTGGGTCAGCCTTCCTCCTGAAGCGGTCCCAGCACGCTCCCTTGCTCCCTCCCATAAAAGCTTACTCTTATTGTGCTGACTCTGCTGTACTTAACTCCTTCCGGTACTCCCTAATCCCCTTTCCCTAACCTCCCTAGTAGCCTGCAGCTTCACCCGATACTATGTTTTTGCCGGTTGGTTTTGCGTGTAGCCCCTTGTAGAAGACAGCCTAGCACGGTATACCAGCTAATCAACCGTACCTTTTGAGGTTTTAAAAATGTGCACAAATTATTCCTCCAGTAGAAACAATAATTAAGAAATGAATAATAATAAATGAATGAGAAATGAATAAAATCACTTTGATAAGTTAATCGTTCAATGTTCTTCTTCAGAAGGAAAAAGTCCAAACTTCGCAACTTCTCCTTGCACACACAGGCCACCCAAATTCCTTTGCGACATCTATAAAGTCCCGTCGAGCCAAGTTTCCTTTGTTTCTCATAAAGAGGGGAAATAATCCCTTCGCAGATTAGGAAATATAGGTGAAAGTGCTGTAGTCACACCCTAGGCAGGAAAGTCTTTGAAACCCGGGAGCAAAGTTTCCAGGCTGCGTCCACAGGGACCACGTTGACACTGGGCGTGGCAGCCCGCCCCCCCGTTGCCAGGGGAACCGTCTGGCGTCTGGCGCACCAGCCGGCAGGCCCGCCTTCCGCGCCAGCGATAGGCGGGAGCGCGGGCCAATCGGAGGAGGATAAGGAGGCGGGGCTCTGAGCTCGGCACCGCCTTCCCCCGTCCCCCGCCCGGGCCTCTGGTGCCGACTTCCGGGTCGCGGTGTTTGCGGGGAGCGCTCGGCGTCGAGCGTCGTTTCCGTTGCCGGTGTTTGCAGCTGGCGGAAACCGAGGCAGCGCCAGCTTTTCCTAGTTCTCCCGCTGCTGTGAGGTGGCTGCTGTTTTAATCTTCTCTCACCCTGCGTTGCTGGCGTGCGGCCGCGCAAGCCTCGCGGGGGTCCCGCGCTCACCCGCAGGGGGCCGGGGCAGCTGGGGCTTTGTGCAGCGTTCCCGCGCGCGAGAGGGGCGGGACGGCGCGGTCCCCACGGGGCTCGCGCACGACTCCCCGGGGCCCGCGGCCGCTCGGACGGCCTGCCGGTGCCTGGCACTTCTGCCGCCTCCGTCCCGACGAGCGCGGACGGGATGCCTCATTTTAAAGACCCAGATCTGCGCGTCTGGCACCGGCACCCAGTGCCCTGGCCTGCGGGAATTGCGAATTTGACAGCTCCTCGGGGCCCCGGCGCAGAGAGGGTGTGTCTGCGTATCCCAGGCCCGGAAGGCAGGCGAGGAGCGGTTTCCTTTCGGTCCCCGGCATCCCTCCTCCCCTTCGTTTAGCACTGAAGAGTTTTCTTCTAAGACCCAGTTGTATCAAGTGTGTAGGTTTTGCGGGATTTAAAACAAAACAAAACAAACTTTTTTTTGGCATTTCTGCTCTTCGTCTATTGACTGGAAAAATCATGAGTTCGTGAGGATGCCATCTGCTCGGTTTTCAGCCTGTATGCTTCAGTTTGTAAACCACTTGTGCTGGCGTCAGCTGACCGAGACAGCTGGGATACGCTCTGCGCCCGGGCAAGAAGAGCTCATTCTTGGGGAAGCCACATGTGATGTGTGGTTGATTTGAAATTGTTGCTCGGTTCGTCTTTTTATTCTCAAACTATTTAGTTCCAAGTTTGAAGGGATGAAAAACGGAAGTAGGAATCCAAAATACGAAATACTATTATTTGGTAAAAATGTAAGGTAGTTATTGTTCTTTTAAGCCATTAAATAATTTGGCCAGTATTTTCCCTAATTTTTTTTTTTTTTTACAATTTTTAAAAAAGTGAACATTTGGCCTCGAGGTAACTTGACCATTTAGTTAATTAGTATTTGATTAATGCTGTTTATTGTTTCCTTGCCTGACTGATTAAACAGTCACAAAATAAGACACAATAAATAAAAGATTTTGTTATTATTTGGGATTTGGGGAGTTGGATCAGCTTAATTTGTTTTTCGGTTTTAAAAACCCCAGTTTAAGGCCGTTAAGCTTGTGTTCTTCTATCCTCCAGGACAACATGTTTATTTCTCTGTGGGAGTTCTTCTATGGGCACTTTTTCCGGTTTTGGATGAAATGGGTCTTACGACAGATGACTGGGAAGTGTGAACTGCAGCGAATTTTTGACACCTATGGCGGCGCACAGAGGACATACAGGATAGGTAATGCTACTCAAAAACCGAAAAATTCACGATTAATAAAAACGTAATTGAATGCCCTCTGTCTACCCAGTGGTAATGTACTTGTGTGTTCTGATTAAATCATCACAACTGAGTTTCTTAAGCTTTGTGGTCCTTGAGTCCTTTTAACTGTACTACTGAACACTGAATGATTGTATATGAAAAACTTTTTATAGCTACCCAAAGAAGAAATATTTTGGGTTTCTTAAAAATACATCAGTTAGCCTGGCAGTGGTGGTGCATACCTTTAATTCTAGCTCACAAGAGGTAGGTCAGGAGGATCTCTGTGAGTTCATGGCCAGCCTGGTCTACAGAGTGAGTTCCAGGACAGCCAGGGCTACACAGAAAAGCCCTGTCTTGAAAAAATCAAGCAAGCAAACAAAAAAGCATCGGCTATTCTTCAGATTATGCTTGCAATAGTTTACTGAAAATTATTCTTTCTTCCATTTGAAACTTTACACAAATATATGGTGAAAAGATTGGAAGAATCATTATCTTTTCCTACGTCGTGGCCTCCTTCTCACATCCTGCTCTATTCACGAATGGGCAGACTGCTCCTTGGTCCTGGAAAAGGTTACTAGAACCTGCCAGGGCCAGGCTTGTAGAGATGGCCACATGGCTACTGGGCACTGGACCTGGTCCAGTCCCATAGTGATAGATGGCCACATGGCTGCTGAGCACTGGACCTGGTCCAGTCCCATAGTGATAGATGGCCACATGGCTGCTGAGCACTTGGTGTGTGCATGCTGTCAACTGAGTTGTGCTGTACCCATAAGGTACACACTGGATCTCAGAGTCATATAAAAATTGTAAAGATGTCATGCCTGTATTTGTAATATGTTGAAGTGATAATTTTTTGGATCTGTTAAGCTATAGTAATATAAACTAAATTTCTAATTTGATGTAGCTGTGGAAATTTTATACAATATGCATACATACATATATATATATATACACACACACATGCACACATACATACATACCTACCTACATACATACATGGGTTTATTTTGGCTTGTGTTATTTTCCTGCCGAATGAGTTTTCCAACATTTAATTGAAAGTATTGCTCTGACTTCAAACTCAGATGGTTGAGAAATGTGGTTTGAAGTCACTTTAGGTGTAGTAAGAAAGACCTGGGCAGAGCCACAGCAAATATTGCTGTGTTAAGTGGAAAATCGAGAATTAACCAGTTCCTATTTTATGTTGATCAAGATTGCCTCAAATGAGGAATCATTACCCTTAGGGCCAAGGGAGTGAGGCATGGGCTGAGGGCCCTATACCAGGTTGGCCCTGGAAGAACGGCAAGAGCATTTTATGGACACTCTTTGATTTTCACTCTTGCCTGCTCAGAAGACCCACACATCTCTTGATATAGGTCTCTTTGGGCTGCAATGGTTGGCATTTTATAATATTTGGGAAGAGCATATTCAAGGCTTTACTTTGAGGCAGAAAGCATTTTTCTTAAAATTCCCAAAAGGAGAACATTCTGAGTATACCAGAAACTTTTTTTTTTGTTGTTTTTTTTTTTTTAACAGACCAACACAGATATTCTTGTCATTCTTGGCACAAAGGCCAGGACTATAGAGAGAGGCTGTTTGCTCTTTGTGTGGTCCAGGAAAGGTGGCGAGGCCGTCTGGCCTCTGCTTCTTTGTTCCTGTGCTGTTCCGTCGCTGGCCACTCACTCGTGCTGGCAATGGAGAGAAAGTAGTGGCTTTGAGTGCAGTCTTCAGATGAATTTCTGAGAGCTGAGCTGTGGGCAGACACTCTCACTATGGCGGTCTGCATAGAAGCAGGACATTCTGGGGAAACGGGTTGACGCCAGCTTGGTACTGTGTTGAGGGCAGATCGTTCTACCTTCGTCTTGATCCTATAAGATCTTGAGATGATTGCCCTGTTGTTCATGTGGAAATTGTATCTTAAACTTTGAGAGTGACTTATCGTTGCTTTTATATTTTTACTATTTGATTTTGGTTAAATGAAGAAAATACATTTAAGTGTTAACTTTTTTTTTTTTTTAATTTCAGAAAACTCCTTGACATATTCCAAGAGTAAGGTAAGGGCATATTAAAATGCTAATTCTACAAATCTTAACATATGCATATATTTTTCTTTAAAAAGAACACTTTATATTTACTGTCTTTGCTATGAGAAACTGTGAGTTTAGTTTTCTCATTTTAGAAGTAGTAATTCTGTTTTCAAATACTTTCTGTGTTTTGAGTATTTCAAGTGTGTCCTCTTTTGAGGCTTTGCCTCTTTATTTTGCAGTAGCAGTTGGTAGCATTTGAAGACCAGCATCTTAGGGAAGCCCTCCCATCACTGTGTCCTCAGGGTAGCTTATGCGACAGAAGAGCAAAGTAATTCTGGCTGGAGCAAACCTTACATGTTTACCTTTTGACCCAAAGCGAGTCCCGATGTGTAGTAGGAGCTGTGGGCCTCTTCCCACAGCCCGGCTCATGGCTGCCTGGCTAGCTTATGCCCCAAAATAACGACACACAAACTCTATTCATTTAAACACTGCTTGGCCCATTTCTATTCATGTGTGCGCTTACCGGGAAGATTCTAGCCTACGTCCATCCTGGGTCAGAGCTTCATCGCATCTGCTCTGGAGAGGAGAGCATGGCATCTGTCTCTCAGAGGAGCTGCCTTGCATCTGAGCTCACTTCCTCTTCCTCCCAGCATTCTATTCTGTCTACTCCACCCACCTAAGGGATAGCCTATCAAATGGGCCAAGGCAGTTTGTTTATTGACAAATGGCCTTCCTCCATCATTTCCCTTTTTTCTGTTTAAACAAAAAAAAAAAGGAAGGCTTTAACTTTAACATAGCAAAATTACATATAACAAAACAGTTATCAAGTAAAAATTACAATATTTACGTCTATTTTATCTTTATCATAACTAAGGAAAACTATAACTATAACTATCTATCTATTATTCAACTCTATCAAAGACTCCAGAAGAATACAATATTACCTAAGCAAACAAAAAGTAAGCAACTTCTAAACTCTAGAAATGACAGAGACATCTCACTGCCTGGACAGTCACCCAAAGTTCCTCTGTACCGTTGGGGCATCCATCTTCGGCCTAAAGGTCCATAGTATCCAGAGACATTTCCATGAAGCAGGAAATTTCAAAGGCAGTTCAGTCACTATCTGCTGTGTCCTGCAGAATGTCTCGCAGACTCCTTCATGAATCAGGAATCCCCAAAGATCATCTCACCTTTAGGCAAGTTCAGTATTCCTCTCTCTGCGGGTTCTCTGTGTCCAGTTTATGCAATAGTCCAGGCAAGAGCAGTTTCTTGCCCAAATGGCTATCAAACTCCATAAGGTGCCTCTTCGATGCCCATCTTCTGCTTGAAGTAGATTGGTGCTGCCAGGAGCAGAGTGTCTCATTGTCATGAAAAACCCTAAGTTATTAAAACATTTAAAATACCATATTCTATAATCTTTGAAAGATATGAAGAATGCCTATCTAAAATATATCTATGTACATCTAGAAAATCTTAACTAACATGACTACAAGTTTGACTATTATTGACTATCCATTAACAACCTATATACATTACGTTTTTAAATAAACTACACAATCACAATACCTTAATCAAGAGCAGAAATACATATATATATAACAAAATTGACCTTAAATTAATATCAGTAAACCAAGATTCATATCAATGCAAATTATTCACATGTATATTATCTCCCTCTTGAAATGTAAAAGAACATTTATAAACAATATTTGGGAATATGGGCACAGTTATTTCTCTCCAAACTGCTTCCTGCTGAATGGGGGCGCTGTTAATCAGATATTTCAGGGTATAACCTGTGTGCTAGGTTCATCTCAGTCTGCAGTTGAGCAAAGTAATTTTTTGAGGGTGTTCACAGCAACCTTTCAGGAGGACGTGGTCTATCATACCATATTGGGATAGAAGCAATACACAGGGTCTCATCGTCTGTGAAAACAAAAGAAGAAACTCTTTTCCAAAGTATCATATCCTTAGATCCAAATTCTGAAGTCAAGGTATTTTGAAAATATCTATCTTGGATTAGTTCAGCAACATTTATAAACAAATATCTTTTAGCAGCTGTTGCTCCTTCCTCAGCATTCAAACAATTCAAAGAGAGCATAATAGCATACAGTATCAAGATTCTCATTGTATTTTCCATCTTTGTACAGCTTTATTTTAACCTCTATTTCGTTTACTTTTACTTTTATTTTATATTTTCTGTATATCTTCGTCCTGGAATAACTCTTTAGACCAGGCTGTCCTTGAACTCTCAGAGATCAGTTTGTCTCAACCTTCTAGGCACTGGGATTAAAGGTGTGTGCTACCACACCTTGAAGTCTCAGAGGTCAGTCTCCCTCTGCCTTCCAAGTGTTGGGGATTAAAGGTGTGTACTACCACACCCAACTACTCTCTTTCTTCTTTATTTTACTTTTAGGAACTTTAACTTTCAGCCTGCATATATTTTTAAACACACTGTAAATCATTTAAAGTTTTCTTTGTCTTTGAATCTCTCTTTACTGTATATCTCTCTTTTTCTGACCACATGAGTCTTTAATTTACCAAGCAATATCAGTAGGACGAAAGCCGTGGCTTTGACGGCTGGATTCAGCCCATTTCTTAGCTTTCCAGCCTCATGGCTGAGGTACTGGCTGTAGCCATGTTTATCACCACAACTCCGTGGCGTTTCAAGGTCCTTGCCAGCAAACAAGCTACAACACTCAAATGCTCTCTCTGTAGCTGACCTCCTGCCTCAAAGAGTCAGAGTTTGCCCCAGCAGGATGGCCCACAAAGCCGGCATTTTAAAACAGCACAACTTTTTTCCTGCTATGGCTGAAAACCGAAAAGCATGCCTTCAGCTTTTCACCAACACCGTTTTAAGTATTTCATGGCAGGACCTCTTAAATGAGCTGCAAGGTTTCACAGCTGAAGCTGAGTCAGGAAGCCTCTCTTAGATAAGAGCGTTTGCTTGCCTCTAGCAAGCAGAGCAGACCCGAGAAATTGCTGCTACCAAGAAAACATGCTTTACTCTATTCTTTCCCAAGCTTTCTCAGGCTTTCTGTGGATGCAGTTATCCACGTGGGCGCCATCTGTAGTAAGGGGCTGCGGGCCTCTTCCCACAGCCCGGCTCATGGCTGCCTGGCTAGCTTATGCCCCAAAATAACGACACACAAACTCTATTCATTTAAACACTGCTTGGCCCATTTCTATTCATGTGTGCGCTTACCGGGAAGATTCTAGCTTACGTCCATCCTGGGTCAGAGCTTCATCGCATCTGCTCTGGAGAGGAGAGCATGGCATCTGTCTCTCAGAGGAGCTGCCTTGCATCTGAGCTCACTTCCTCTTCCTCCCAGCATTCTATTCTGTCTACTCCACCCACCTAAGGGATAGCCTATCAAATGGGCCAAGGCAGTTTGTTTATTGACAAATGACCTTCCTCCATCACCGATGTATGCCATGTAGCTGTCAGCTTTTGCCATATAATAAACAAACCCAAAGCTGCAGGAGCATAAAGCAGGGTTACACATGTGTGCTCATGCACATGTGGGCCAGCTGCAAAGACCTTTATCATGTTGGTGTCGCAGCCTCAGGTGTGTTCCACTTGTCCGACTATAGGTCCCAGCTGTGGGATTCAGTGTTGGCAGAGGGAGTGGTCTCTCAGTGACTCACTGGAAGCCTGACAGACCGTGTCCTCTCCATCTGCATTCCCGGGCTTACCTGAGTGGTCAAGTGCAAAGCAAGGAGTCCGCAGGTGCAATCTGACTCTGTGACGCTAAGGCAGGCAAGTGGTTGCCTAACTGAGTTGCAGTGATGCAGAGTCCGGACCAGTACACCAGTCTGCCACGTGTGAGCCACAGTGTTTGATGTTAGCATTAATCAGATCACAGTGTTGTGTGTGTAAGAATTACTGGAGCAGCAGAGAACGTATGGACACGTAGGTCATTATCTGGCTCTGTTAAGGACGATGGCCAGCATTCACAGTGACAGAAGGGTAGTAAACACGAAAAGACGACTGCTCACGGTAAGAATGAATATTGTTTCCACGTTGTTAGTTCAGTTTCCTGTGTGTGCATATGCCTTAGATATCCGTATATGTTTGTACTTGGTCCTGTTGTAAACTGTGAATCATAAATCATAGTAAGCACATGGACATGACGCAGTCTTCAGGTGTTAATAAGAGTTGCTGACTCACGCTGGAACAGAAGGGTGGTAGTTTCTGCACGCTGAATGCTTCTCTCTGGAGAGTTGCCGCTCAAGTGGGTGCTTCCTAGTTTCGGTACAGCCTCACGATGAAATCTGTGAGAACAACTTACATAGATAAACACGGGGACACTGGGAAGGGCGTAGAGTTGTCTTTTGTTCAGAACCCAAAATGATTGTTTTTCCCTTTGAGAATGTGGCATCTGAAAATTTGAAAGTGTCTGCTCTGGTTCTTACACACACACACACACACACACACACTCTGGTTCTTACACACACACACACACAGAGAGAGAGAGAGAGAGAGAGAGAGAGAGAGAGAGAGAGAGAGAGAGAGAGGCAGATCTCCACAGCAGCCTGTGCATTGTAGTGGGCCTTCAGCTCCAGCCCTCTGGAGCTTGTTGGAATGTAGGCACTGGGTCCCACTCCAGAAATCCTGGTTTTGTTTCTGATGTGTTGGTTTCCTGGTGACACTATCCTGCAGGTCAGGTCAGGGCCATGCTAGGAGGTTCATCCCTGTGTCTTGCCTGCACCCATTCTTTCTGTAAGAAGCCACATGGACCAATGGATGCTAAGCAGGTTATGTTTCTTTGTGTCGTAAATCTGGGAATATTTGAGAATGAGCCATCCTTTGACAGATGCTTCCTTGTGGTCTGGAAACCACATTGTGACAATGCAATAGTCCCTCATACCACACCCTCAGAGCCAGCATTGCCCCAACTCCTGAGGAGTGAGTCCTCTTGAATGCTTTGGCACCTGGAGCTCCACCTGCCCATGCGTTGCTCACGGTTGTATCTGGCTTGGCTCTTGTCCTGTTCCGTGTCATCACCACTGTGCTGCTACTCCAGACCGTCACACCACCTGCCATGGGGCTGTGTGCCATGAGAGCCGGAGTGCTTGTTCTCCCAGTAAAAGCTTAAGGGACCCCATCTCCAGTTTCATCAGTTCTGAACTCAGGAGTGCTCTGACCACTCTCTGCTTGGAATTGTAACCCACAGTCTCCCCTCCCTGTCCTTTTGCCTTCCTTGTTGTACAGTATTTTACTCTAGTTCTCCAATTTCTCCTGCCCTGAATGAAGCATGGTGTTTGTTAATTGCATCTGTGTCCCTAGAGCCTGCACCAGTTCCTAGTGAGTAACAGTGCTCTGAGTATAGACAAAACGGAGATTAGCGGTTTGCAGCTTCAGGGAGCGTGCAGTATTTGCTCCCTTTGCTTGTTCTCATGGAGAAGGTATAGGATCTGAACTCAGCACCCATGCAGCAGCAGAGCCGCTGTAATGAGGATCAGCTGCAGCAGCATCTTCTGGTCTCAGAAGTTATTAGTGAGATTTTCTGTTAAACTAAATATGAGCAGGGTAGGAGGTAAGATGTTGGTGAACGCTCAACGAGGATTTCATGACTGCATTTCAGCATCCTGCCAATGTCTTCAGTGACTGATAAAGAAGTAAAATTGATGCTGAGTAATTATCGCCAGGAGAGAAGTCAGGAGTGGCACAGAGAAGGAAGGTGTAGACTTGACAGAGCAGTGATTATCGCCAGGAGAGAAGTCAGGAGTGGCACAGAGAAGGAAGGTGTAGACTCGACAGAGCAGTGATTCTCACCTCCCTGACGCTGCCACCCTTTAATCCAGCTCCCCATGCTGCCGTGTCCCCAGCCATAGAATCATTTCATGGCTACTTCATAACTGTAATTTTGCTATTGTTATGAATTATAATGTATATATCTGATATGTGACCCCTGTTTAAGGGTCGTTTGGCCCCCAAGGTGGTCAAGACTCTACAGGAGTGTATTAAATAAGCAAAATAATATTCTAATTTCACCTTACTTACTAGTTTCTTTAAAAATGTCACTTGAAATATAAATGTTAAAGTTGTATTCTTATGCTATCACCATTAGAAAAGTAAAATACTGCTCGGTGATAGTAGTGCACACTTTTAATCCCAGTACTTGGGAAGCAGAGGCAGGTGACTCTGTAAGTTCGAGGCCAGCCTGGTCTACAGAGTGAGTTCCAGGACAGCCAGGACCACACAAAGAAACCCTGTCTCAAAAAAACAAAATAAAACAAAAAACTGTAAAGTAAAATGCTGATGTTTTGTAGGACACTCTAAAGAGAGTAGCTAATACTGCACAGACTCAGTTAAATAGTAGATGCTTTGTTGTCTGGAAGCCTGGAATCCAAAGCAAGTTTGTTAATACATGGAGATGGACTTGTGTAGTGGGAGCTGCAGGCTGCGTTCCTGTCGCCCCAGCTCCTGGCCGCCTGGCTAGCTTATGCCCCAAAATAACAACACACAAACTGTATTCTTTTAAACACTGCTTGGCCCATTAGCTCTAGCTTCTTACTGGCTAATTCTTACATCTTGATTACCCTTTTCTATTAATGTGTGTAGCACCCCAAGGTGTGCTTACCAGGAAGATTCTAGCCTACGTCCATCCTGGGTCGGAGCTTCACCCGTCTGCCCTGGAGAGCAGAGGCTTGGCGTCTGTCTCTGAGAGGAGCTGCCCTGCATGCGAGCTCACTTCCTCTTCCTCCCAGCATTCTGTTCTGTGTACTCCACCCACCTATGTTCTAACCTATGAGGCCAAGCAGTTTCTTTATTAATTAACCAATGACCTTCCTCCATCAGACTTGCCAACTTACACATGCAATTTGTGCATATTTCACACATTATATTTACTTCAAGAGAAAAATCTCATTCTGGTCTTGTGTTATTTCCATCAACTGGCTCTGCGTTTTATTGCACGAGAAGAAATCTGGACAAAAACTCTGATTTTATTGCTTCCTACTTGTTGGCCTTTGTGCAGTTGGCTTGAACTTCATCAGTACCGTGTGATGGTTTTATGACTAGAGGCGTTAATATGAATGCAGCATAAGAAAATACATCTTGATAATATTGATGATGATATAGTTAAGCCAGGGGACAAACATCCATGAAACTCTCTTATGTATTTAAATGCTTTGCATTCCCAATGCTTGTTATGAATAACAGCAATTTATTCTATTAAGGCTTATCCCCAAAAGTGATTTCAAAGTATGGCTGTCTTTTATTGTAAATTGTTTGACAGTTGAAACTTCTTTGATTGTTAAAAGTTAAGTCTCACTTACTCAGTTTCAGACTAGGGACTGCTTATAAATTATCTACTATGGTTGCTAAAATATGAAAAATTTCAATATCTGGACTATAAGCATTGTATTGATTCCATTGGTCAAAGAATTTTGTTGGAAACAGAGAAAGAAAATCAGAGCATAATCAACATTTGTTTAGCTTACCAAAGCAAATTTTAAAGACCTGAACTAATTATCTATATTTGTATCTTTAGAGACCTGAGAAGATACTAAGTCCAGAGTAAGCTGAGGAATTTACAAATAAGGCAGAAAAGCAATGAAATTATGAAACACACAAAGTAGACTACCAAAAATCTCAGAAACTGATTTTTAGAAAAGATTAATAATATCAATAACCTCTGTAATTGACCAAGTATGAGAGAAGAAAGATGCCGAGTGTGTAGACAAGATATCACCCTAGCCTAGATTCTGAAGTTCTGTGAGCGACTTCATGCCAGTAAATTCTGTAGCTTAGATGCAATGGAAACAGTTTGTAGAAAAGATAGTTTATCAAATAATATGAAAATAAACAAAAGACCTAGCTGGCCATATATTCAAAAAGAGAAATCTCCAATTTAAAATGTTTAAAAAATCTCCATCATTGGCCTAATTAATTCTCATTTAAAAGATATTTGAACCTTTGTATTTTTATTTTAGGGTGTTTGCTGGCATGCATGCTTGTGCACCATGTACATACTTGGGGCCCACGATGGTCAGAAAGGTATCAGATCTCCTGGAGCTGGAGTTACAGATGATTGTGAGCCACTGTGTAGATGCTGGAAACGAAACCCAGGTCTTCTACAAGAGCAGCTAGTGCCCTTAACCATTGAGCCTTCTCTCCAGCCTGGCCTAATTCATTGTCCCCAAACATTCATGGAAAGAAGAAACAGTGCCACTGTTAACAGAAAGTCCTAGAATATAGAGGTGAAAAAAGCATTTTTTTATTTTTTTTGAGGACAGACTAAAACCAAATAAAGAAAGACATGTAAATAAAAAGTACAGCTCGGTACCCTTTATGAATGTGATACAAGAATCCTTACAGAACAGCAGCAAGGATAATAAATTATGATTGAAGTTTAAAATCAGTGAGTATAATTTATTACCATACTAACAGAGTCAGAAAAAATATGATCATTTTGATGGTTACTAAAACATCTGATCATGATTAAAAACTCCCACCTAGAAGAGCAAAAGCTCCTTCAATCTGCTGAAGGCCAGCGAACAGTCTGCAGCTGGCACGGAAAACTTTCCGATAGTGAATGTCTTGTCATGTGTAGTGGAAGCATGACAGATGCGTTGTGTTTCTCTGTTTCTGCTCAGCATCATTGCTGGAGATCCTGGGAACCACAGCCAACCAGAAACAAACCCAAGAAGAAGCTGGCCAGAAAGAACTATTAGAAGAAATGTAGTCTGAGAATGTGAACAACCCTGGAGTCCTCAGAGGCTGCTGCTGTGTACTAACAAGCAAACTGGACAGTCTGGCAGCAGGTAGCTCACTGCTGTCTGTGTTAGTAGTGAGCTTCCGGATCATGAGAGAGCAGTGCTACCTACCACAGCAGCCAGAAGTGCAAATACCGGGGAGTTCAGTAAACACTGTCTTCAGCCCTAAAACTTGTGGAGAAATTGTTGAGGAAAAAAAGAATAAAATGAAGCCTGGTAGTCATCGACTCATTATTGTTAAAATATAAGTTCCAAATTGACCTATGAGTTTGTGAAGTTATTTTTCTGTTTTTTTTTTTTTTTTTTTCAAGACAGGGTTTCTGTGCGTAGCTTTGGAGCCTGTCCTAGAACTCACTGTGTAGATCAGGCTGGCCTTAAACTCACGGAGATTCCCCCTGCCTCTGCCTCCCAAGTGCTGGGATTAAAGGCATCTGCTCCCACCATTCGGCAAGTTTGCAAAATTTTAATTAGAATCTCATTGAGTATGTTTTGAAGAAACTGACAAGCTTATCTGCAGACTTATGCAGAAATAGAGGGAGGGGTTGGGGTAGCTCAAATGCTCCTCTAAGAGAGGCGGATTAAAGGACCTAACAGGACTTTCTAGACAAGGAAGTTTTCAGACAGACCAGACGCAGACCCCACAGAATGGCTACTTTTTAATATGTTGACACAGTACTTCATGGGAAAAGAAGCTGCCAGCAAGGGGTGCTAGAGAACTAGGTGCTGGGTGGGGAGCCCGGGCTGCGGACAGGAAGACAGCTCTTAGAGCCTGTTGCTGCTCCTCTTTAACATTGATTTTAAAACTGTGCATCTTTTTGACAATTTCATAAATATGTAATAGTTCATAACCATATTCTTCCCATTTTCAGGACTTATTTTTTTTAACCCACTGAGTTTAATTAGGGTTTCTTTTGTAAAAGAAACTAGGAGGCTTTTAGAAAACTGTAAATGTTTGCATGATTCCAGCTCTCGGAGATCTGAAGGAAGTGTGGTTTCTTTTTGCATTTTAATATGTTCTTGGTAAGGCTGATTAAATATCTCAAAACAGACTTCTACGTCAACTCTCGGGGACTTCTCTCATTCAGTTGTGTCTTGATACTTAGGTCCTCCAGAGCGCCACACAAGTTGCCGAGAGTGAGCTGGACAGATGTGTAGCGGACATAATGAAGGAGAAGAACATCTGCCGGGAGAAAGACAGCAGGTGCACTGTTCCCTCTGTGACAGCGTGGGGCTCTGTAGCCTGCTGTGCAGAGCCCTGATTGGGTGGACTGGGGTAGGGAACAGGTAACTTGTGGGTTGTTCTGTGTGCACTTGAGAGTTTCGTTGCTGTGTGGTGGAGTGCTCAGAGATGTGTGAAGGAAGCACAGGCCTCGCTTTGTTGTGGTAAGAGGTTTGATTTAAACTAACAATGTTGTCCTTTCAGTTTTCAGATATGCATGAGGACGTGCTTACTGCAGATATCTGGCTATAAGCAGCTCTACCAGGCTGTGGAAAATGTGAGGAAAAAACCCTACGATTCTGGCAATGCTCAGCATGAGAAACTGCTCCTCAAGGTAAGCGCTGGCTTGGTGTTCCAGCATCAGGCAGCTTCAACTGTGAGCATTGTGTGGGTTCTAGAAGCTCATTCAGTCCACCCATTTGTTTGCCTCTTGGAGAATGTGTGTTAGATTTCATTGATAGGGAAAGATTGTAGATCAACAACTTTTTAAAAATATTTTTTTTTAATTTCATGTACATTGGTGTTTTGCATGTGTGTTTGTGTGTTTATGTGTTTGTTCCATCTCCTGGAACAGGAGGTATATACAGTTGTGAGCTACCAAGTGAATGCTGGGAATTGAACCCAGGTACTTTGGAAGAACAGCCAGTGCTCTTAACCACTGAGCCATGTCTCCAGCCCCCTGATCAATAAATCTTACTTGATAAGCATTTTTTAGAATATATTCAAGTAAATAGAGCTTCTAAGATAGGTTATTCATTCATAAAAGGGGGTTTCTTCTGCCTCCAAGCAGGGGGTGCCTGGGCCCCAGAGCTTCCGTTTATCTAATTTTTTGTGGAGGTTGGGCTTTCCCTCAGCAGCACAGAAGCTATGAAAATAGATGCCCCTTTTGCATAGCATTGGGACATCAGTCAGCAAAACTGCCACAGTAGACTGCTACTGTAAGAAAGGACGGCTTCCTGTCACCTGCTCCTGGTGTGTAGGGTGTGCAGGCAGTGACCCCGCGCTGTGTAAAGGCTGCCTTAGAGAGAGCAGTAGAGAGAGTGCTGTAGCCCACCCAGTCTGGCTCTTCCTGTGGGGGAAGGGGATTATAAGGCTGTGGGAGATGGGCTGGCCTGCTGCTGGTGCTAAAGTCCTAGAGCTTGGGGAGAGCTGCCTCCTCATTTGTGCTCCAGTTCACACTGCCTTCAGGGGAGCTGAAGGGGTGCTTTTGAGTATGCTTGCTTTCCTTTATACTTTTGGTCTTCCTCTCTCCCTCCCCCTCTCTCCTCTCCCTCATCCTCTCTGATTCACTCCCTCCTCCCTCCTCATATTGGAGATTTCTTGGCATTTCATGTGGTGTGCTTAGTTTTGATTGACCCTCCCTACCTGCCTCTCCTCTCTGCTCCCCATCCCTGCTTAAACCCTTCTCTCCCAGTCTCCTGTTCCACTTTGATCTCACACGTAGCCCTTTAGCATATATTGCACCTGGAGTTAGAACTGCACAGAACCAAAAGTCCTATGAAAGTAACTTTGTGGAGAGCTTAAACACAACAAAACTGAGGCTGGGGCCGGGGCCAGGGCTCAGCACCCGAGTGCTTACTGCTATTGCAGAGGACCTGGGTTCAGTTCCCAGCACCATCTGTAACTGCAGCTCCAGGGGCTCTGACACTCTCTTCTGGTCTCAGAAGGCATGAGGCACACATATGGTGCACATAAACACATTCATAAACATAAAATGAAAATAAATCTAAACAGAAAAACTTTTTTTGGAAAAATATAAATAAGCACTTTACCTATTTGCAAAATTAAAATAAAACTTGCTATTATTTTGAGGTTAATAAAGGGTTGCTGTGTGGGTTGAGCTTATATTTGAAGTAATTTAAAGCATGCTATATGAGTACTCTTATCTTCATTCACCTTAATTTGAGATGCTTTCTGTGTAACACCTGCCTTCCTGAAGGGTAAGACACATGGCCTAGCGCCCGCTCCAGGCACCTTTCCCCTTGACTGTCCCTTATGAATTTCAGCTCTGGAGGGAGTGACAGTTGCTGACTCTGAGTTTAGCTCAACAGTCCTGGGAAGAAAACTGGAATTGAAGTAGTTTTAAGTATAATCCAAAAACATGTTCACCAGCTTTTGTCAGTGTCTACGTTTGGGATACAAACTTCCACCTTAACCTTATGAAATCAGAATCTCCAGGCTACAGCCCATAATTGTATTTATGGATATTAAATTTTGAGTATTAAAAGCTCCATATGATGACATGTACCTATAATCCCAGAATTCTAGAGATTGAGGCAAGAGGAAGGGGGTTCAAGACTCTCCTGGGCTACATAGCAAGATGCCCTCTCCCTAATCAAACATCAAATAAGAACTGAGCAGTAGTGGTTTTACACTGCAGCCCACACATTGAAAACCTTATGCTATGGTCACATTCCTTGTTGATGTCAATGAGCTGTCTGGGTTGTTAGTAAGAGAGTGGGCAAGATAAAGTCCAATCTAATTGTTGGATTTAGCTTCAGGGCCAGAATTCTGGAAGGCCAGTCTTGACAGTCTCTTAGGTGACAGGACGCTCTTCCAGCACTCAACAGTGCCTCATGGCAATGAAATGGAGGTGGGGGTGCAAGCATTTTGTTTTGCCAAGCTTTTCAGTTTTTTTATCAGTGTCTACAATTCTGTTTTTGTCTTATGACTTACATTGGATCTTAAAACTTTCTTAAATTATTTTTCATTGACTGGTTTGTTCATATCTAATGAAGGGAAAGATTGTTAGTCAACAACTCTTGATAACAACTTAGTGTTAAAGATTCTACTTGTTTATAAGTAGGCCATTTAAAAAATAAATTTTATGAAATAGTCTCATGTACACACATACACTTACTCTTGAGTTTTATTAATATTATTTCTTCATGGTTCTCTCCCTCAGGCCTATTTTATTTTATTGGATTAAAGATTAACTACCCAATGTTACAGCAAAACCTGTTCAAACCAAATTATGGGTCCATTTATCCAAGACTGCTCTTAAGCAATTTAATTCTAGTAAATATATATATATGTGTGTGTGTGTGTGTGTGTGTGTGTGTATAGCTAACATATATATTTGTTTACTAATCAGTATGTTGCCATATTGTGAATTATGACTTATAGACTATAAATCATATAGAGAATGGGAAGTCAATATATATATCAAAGAAGTTGTATATATATCAAATGATTAGTAAACATAGGCAGGTCATTGCTCCAGATGTCTGTGATTTTGATTTAAAGAAATTCTTTACAACAGTCTTTCTGGTTGGAATAGTACACCATGTTTTTAATACAACCCTTGTTGGTCTTAGAATTTGTCTAAAAGTTGCTGAGCTCAAAGTATTCAATTATGAGTTACTTAAGCTAAGAAAAGGAAAATGTCCCAGTAAACCAAGAACATCATTATCATTTGTAACACAAAAGCATGTTTGCACAGCTTTGGAGTCTTCTGATGCCTACGAAAAAGTTGAAGGCCCGGATCTCCAAGCAGTGGGTGGACATTGGTTTCCAAGGTGATGATCCCAAAACAGACTTCAGAGGCATGGGCATACTAGGACTGATCAATCTTGTGTAAGTGAAGTAAGTTTCCTTTCCTTGGGTGAATGCAATTCCTTGTTATTTCCCGTCTCTTTTAAATCTAGTGAGAGCGGACCTGTTGTTTCATATTGACTCTGAGTTTTCATAACTATAGTCCACATGTTTGCTAGGGTGCTGACAGCAACTAGAAACATAGTGTGCACGCATGCGCATCTGCACATCCCCTGTGCGCACCTGCATCTGTGATGACTCACCAGCGTTTGCGTTTGCAGTGCCTTCCTCCTCCTTTCTGTTTCTGCCCTCCTGTTTCCACTGTGTGGCTCTGACTGCATTTGGGAAAACAGAATCAGGTTAGGTGGCATGCCCCGCACCATGTCTGGCGGTTGACCTGGACCCAGGTCTGTCTGCTTATCATGGCTGTAACAACTTGCCTTTTCCCTTAGTACTTAGGCCATGTGCATAAAATCCTAAAATACATCACAGCTGATAGCCAGCACTATTCTAGTACACTGGAAGATGGAGCTCTTTTACCAGTGGTTCTCAACGTGTGGGTCACGGCCTCTGTGAGGAAAGTCACATGATTCATAGCAGTAGCAAAGTTACAGCTATAAAGCAGCAACAAAATAATTTTATGGTTGGAGTCACCACAACATGAGGAACTGTGTTAAAGGGTTGCAGCATAAGGAAGGTTGAGAAAGAGTTCTTCTACAGATGTGCATGTGTTTAGACTGCGGTCTTTCAGTTTACCTGTGAGTTATGATTTATACACTATAAGTCATTTAGAGAATGAGAAGCCAATAATTGCTTTGCTTTTTTACTTTTGAGAGATGGTTTCTCTGTATAGGCCTGGCTATCCTGGAACTTGCTCTGTAGAATAGGCTTGCCTCGAACTCACTGAGTTCTGCCTGCTTCTCCAGAGTGCTGGGATTTAAGGCATGCATCACCACTGCCTGGTTCTTTGGATAATTCTTACTGTGAAAAAAATCTGAAATTGAACTAAACTAAGTTAATACTGAGAAAAAAATATTTAGGCTAATATGGTTAAAGCTACTGGGGGAAAGATATGTCATAATGAGACTTCAAGATGTATGCTATTTTAAATTATAAAAGCATGTATGTTTTGGTAATGTCTAAAATCTTAAAAGTTCTATATAATTCTTCTTCCTTAGGATAAATTAGACAGTAATCTTTAAGGAAGATGAACAACTTCCCCACCTCCCTCTGAGCCTGGGGCTTTAGCCATTTAGCAGTCTGACTCTTGACTGTGTTGAGGGGTCTCAGACCTCACCTCTAGATGGAGTACAGGACTCTTCACTGAACTGAGGTGAAGATGGCCAGGACTCACACACGACTGTGATGTCTGCTTGTAAGCAGTGGGTTAGAGATGCACACTCCAGCTGTGCAGAGAGGAGACAGTGATGGGCGGCCCAGCAGGTCCTCTCTGAGTATTGTACAGGCCGGAAATTAGCAAGTTCAAAGCGAGGACTTTTTCTTTTTTAAGTAAATAGGAAATCCCTTTGTAGCTGAGTTCTCTGTTAAGATAGTCTTGCCATCTACCTGTGTTCCTTATTGAGAGGCCTGATTCCTTAGGATTAAATTTGGACTCTGAAACCTCTGTGAGCCATTGAGGGGGCCTGAAAGGGGGGTGGCTGTGGGAGCAAGGCTGTTGTTTAGATGGTAGCATTTGCTTGTGCTGAGGTTTTCACGCTACTCGTGAGTGTAACGTTTTCATTTCATTGTCTTCCTTGTTCAGGTATTTCAGTGAAAATTACACCAGCGAAGCACACCAGATTCTTTCCCGTTCAAATCATCCCAAATTAGGGTAAGCTGGACAAACATTAAAGAAGCTAAATTCTTGCAATGAAAATGACTATATAAATCTGAAAGTATTTCAAAATATGTCTTAAAATGATGTTATTTTAATGAGTGATAACTGTAGAAATGATATTATAAACTATTTTAAAGAAAAATGACCAAAAATGTTCTATGTATTCCAGTAAATTGTATCGTATGATATAGTTTATAAAACAAAGATGGGGGCTCGAATTTTTTTTCAAAAATTATTTCAGAGGCGGTGCTGGCACACGCCTTTAATCCCAGCACTCCGGAGGCAGAGGCAGATCTCTGTGAGTTCAAGGCCAGCCTGGTTTACAAGAGCTAGTTCCAAGACAGGCTTCAAAGCTATAGAAAAATCCTGTCTCAACCCCCCCCCCAAAAAAAATTATTTTAAAGTAGTAGGAAATGGTAAAGGAAATGCAAATTGAGGCCTTGCCTTGTTCTTAGCTTTATACTTAATAGTTAGAATAATAAAGCTTGGTAAATGTAGATTTCCTTCTCTTTATTGTCTTTAGATGTTATATGGTAGGAAATTTTATTTTTACTTCTTAGCTTCTCTCCAGAAAATTAACAGGCCTCAAGAAGCAAACACTTTGGATCTTTCTGCCTCCCTAAGTATAGAGAAATTATTGCAAAGTGCGCCCTGTGTCAGGCGAGCAGCTGCACTGTTTGAGTGACTTAGCTATTTCCGCACTGTAAGCTTGTTGCAGGCTGCCGGCTGTGTAACTGGTGATGTTTCTGACGTAGGTATTCGTATGCAATAGTTGGAATCAATCTCACAGAGATGGCTTATAGCTTATTGAAGAGTGAGGCCCTGAAGCTGCATCTCTACAACTTTGTCCCTGGGATGCCAACCATGGAGCACTTCCAGCAGTTCTACTGTGAGTATTGGGAGGAGTCAGTGCTAGCGCTGCCAGGACAGTAGCCACGCTCAAGCCATTGCCTGTGAGGTCCAGAGTTTACGCTTCACCTCTTATTGTTTAAGATCTTCAAGGGCCAGGAAAGTGATGTGAGATGGGTCTCCTAGTTCATTTGCACTTTACTTGCTGTATTTGAATTCAGGTTGCCTGGCTTGCGGCATCACTGAGCCATCTCACTGACAAGGTGGATGCATGCTTTCTGAAGATGAGATGGCCTAAGTGGATTTTATTCCCGCGGACAACATGTTTGTGTGGTTTTTAATTGCAGGTTACCTTGTCTATGAATTTGACAAGTTTTGGCTTGAAGAAGAACCAGAGAGCATTATGTACTTCAACTTGTACCGAGAGAAGTTTCATGAGAAGATTAAAGGACTCCTAATGGATTACAACACTGTACTCACTCTGAAAACATGAGACAAACATGGCATCTTCTCTTTCTACCACATTTTGCACACACAGCAGAATTTATATGTTATAGAAATTATCTGATCAGCTACACTCTTATATAATTTCCTACAAAATCCTTCAGAACTCTATTTAAAAAGCAGTGGACAATCAGTGTATGTTTACAGATGTTTATACACTGTTCTCCACAGGTTCGCACCCTTCCAAAGAGCCCTTCTGGAGTCACGTGAACTACAGTTTGGAACTTGGGACTTAGCCTGTTAGTGTAAAAGTCTAAATCAGGTATATTTATATTTAGCCAGTTGACTGAAATGTGCACGAATCTCATTTTTATGTGTTGTAGCTCTCAAGCTGGTGTCCTTTCCAAAATTTTAAAACTCTTCAAGATGATTTTTCAGTCTGGAAATGGCTTTTGAGTGTGCTTTGTCTCTTTTATTTCTAGCCAATGGGCACCGTGTGTGCTCTAAGGCTTCCTTTGTGTCCCCAGCACTTGTCAGGGTGTCCCTGCCTTAGAGCAGGGGGAGCATGGTTCTATCAGAGAGGGCGAGGAATCACGGCTTCCTCTGAATTTCTCTGGAGACCTAACATGACAGAAAATGAGAGAATGGCAGCCTGGGTGACTCTGTTTTTATTGACACGTAGCACGCTTTGGGGGTCTTATTTCAAGGTTTCCAGGCATTTACCCTTGCTCAGTACTTGCTTTTATCAGCTGCATAGAGAACCTTCCTCAGAGCTCCCGGGAGGCATCTGCCTCTGTGTTAGAGAGGAGCTGCATCTATCTACTAAGAAAATCCTGACTTTGGAAACATGGTTTCTTTTAAGATAAAACTATCTTTGAAAACTACACAGGGATAAAACAGAGATTTCGTGAAATCTCTGGTCTCCATCATTGGCGTGTTTGACTTGCTGTTCATTTTGCTTGGCCTTGCTTTGACTCTGGTGTTTCTGGGCAATGATGTAGGGACCTGGTCAACAGGCTGTGGGGTGCCATAGCCTGGATTATGACTGTGCGTTTGTATAGCTTTACTCCCCCAAAGCTCAGGAGGGTGACAAGTACTGTTGAGGATCAGACGTGATGAGATTCTGAAGGGATGGTTACCTCTTGGCATGTTTTAGAGATTTGTTTTCAGAGAAAAATTAAAAGAGTCTAAAGATAGGAAAAGATTATTGGATTCTGAAGCAGTGCTTAAGTCCTGTGGGGAAAAGTTCACAATATCGTAAGTTAGAATATGGTGGTATTTTGCACATGTTTTAGTATCAGGTATTTAAGACTAGCTTATGTGACAGAGGAAGATCTGGTACTTTCCATCAGTTGGTGTGTGTCTTTTGACAAACCCCTATCTTCATGCTGGTCGAAGAGCGGTACAGACGCCCACATGACACCCTGGCTGCAGTGTTGCATAGCCCGTGCATTACAGTGCATGGGTTAAAAGTGTTTTTCCTCAAGGAAGATGAAACTTTTTTTAAAAGTAGGTTTGTTTTATAATACTAGAAAGGATTTCGCTTTTCAGTATTATAGAAACTTAATAATTGATTTCTTACTAGGGGACTTTCTCAACCCTGGTCATATACTTGTTTCACTTTTGAGGAATCTTTTGTCATCCAGGTTGTATGATGAACTGTATAGCAAACCCTAACAAGGAGCACATGTCCGCCGTCTTTGTTCATCGTCTGATAACCTTTTCATGGGGAGCAGCTGTGTAAGTCTTTAACTTCTGACTAAAATACTTATTGTATTTTAATTTTTCAGCAGCTTTGATCTTGAACTGATTTAACTCTTTATCAGCATATTTAATAAAAAGACTACTTGAAGTGTGAAAGGAAATTTTTAAGTAATCAAGCATTTCCCAGCAGAAAACCTCTACTGATGTTAAGAACATCTTGTCATAGTTTGGTTAATGTCACGGTCGTTAATTCTCCTTTGTTTGTTCATTACGGATATTGTTTGTTTTTATTAAAATTATCATTAACCATTTCAGATAATTATAAAGTGAACTGATCTTAAGTTCCAGAATTTGACTGTCACCGTTCCGATTAGAATGGAACATGAACCCTCTGGCCGACAGGCTAGACATACGCAGCGAAGGAACAGCACAGCCAATGCCTTTACTTTCAAAGACGTCACAATTGTATGTAGTTTTGAAATCCATGTGCAGATGTTTACCTGTCACAGCATTTGAGTAGCAGGAGGTTATACTATCTTCAGTAGAAGTCAGGGTGGAGACAAATCTCAATGTGTGCAAGGTTGAAGAGAGTTTACCAGTGACTAGAGCAGCGTAAACAGTAACAGCTCCAGGTCAAATGCTGTGAAAGACAGTCTTTCTAAAAATGGGAGACACCGGGTGTCTGAACCTCGACCAGCCTCTTTGTAAATAAATGTAGCAGTCCAACTGGCATAAATCTGAATTTAAGCTGGTGACATTTACAGTTCAGAAATCAGAATTTTTTTCTTAAAAATCCCTACCCTGATTTTTTCTTTTCTATGTTAGGAGCTACTTTGATTTGTGTTTTCCTATGAAAATGTAAACACTCATTCTTCTTCCTTCAGTGTTGATCACCATTCTTATTCTGTCCCTTGAGAATAGTCAACGTAAGGAATTTTGATTATAAGCTTTGCTCAAAGGAAAAAAAAACCTTAATTGGGTGTGAAAAGCCTCTGCTCATTTCTGTAGCCGAGGGTATCATGGCACGGAAGAGGGCAGTTTGCCCAGGAGGGTGATAGTGCTGACTCCTGGGGTCATGACTGAGGGCCACCGCTGAGTCCTCAGGACAGATGCTGCATGCTAATCCATGAAGATCCTGCGGCTGGGGGACTTCGTGTCATGGTCACGGTTCGTAGTCTCTGCACACAGCAGCTGTCAAATGGAGATGAGCGAGCTGTTAGTACTCTGAGAAATGTCATGCCTTGTATTGGGTTTTTTTTTTCCTGCCTCCAGTTTTTGTTGGGGTAGGTTTTAAATGTAGTGTAGGTAGGACCAAGGCCCACATTAACTTCGGTAGGGTAGCTCTATGTTCTTATTAAAGTGCTGACAAACATTTAAGCGGTAGTGTTCCCTGCAGGGAAAGTACTGGTGGGCAACTTAAATTTCTGTCTATTTTGCATCAGGCATTTGAGTTTCAAGTAAAAACAGTGGTGTGAGGTGTGCTGTCCTTTTGTCTGTGGTTAAGTGAGGAAATAAAAACACAGCTGGAGCTGTTGTGCGCCTTTCTGTGGGTGCTCGGGCTGCCTTGGTGCCCCCCACCCCAAGTCATTTGCGTTAGGAAGCAATTACAGGTAAGTGTAGCTCACAGATTTGTGATTGTAACTCACTTCGTGATTGTGTAAGGCGGTGCTGGATGACAGGAAGTGGCTGTGAACGGAAGCAATGCTCTTTTACAGGAAGCCCCCATTTCACCCGGACTCACCCCATCCGACCCATTTCACCCAGAAGTGAATCACATTGCACGCTTTTTTTCACAGTGTTTTTTTGGTTCTGTTTGTATATTAAGACTCAATCTTTATAACTGCGTGGCATTCCAGTATGTAGTTCTGTAGGTGTATTTATTTTGAAATAGCGAGCTCTCTAGAAGAGTCTGGATAATAGTCTGCAGCGGCCCCCACTGGCTTGCTCTGCCTGCAAATGCTCCCAGCAAGAGAGAAAGGGTGAGAAGTGAAGATAGTGGTTTCCACAGAGAGGAGCAAAGTAAGTGAAAAATGGAGAGAAAGCCTGTTAAAAATAAGAATGTGAACAGCCAATCGAGTATGGGAATAGTATAGAATCGATGTCAGTAGCTGGGTCTGCTTCAGCTGTTTCCAGGTTCTTGGCATCTTACTCAAGAATAGATAAAGGTGCACACAGGTATAAAAATTGAAAGGTACTTTCTTCAGAACAGTACTGGAGGGCTTTGGGTTATTGCCTAAGGCTCCTTTTTTACAGATTCTTAGAAAGAAAAGCCAGCTGGCTAAGGGGTGGAGTTTGTGTGCTTTTCTCTTGACTGACAGACTTAGATTCCAGAAGCCTTTGCTCACTGTGTGTACTGTTCCCTTAAAGCACCAATGTTAAGCATACTGTCCTAGTCACTGTTCTGTTGCTGTGAAGAGACACCGTGACCAAGGCAACTTATAAAGGAAGGCATTTTGTTGAGGGCTCGCTTACAGTTTCAGAGTGAGTCCGTGATCCGCATGGCAGAGAGCATGGCAGTAGGCGGCAGGCAGGCATGGCACTGGAGCAGTAGCCACCGAGAGGGTATGTCTTATCCACGAGCACAAGGGAAAGAGAGCTGATTGGGGGTGGTGAGGGCTTTTGAAACCTCACAGCCTGCCCCCAGTGACACGCCCCCTCCAACAAGGACACACCTCCTAGTCCTTCCCAAAACACTTCCACGAACATTCATGGAACCATATATGAACGTTGTTTAGAGGACACAGCCCTATTATACATGCACGCAAAACAAGTCTAGGCCAGATCACCGCTTTCCCCTTCCCTGGAGGTGACTGTGGGTACATGGACTAGACTCTGAGTGGTAACTAAGGGAAGGAGGAATTTACTGCATTGTTTGGTGGGGCGTGCATGCAGCTGGATGCAGGTGAGGATCCTGGGTTGCTAGGATTGCCAGGTGCATTTGTGTGTGTGTGTGTGTGTGTGTGTGTGTGTGTGTGTGTGTTGCCCAAACCAAATGCAGTCTTAGGTTGCTATTGGCTGGGCTTGTGCTTCAGGACCAACAGTTGTTAAAATGTTTCTGCTTTTTAAGCACAAATGCTGATAAACTGTTGAGACTAAGAATAACAGGAAAGAAAATAATGCCAAGAATGAAATATGAAGCATACTACAGATTCTACAAATAGTCAAATGAAAATATATGAAGAATAATTTTGTCAAATTTAAAACTTAGGTGAAATACAAAAATTTCTTTAAAACTGTAACTTACCAAAAATACAAAATGGAAATGATAGTCCTAGAACCTTTAAGCTTAACTATCAACAAAGTAATTAAACTTTCTATTAAAAATTTGCTTGATTGGTGAATTTAATACTTTCAAAATAATATTAATTAAAAACTGCTGCAAATAGTGCAGAGTCTGCAAATCATGAGGCTGCGCTAATCTTGATGCCCCAAAGAACAGTGTGAAAAAGATAAATTATATGAAATATGTTAGATGCAATAATCCTAAACTAAATGCTAGCAAACAACTTTAAAATATACTAAATATTTTTAAAAAAAATGACATACAGACTTACATGTAGATGATGTTTAATATGTTAATGGATAAGTTCAGTTTATACTCAGGATTAAACCAGTGTAATTTGTCATGTTAGTATTTGAGAGAGAGCTGTGTGATGGTCTTAGAGGCGGTAAAGCACCTGACAGGAGTTCAGTACCCCTTTGTGTTCAAACAAACAACAAACAAAAATCAGGGAGGCTGGGGAGATGGCTCAGTGTTAAGGGCACTACTTTCTTTCAGAGGATACTGGTTTGACTCCCATTACCTACACCATGGCTCACAACCATCCCAGTTCCAAGGAACTCAGCACCTCTTGTGTCACTGTATGCACACAATGCACAGTCATATATGCAGAAAATACCCATACACATAAAATAAGTATATTCAAAAACGTAAGGGCGGTGAACTGGATTAGATGGTAAAGGCTCCTCCCTCTAAGACTGGTGAGGTGGGTCAGAGGGTAAAGGCTCCTCCCACTAAGCTTGCCGATAGGGTTGATTCCCAGATGCACAGGGTGGGAGAGACCTTCTGACAAGTTGTCCCTGACCTCCACAAGCTGCCGTGGGGCTAGTGTACCCATGTGCATACACACCGACCTCCACGTGCTGCCGTGAGGTTAGTGTACCCATGTGCATACACACCGACCTCCACGTGCTGCCGTGGGGTTAGTGTATCCATAGTGCACACACAACACAACACAAAACGTAATGAAGTTATAAAATTATTAATCCCAAATGTTAATAGTGATTATCTCCATTTTGTAAAACACACAAGTATGATAAATTGTAAAATGGATCAAATTAAAAGAACTGCCTCTATCACAATTTGTGTAGGTCATCTGGTGTCACAAGTGTTGTCTAGCAGTCAGCTACGAAACGAAACTACCTGGCGGTACACCTAAAGCCTTTACTCATGCCAGTCTGTCACGGCCCCCTCGTCCAGCAAGGAAGACGCGACCACCGGAGCTCTTCTCACTGCAGTTTTATTCAGGACCTTTTGACAATTGTAAAATTTCTCTCTCTCTTTTCCTCTTTTCCTCTCTCCCTGGGCAAACCTCTCCCAGCCCTTAAGTAGGCCTGGGCTTCCAATCCTGGATTGCCAGGTGGGCACTGCCCATAGGTCCAAGCATATGCAAGCAGCTGACAATCATTGCATGATAATAGCATAAGTCAGGCCTAGTTGATATTAGGAGTTGATTATCACAGAGAGCACTCGCTTTCGGGATTGCGGAGGGCGGGAGCCAGCACCATCAGGTGTGACTCCACGCAGCTCTCTACACATAGCCATCAGGTGTGACTCCATGCGGCTCTCTACACCAGTCGACTAGCTAGTCAGCTCTGATGGTTCCAGGATCCTCTTGCTTTAAGTCAGTACCACCATTTTTGGAACAGTTTTGGTTTCGATTCTTCTGGAACTAATCTGAGGCATATCCTTAACAATGATTTCAGGAACACAGTAACAAGTCCAATTGTTCAAACATATTCCTGCTGCTCACAGTGTGTGCCCCTGGGCACAGCATATCACACGGTCAAGCCTAGTGTGGATGCAGCAGGGAAATGCTCTCTGTAATCAATGGGAGCCCCGTGGAGATTTGCTGTGTGCCTCTAAAGACGGTGCCCGAGGACAAATGATAGAAAGTCACAAGCCACTGTTCAAAAGTCATGCAAATGTGCAAAGAAAAATTCTTTAAAGTTTATTTATTCGTTTTATATATGAGAGCTCTATCTGCATGCACACCTTTATAACAAAAGAGGGCATCAGATTTCATTATAGATGGTTGTGAGCTACTATGTGGTAGCTGGGAATTGAACTCAGGACCTCTGGAAGAGCAGCCAGTGCTCTTAACCCCTGAGCCAGCTCTTTAACCCCAAAGGTAAATTTTTTTTTAAATTGCTATATAAACTATAAAGAGTTGGCAAAGTTGCTAATAAAATCAATATGAAAAGCAGGCCTGGTGGCTCACCAGTGTACTCCAGAGTACTTAGAAAGCTAAGGCAGTAGGGCCTCTAGAGTCTGAGGACTCCTGGGACTACAGAATATGATTCTGCCTCAAAAAGCAAGTGAAATGTGTATCAAAAGAAGTACATGGTGCCCATGTGTCTAACAGTTAAATCTGTCAGAATATCAAGCATACAAACAGAAAAGAGCAAAAAAAAAATGCAGAAATGACTCAAGTAAATGAAGTCAAGATTTCAAAAATTACATTTTACTATGCCACCCAAAAGCAGCTGAAAAATATGCATAAATGTCTCTAGTATCTAAAAATACCCAATGCTATGCAGGCCAGCTTCAGATCAGCTGGACAAGGGAGGGGCATCTAGGAAGAAAACAATCTTAATCGAGAAAATGCTGCCATAGGATTGGCCTATAGATGAGCCGGTAGGTCCTTTTCTTGATGATTGATGTGGGAGGGCCCAAGCTCGTTGTGATGTCACCCCTGGGCAGGTGGGTATAAGAAAACGAGAAACCAGGATGGTCACGCCAGTAAACAGTGTTCCTCAGTGCCCTCTTCCACTTCCAGCCTCCAGGTTTCTGCCTTGACTTTCCTCAGTGCGGTACTGTTCCCAGTAAGTGTAAGATGAAATAAACCCTTCCCCCTAAGTTTCTTTTGTTCAGTGCTTTATTACAGCAATGGAAATCCTAAGAGAAGCACCTAAGAATAAACAGACCAAATGCTGTGTGCCATGCTACGTTAAAAACAGAACTGGGGATATAGACTGTATTCATGGATTGGAAAATATTTTCTCTTCATATTAATTTTATAGATAGAATGCAATCTGTAAAGCATTTTTCCTTTCATGGTCTGTGTAGGGGAATGTGGTCCAGTAGTGGTATTGGGATAGCCTGAGTTATCGGGAAGCCAGGATATGCTTAGAGCCGCAACAGGACAGCTCTGGAGGGGTGGAGCCGCAATAGGACAGCTCTGGAGGGGTGGAGCCGCAATAGGACAGCTCTGGAGGGGTGGAGCCGCAACAGGACAGCTCTGGAGGGGTGGAGCCGCAATAGGACAGCTCTGGAGGGGTGGAGCCGCAACAGGACAGCTCTGGAGGCTGGAGCTGCAATGGACAGCTCAGCACTGGAGGAAAGGTGTCCTGACTATCGGGAAGCCAGGCTACCTAAGCTGGGGTGCGGTGGGGGATGGTCTCCCTGCAGGATATAGGGATCCTGCTCCTCTCCTGGAGAGCTGCTACAGCTGAGTTCTGCTCTGCTCCCTTACTGAGCGTCTTAGCAGAGCGGTCTGCTTCTTCTCCAGCCCAAGATGTTTCTTCTGCAAACTCTCTGCTAGGGGAAGTCCCTGCAGAAATGTAGCAATCTCCTCTGGCTCTGGTGCTGGCCTTGCTCAGCCCCTTTAAGAAGCATCCTAGCAAGGTTCTTCCATTCTGCTCTGGGAGCGTCTCAACAAGGTTTTTCAGCTCAGTCCCTTAAGGGATATCCCAGCCAGGTTCTTCAGCTCTGCACTGGCGAATGAAGGTCGTCACCCAAGACTCTACTGAGAAAGAGATTCATTTGGGATGGAGGAGCCCAGGAGAGTTGATGCCTCTGCCAGGGAGGGATTAACTGCAGCTCTCAACTGAAGGGGTGGAGAGGCTTATATAGGATTTCTTAGGGGTGGAGTTTTCCCAGGGAGAAAGGGGATTGGTTAGTTTTTTCCTGCTCAGGGACTGGTCAGTTTAGCTGGTCAGGGGCAGAGATGGCTCTGACTTCATGGTCAAACTGTGTTTCTTTTTAGCTTTTTGACTCTAATCTTAGGACCGGGGCATATTTCTTTCACTGGCTCTGATTCTAGGGACAAAGTGTGTTTCTTTGACACTAGTTTCAGAGCCAGGGTACATGTCTTTAGTCCTGGGCTCAGGGATAAAGATTTCTCTTCCTGGCCCAGGTCTCAAATCCAGGGTGTGTTTCTTTCTCTGACTCTGGGTTTAGAGTCAGGGTACTCAATGATTGGTTGGTTTCCTGCTCCAGTTGTCCCTGTTACCCTGCAGTTTGTATTCAGAGGAACATCTTTGCCTCAAACTGCTGAAGCCTTTTTATAAGTCGGACGCGCTACCTATTGCGCTAGCGAGGCACCTGCTGCAGTCTGTGTATGTCATCCGCTCTTCAGGGCACTTCACAGTCCTGGTAGACTGTTGGGGCGCTCGCGGGTGAGCCAGCTCTGCAGACAAGTTTCCAGTTTTGCTCTTGTTACTTCTGTATAACCATTGACAGAGAACAGTGTAGAGTCAAACCGAAGACAAGTAGCAAGAAAATACCACCTACACCGAGGTGCAGTCAAACGCTGCTTTCTGAGCAACAGGCTCGACTCTCAGGTAGCTGTCCTGTACAAATGAGTGCACACGGACACCAGGGCACGTGTGTCAGACGGAAATAGCCTTCCGAGGGTGAGCGAAGGAATGTGTTACGTTAAATGATAGAAGAGAATTGAAAGAGGTAGAGAAGCCAAGGATTTGAGGATGAGAATTCTCCTCTGGGGCCTGAAGAAGGGCAGATCTCAATGAATGCATCGGGGATTTCTCATCTTCAGAACCGCCGGATAAATTTGTATTGTTTGAAGCCACTTAATTTGTGATAATCTGTCATAGCAGAAGTAGGAAATGAGTCCCTAAATCATAAGAACTCATATAGCCTGAAAGGAAGGCTCAGATGCCATCAGATGGAGGGGATCAGGTCTCATCATTTCTACAACACGATGCTGGGTACTGCTGACGGCCTTTGAACTGCAGCTACAAGAGACTGCATGAGTAGCTCTAAACCTACAGTAGTATCTAAACCTACAGCCAGAAGATGGCACACACCCCAGCAAATGGGTCAGTTTACATAAATCCTCCCAGACTAGACAACTGAAAGGGTGAATGCCTTCATCGTGAGTCTACTCTTAAAGAAGACAACGTTAAACACAAAGGTAAAGTCACGTGACGGAGGTGGGCCTGTCCCTTGAGCGTCACTGCTGGCTTACTTTGTGATAATTTATTAAGTAATTCATTTGTGTGCTTTTGTGTGTACATGTCATCTTCCCCAGTAAAAATATCCATCCCTGCTAAAACTTGAAGAGAACAGCAAGCTAATGAGATTTCTCAGCCACAGAGTGCAGACCTTACCTTGTCACATAAGGAAGGGTCAGATGGCAACTCTTATAATTTGTGTGAAAAAGAAGAATCATTGGTTGGGACCTTCCACCCTCCTGAAGGGGCTCTTCCCAGATGAAATACTAACCAGGACACCCGGTGAGCTGGCAGGTGCCACCACCACCAATTTGCTTCTATCTTTGGATATGAATGCAGGACCTAAGCCTGCTTTACCACTCTGTATACAATGTCAGACACATTTTCTGATTGACTTTCTGTGTCCCAGGGCTTAGTATCTCAGTTCTCTTCTTTGCTTACTGCCATTGGGGGAAACACGATGCATACAAAGAAATGAAACTTTATGCTTTCTTCTTTATTCTTAAAAGATGGTATTAGAATGTGTTGGATTCCTTCAGAAGCCAACCTAAGCAAAGGCTCTGCATCCCGTGGAAGGTGATGCCAGGCAACACTGGCCAGGCCCTGGAGACCGAGAGGGAACATATTGGTGCAGAAAGGGTCTTCGTTCCAAGCAGGACACCACTGTATGCAACTTGAGTTTGATCTCTCAGTGGTGTTTTCCACGAGGCTTTACAGAAATAAGGAACTGATATGCCATCTCAGTTCCTCACTTCTCAAAGTTCTGAGCCAGCTCTCAGATGCTATGCACAGGTAGGCAAGGGTGACTCCAGGTGAGGAGACCCTAAGAAGGGAGGTGCTCCCGGGAACACAGGAGTCAGGTGAGAAGATCCTAGAAAGGGAGGTGCTCCTGGGAACACAGGAGTCAGGTGAGAAGATCCTAAGAAGGGAGGTGCTCCCAAGAACATAGGAGTCAGGTGAGAAGTTCTTAAGAGGGGAGGTGCTCCCAGGAACATAGGAGTAAGGTGAGAAGATCCTAAGAAGGGAGGTGCTCCTGGGAACACAGGAGTCATGTGAGAAGATCCTAGGAAGGGAGGTGCTCCCGGGATCACAGGAGTCAGGTGAGAAGTTCTTAAGAGGGGAGGTGCTCCCTGGACCACAGAAGTCAGGTGAGAAGATCCTAAGAAAGGAGGTGCTCCCAAGAACACAGGAGTCACGCCAGAGCACACCAAAATAGTGAAAGCTGAGCAGTCTGGAAAAGACACTGAGAAAGCCATCACAGAATTCTCCTGCAGCTAACAAGTGAGGAATGCCAGTGATGGACTAGTGAGGTCATCCATGGCCTGCGCTGCTGAGGTGCTGGGACAGGAAAAGTGTGGGGCCTGGAGAGGCAATTTGGCCTTCAGGGTACTCCTTACTTATGGGCAGATCAATGCTGGTCTGGAAGAACAAACAGGTTGCACCTCTCTGGAGTGACTTCCCTGAAAGTGGTTACTATAAATAGATCAAACATGTCCTTTTCCCTGAGATGTATATAGAAGGAGCTCAGCTCTCCCTGGGATGGCGAGCCAATGTTAAATGTTAAAACCACATTATGTTAGCATTAAGGTCCTTACATATTTGCTGTGAGTATGCCATCTGGTGTTCATTTTCCTGTAAGTAAGCAAGGCTGTTGACTCTGGTCAGTAAGCACCCTTGCTTTTCTAGCTGTTTTGAATGAGGGGACAGTCAGTCAAACATAGCGGGATTACCCTTCTGTCGATACTAGCTGCTTTGGAAATTCCATGAACGCCTTGTCAAAGCTACACAAAGGAAGGCCCTGATCGCCGCAGCTCCTGAAGGCACAGCCTGCGTCAGGACTGTTCCGAGCACTCTGTATCAGACTTTTTGCTATCACAAGTCCTGGTGAACTCAATGACTCTCTGGCCATTATCACACAGGCCAGAGGAGGAGCACGACCCTTGGTGGTCTAGCAAAGGAGCTGCAATGATGTTACTTCAGACATGCTCCTTCATTTGCATATGTGTGTTGCGATTGGTGCAAACATCCCTTCTCTAGCTTCTGGATCAGACTGCTGGAGGGAGTCGGCTGGGAAATGACATCTGACCTGCTGTCTCCACCCCACAACTCCCACCCCCTTGGGCATCGCAACATTAAGTTCAGTCAAAGTGGTCTTCCTCCGACCCAGCAACTGGAAGACCAAGTTAACAGCCAGGAGTCTCAAACAGCCTGACTGTAATATAGTGTCCTCGTTCTGTTCTTCTCAGTTTGTAGGAGTGAAAAAATAAATAAAAAGCTCACTCCACTGCTGCTAATCATCTTGGCATTGCGGGGAAGACACAGTCACAGTTCACCAACAGTGACACTAGTTACCAAATGAATATCATATCTGCACTTAGAAGGTCCCATAAAATACGGTCTTCAGATATCCGTATGAACCAAGTTAGTCTGTGCTTTTGATGCCAAAGAACTTCTCTTGCTATGGGGACACTTCCGTATTCTAACTGACCCCAAACACTTAATTCCAGTTACAGACTCTAAAAGACAAATTTTGGATGGAATTAGCAATACTTTATTGATTGTATTCGCTATGAACTATGGTTAATAAATAAAATGAAACATCAATATTTTCTTTCATAACTTCATTTTTAAGTGTTTATGGATGTAAAGTTTTCATTTACACCAGTCTGAGCTGTAATTAAAATTATTTATACCCAGTCATACAATCCCACCCCCAAAAGACCTGTTAAACATAGTACTCAATGTGGGCATTATTTTGCCAGCACGTGTACTGGGTGCTATACTTTTCCTCCTTAAGACAGTGAGAATAAAAATGATATGTATGTGTTAGTTTTCCCTTTAGAAAAATTAGAAGGAGTTTCAAAGCTCTGTACAAGAAATGATTTTTTAAAGTAGCCAAGTGACTAAAGCTGTTTGTTTGTTTGGTTTGGTTGGTTTTACTCATGGTCTCCAGCACAGGAACCACGGCTGCACCCCACCGCTTTCGCCAAGCTCGTTATGTGGTGCAGTCCACCGTCTGCCTTGACTTCATCAATTCCTTCTTCAGCTGTTCGAAGCACACAAACATGATGACATTCCAGGACGCCAGTCGCAGGAAAGAAGGCACAAACCTGGGGGAGCACAGGGCACAGTCCGTGAGCCGCTCGAAAGCCACAAGCCCTGGTGCCATGAGCAGCTTACGTGACTCACAAAACTCAAGGAATGATTAAAAAAAAAAAAAAAACCAAGGTGAAGTACTTGATGTTTGTCTTTCCTCTACCAACGACTAGGTTGTTATGTCACTGTATGGCTGTGGGAATTGGATCCAGGTCTCCTGGAAGTCTTCATCACTGAGCTGTCTCTTCTGCCCCTGAATAGACTTTTTTTAAAATTATTTTTTTTAAAAGAAGGCTTTTCTGCAAAAGTACCTTCCAATGAGCTTTGTTTTTACAATTTGTTTTGTTTTAGTTTTGAGAGTGGTCTTGCTATATAACCCCGGGTGGCCTGTGCATCAGGCTAGCTTCAGACGTCTAGTGATCAACACTGGCGCTCCTGCTGTCTCCCCAGTGCTGGGACTACACGCATACGCCAACACACTCAGCTTCCCCAGTGAATTTTCACTCTTCCGGGGTCTCGTCACTCCCAGATGCATGGCTTTTTTTTTCGTGTGAAAAGATATAAGTAACATAAAAAATGACATTTCAACTATTTTTCAATGTATTTTTCTGTAGCATTAAGTGCATGTATAATGTGTAGTAAACACCAGAGTCAGAGCCACGGTATTTTGTTTCCTCAGACTCTTCATCCATTAAACATTAGCTTCCCACCTCCTCGGTCAAAGGTTAACCTTGGCTGTTCCTCGGCGTGGCCTTCTAGCCTCACCCTTTTTTGAGACAAGGTCTCTTCCTGAGACATGGGGCTCAATTGTTAGGCCAGCCTGGGTGCCAGCAAGCACGAGGGAACCTCTTGCTTCTGCCGCCTAGCCCTGGGATTACAAGCATGTGCCCCTACGCTTGGCTTTTTACATGGGTTCTGGAACTGAATTCCAGTCTCCATGTGCATGTGGCCAGAGCGTCACAGACTGACCGATCTCCTCAGTCTTAGAGACAGGGTCTTGCTACGTGGCCCTGGCTGGCCTGAAACTCACTCTGTATTTCAGGCTGGTATTGAACTCACAGCAGTCTCCATTGTCTTAACCTCCCATGTTCTAGGATGACAAGTGTTTGCCTCCGCGCTCAGCTCAACTCGCTTAATTTAGCACCATTTGTCGAGACTATCCATATTAAAAACGATTTAAAATTTTGTAAAACAATATTAAAAAATTGCAAAACATTCAATTATTAAGTGGTCAGCAGTTTATAGGTGGTATATCCATTTTATGTTAATTTTATAATGTATATTATTTGTATTAATATATCATAAGAACAGATAGACTTAGGATTTTATATAATATGCATGATACATTCATATTTTATTTTAGAAATCTTGGGGTATGGCTTTGCAATTCAAAAGGTTATATCTTTGTAATAGTTGTCAAATATATATATAAAAGCTATGTCATACTGTATTTTATTAGAAAAGTGCTTTTCAATATAATATAATATCACTTTGTGAGGAATATGATCTATGTCTTCATCGTACTTTTGACACGAGTGTAATCATTATCCAAGCAACATTTTCTGTGGTTTTGCTTTAATAGAAAAATTTTAAAATTAGCTGAAGGCATAGCTCCGCGATAGACTGCTTGCCTGGCACGTGCAAGGGCCTGGGGTTGCTTCCCTTCAAGTACCGCTAAAAATAATGAATTGGCTTTAATTTTCCGGCATGATGGGATTGGCGGATTGAAGACATTCATGACGGCAAAGACAGAGTTTGAGGCCATTGCATGGACCAGGCCCGGTAGACTAAATGCCAGTTGTTTTGCCGAGACAGTGTCCCCATGTCCACAGACACCTTAAACACAACCTTATAGACGCAGAAGGTCATATCCTACCCTTTGAAGAAAGCCGTTGGTCCTTCCTTGGTGAGCATGGTCATTGCACAGCTGGGTACACTCGGGTACTGTCCTGGTAGAGAGTTGATGAATCTTGTTTTTACCACATCTGCCGGAGAGGCCAGGAAGGTGGTGCAAAACCCGGCCACAAGAGCTGACAGTAAATGGCAGGGCACGTCGTCTGAAAGGGACCAGCAAAATGCGTCAACACCAGACTGTGAGCTGCCTGTGAGACCCTTGTCAACCTATTAGTAACAGGAGGTTAACGTGATGTCTTATAAACAGATGAGCATATAAAAGCAAGCACAGACTTTTTATAAAAAACCATGGCTGACGGGCAATGGCATAATGACTGCAGGTATATTTGCATGGGTGTTATTTTAGGATAACCCTGGGTTTTTTTGTGCCTTGGACCTGGCGTCACACCTGATACATGAGCATCTAATACTGCTCAATTGAATTAAAATCATCAAAGGAGAATATCTGTGTCTATAGAAACAGGAAATGATTGAGATGAAATCAGTGATGAACTCTGGAGGTAAGCCGAGCTTGACTGCCTGCTGAGAGAGGAATCCCAAGGGACGAGTGCTTCTTCGTATTAACAGAGAACATCGCCATGACATCCCTTTCACTTTTACTTTTCCCAACACAACTTTTAAGTTTTAGGTCTTTTTTGCCAGGTGTGATGGGACACATTTTAACCCAGCATTTGAGAGACAGAGGCAGGAGGATTTCAGGTTGGTGACCAGCCTGGTTTGAATATGGTGTTCCAGATCAGCTAGGGGCTGCTACATTGTGACTCTCTCTCTCTCTCTCTCTCTCTCTCTCTCTCTCTCTCTCTTTCACACACACACACACACACACACACACACACACACACACACACACACACACACACACACTTAACTCTCCAAAGAGGAAAACAGAAGCCTACTAGAATTAAGGAATTCAACCCCCCATAGCTTTAGAACCTCCAACTGAGATTGGAAGGTGCAGGCATGTTTGTTGTATACGGAAAGTACCTGCCAGTATTTGGTTGTTCACAAGGGCCCCCTTCATGAGATCATATGTTACCAGCTCTGTACAATTGATAATGACATTTCTCATCAGATTAGGGGTTGTCCCTGGAGAAAAACAAGACAACATTTAATAAATGAAGTTTGTGATAAGGTGCCTAATTACGAAAATCCATCTGGTCGACAGTTACCTTTCCAGAGGGTTGACAAGCTTTCTGTTGTGGCTATAATTCTGTAAGCATTGTAGGTCCCTGTGTAGCGAGGTTTGATCCCGTGTAAGTGACTCTGTGCTTGGAGTCTGACTTTTACGACCTCGGTAGGTTGTCCGATGAATACTGCCACACCTCCAGTCAATAAGCCAGCTGAGATCCTGTTTCCCAAAGTGGGAGGTGCTACCCAGGAAGAGCAAAAGATTGATCAAGAAAAGAAAATCCAGAACCCCTCCTCACACACCCACATATCTTTAAATTTTGTGATCAGTCTGTGTGTATGTGTGAGCGCGCGTGTGCGCGCGTGTGCGTGCGTGTGCGTGCGTGTGCATGCGGGCTTGCGTGTGTGTGCCAGAGGACAACCTCTGCCCACATTCTTCAGGAAGCCATTTGTAACATGAATGGGGGCCTGCTTGTTATTGGGGTTTTTGTCCCGCCCGGTACCCCACAACTGTTTAGCCCCAAAGAAAATCACACATAGCTCTCTATAAATTATAAGCTGATTGGCCATTAGCTCTAGCTTCTCACTGGCTAACTCTCACATCTTGATTAACCCATTTTTCTGATCTATGTTAGCCATGTGGCTCAGTACCTTTTTTCAGAGGGGCAGATCACATCCTGCTGCTTCGATGATCTGGGCAGGATTGGGAGGAATCAACTTCCTCCTTCCCAGAATTCTCCTGTTCTCATTACATCATTTCTATTTCCTGTCTGGTTTTTCTGCCTATATTTCCTGCCTGGCCAATCAGCGTTTATTTATAACATGATTGACAGAATACAGACAATTCTCCCACACCAGCTGTTGTTTAGTTTTTTTGAGATGGGAACTCTAATGGGCAACTTGCTTAGCAGACTAGCCTAGCCGGTCACCATGCCCCATTCTCTGTCTTCACCCCCGAGTGCTGGGGTCACAGGTGTTTGCCATTGCACCTGGATTTGGGGCAATGAAGAGAGTTCCAGGGACTGAACTCTGGGCCTTGTGCTTGCCAGGTGAACACATGGCTGCCTGAGCTTCTTGAAGATCTAGTATGTTTACCTTGTGTCTTTCCTTCTTCCCTAGTACTCTGTCAGGACTGAGCGTGTCTGGAAGCTGCACTGGCTCAATGCAGACAATAATGCTAGAAAACTTAAGCAGCCAGGGCCCCCCACCAAAATGAAGACTGTCTAAACCGTGACTGGATCCTTTCTGGAAATGAGCTTTGCCCTTTCCTGTGTTAGGTTGTCATTCAACATCTCCCAAGTGGGAGGAGACACCTGGATGAAGATGCTGCGGTTCCCTCATCCATGACAACGCTGATTCTTAAAGTGCCTGGTCCTAGGGGAAATGCAGGGGCAGCTGCCTTAATATAAGACATCAAGTGATGTTCAAGAGGACTTAAAAAATAGGATAAAGAAGATTTTGTCCTAAATGCTTAAAAAAAAAAAGAAAAGTCTGTTGCTGAAGACAGATATCATTTAAGAAGACTTAAATGAATCCTGAAACCCAACATTCAGTCCTATAGTAAAATATACAGCCAGAGTTCAAGAACACTCACTTATTAAGGCCTCCCGTAGTCTTTCTGCTTCTACCTCCAGTGCATAAAACAGGGACAATAATAACACCAAGCTCACGGGGTGGGTGAGTTCAGCTTGCTAAGGCTCTCGGCACACAGAACACACATGGAGCTGGTGGCGGCTGCCTTCTCTGGTTGGGATGGGACTGTGCTTTTTCTCCTTGTTCTCTGTCAGGAGCTGAGTATGTAACAGTTAGCTTTTTAATAGGTGTTATTATCTGATTGCAGCTGCCTTTGCTGGGGCTGGATTTCTCCAGGCCATGCTCCCTACACTGACTTCCCCTCCTCCCGAAGACAGATACCCTAGGATCTCCCACAAGGAATGGCGTCTTTAGCCAGAAACTTGGAAGCCATGCTGCATTCTCACTTTTCTTTTGAGTCGAACTTCTAGTTTGTCACCAAATTTAATCAACTATATCTTTAAAGCACTCTGATTGGTGCCCTGATGCTTCCCTGCATGCCATAGGGCATACCACAGTCATTTCTGACTTTCTGACTTACAATTTTTATAGGCATATTCTCTACTGTTGCCTAAGTAATCTTCTGAAGTGTAAGTGTGCTAATGACATTTGCTTAACTTGCATTTTGTAGCGCTGGAGACTGAGCCAAAGGCCAAGTATTCTACTACTGAACTCCATCCCCAGCTCTGTTCCTTAGTTTTCAAGACAAAATCTTTCTAGGTAGCTTAGGCTGGCCTTGAACTCTTGATGGTCGTGTCTCTGCCTCCCAAGTTCTGCGGTTCCAGGTATGTGCCCCCGCACCTGGGGAGCTGCTTAGCATTTTCCCTACGACTTCCCATCACTGTGTGGGTAGAATACAAACTCCTTAGAGTGAATGGTGGCAAGGCCCTCTGTGACCAGCTCCTGATTTTCTGGACTCTCCTGTTCCTTCTCACCCCCCCGCCCCCGGCCCTGCGTATCTGCTCAATTCCTCACTGAGATTTTGGGCACGGCCTTCACTTGTCTGGAAAGGACTTTTCTCGTCACATTGCTCCTGGCCCTTGAAGTCTCCCACTGCCCTCTCAGGACTCAATCCAGATAACGACTCCTCACGAATCTGCACGGTCACACCTCTCCACTCACACCTCTCAACACAGCACACGCCACTGTTGTGCAGTCAGCTGAACTGGGGTTCCCATCCACAGTGGCAACTGTCAGTCAACCTAGCCCAGTTTCCCGCCCAGGACAGCTCAACAAAGCTTACTAGATCAACTGGTGAAGCGTAATGCGGACACTCCCAAAATATATCTGGTTAGTTTAGAGTCTGACATACCCAGAGGTTGATTAAAACATCTGGAGAAAGTTACAGGAATGGGCTTTCTACTCTAGGTAGATCTGTTTTTTTTTTTCTATCTCTGGCAAAATGACAGTGCAACGTTGATCTAGAAGCATCCAGACCTGAACATTGGGAGTTCTTTCTGTGGGGATGAGTTTTACTTGGACACTAACGCAGACTCGGGGAGCCTGGTGGTCTCTCTTAGACGTCACATGAGCTCTCTAGGCTTCCATGGGACTCTGCTGTTTTGGGAAGTCTGCACTGAGCATCGTTTTATAGCCTACCTACATTTTCTAGATGAAGAGACACAAAGCTCCCCTCCCTGGCCGGTGGAATTTTACCAGTGTAAACCTGCACGTGAAGGGCTGGCTTGCACATCTCCTTTTTTTCCTAGGAAAAAAGAAACAGTGCAAATACCGATTTTCTTTTTTGCCAATTTGTTACAAATGTCACCACACTTTGTGTTACTTTGGGTGCGTTGAGGCTGCTGGGATGGAACTCAGAGCTTAGCCTATGCTAGGTAAATACCCTATCACTCATTTTTCAATGTTTGAATAGAGCGTGGTCTGGGGCATAACTCCCCCAGCACTTCTTACTTTCTTTCCCTGAAGAGAAGTACTCTTGGACAGTATCATAGAGACCGATCCTGAGTGAGGCGAAGCTGATTTGCCTCTGAATGCCAGCAGGCAGACCGCTGTACAGTTTCGGCAACCCTTCTGTTTTTGCCAGGGTGGTGATGGTTCCCAGGACACCTTTATACCTAATGGTACTGGAGGTCTGGCCTTCACCTTGGATCTGGAAATCAGAAAGGTACAGGTCAGAGGAAGTGACTGTCCATTAAGGAAGGTGGTCGTACCTGGTGAGCACTAAAGACTGGCACATGAGGACCATGGGGATGCCCTAGGCAAGGCTTGCCAGTTAGGCTCTTTATAAATTGCTTTTCTCAGCAACTTCTCCTGCATACAACTCTACAATTGTATCTCTCTCCCTCCTTCCTTCCCTCCCTTTCTCATCTATCTATCATCTATCTATCTATCTATCTATCTATCTATCATCTATCTATCATCTATCTATCTTCTATCTATAATCTATCTACTGTCATCTATCTGTCTATCTGTCTGTCTATCTATCATCTGTCTATCTATCTATCTATCTATCTATCTATCTATCTATCTATCTATCTTCTATCTATAATCTATCTACTGTCATCTATCTGTCTGTCTGTCTATCTGTCTGCCTATCTATCATCTGTCTATCATCTATCTATCTATCTATCTATCTATCTATCTATCTATCTATCAGTCTATTTATCTATCATCTGTCTATCTATCTATCTACCTATCTATCTATCATCTATCTATCTATCCATCCATCTATCTATCATCTCTTTATCAGTCTATCATCTATCCATCTCAGAGTTGGGGCTGGCTGCAGTGCAGGCTCTAAACATCTGGACAAGGTACCCAGGAACTCTCCACAGCCCCTAAGCACAGGATGGACAGTATCCCCAAAGAATCAAGGAAAGGTAAAAGTGCCAAGCTTATAAACTCCGAGGGGTGTACTCTAAGGACCGTACCTACTCAGGACACCATAGCCGCATGAAGGGCTTCGTAGAGGTCACTGTCAACCCCCAACTCTTCAGTAATTGGGCAAAGGGGTCCCATTTCCTTTCCTACAGTCCCCAGTCCTAAGACAGAGCTGCCCTGAGAAAGAGTAGTTACATCACAGCAGACACGACAGGGCTGCCCCCAGCAGTTCCTCTGCCCCTAAAACCCTCGCCAACTTCATGGGACTCTACCTGAAGCCGGACTTTGGCTGTGTCCAGTGGGAAGGTGATGATATCTGCCAGGCAGGCGGATATGCCAGCTGAGAAGATCTTGACCCCCATGGTGGGGTGCACTTCGGAAGTTGTCGGGCTCACCATCTTGGCTAGAAGGGCAGAGAGGTGCGAGTGGAAGACCAAAAGGACTCAGTCCTGAAGGTTGCAGAGGCACTGCTACCTGGTGCGGGCGCCGAACCCGCGACTTCTGACTTCTGGGACAGCCACCCGAGGGTGGTGCCGCTGCAGAGGCGGCGCTGCTGCGGGGCTCAAAAGTGAGCGGCGTCCCTTCACCTCGCTTGGACCAGGAGGACCCACTAAGCCCAGGTTGCTTGGTACCTCTGCGCCCCGGCCTGGGGGCGGTGATCTATATAGCCCGATCATTGGAGGAGGGGCTAGGGGCAAGTAGTTGGGCCTAGCCAGGTCTCCCAAGATCTAAGCCGCAAAGATGTGCCCTGGGGTGCGGAAGCCTCCAAGTCGTGCGCGTCACTCCTGAAGTCCTGGCCCGTACTGCTGGTTTGGCACCGATTCCTGGTAATACCCGGAGGACACACGGAGGAACCTCATCTCGCGTCTCTGCACGCGTTGTGCCTCTTTCTTCAGCGGAGGAGCCTCAACCCGGGCTGACTCCCTTGAACAAGCGCTTCCTGTGGCGAAGTCCCGCAGCGAACTTTCCCACAAGAGGCTAGAGTGTAGGACGCACATCCCAGTCCTGGGCCTTTCTAGGTGCCCGGCTTCCCTTTCTTCTCCTTCAGTTACAAATGATCCTCTCTCCACATTGTTTTCCAAATGCCAACTTCAGACGTGGTGTGTGTTTGTGTGTGTGTGTGTGCAAAACTTAAAAACACTCTAGACTTTTACCAGAAAATGTTTTATGTGATCCCTTTTAGCAGGCAGATGTCGAATGAGCTAATGGCCATGCTAGCAAGCCTACGGTGGATCTCTCTCTGCAGTCTGGGACGTGGCAGTCCTTGCTCCTTTGATTAGTTCTTATTGGAAGTACTGGAAGGAACAGAGGTAGCTCGCCTGGCTGTAGACGCAACTCTGCCATCTGACCAGCTTCGTGTTCTTCTTAGACCTGAAAAAATCCTCCAATTTTGGTTTGTGTTTGGGTCAAATCTAGTCCCAGATTTGAGGTCCTGCTACCTCTACTTCAGACATTGGGGTGTGGGCTTGTGGTGGGCAAAGAGTTTTTCTTACTTCTGCCTTTGAGTCAAGATTTATTTTGAGCGTTTACTTATTTGTACAGCTTTTCAAAATACTGTTTAAGAAAATGTGAGGAGAGCAGACTGATGCTCCCAGAACCACACAGAGACACCAAAGAGCCTCTGGCTCTTGTCAGCATTCTCCCTCAGCATTCAGGTTCTGCTACTCACCACGGTACCCAGGAGAGTGTACACACTCAGACTCATCTCCAGGAGTGGGGCATGTGAGACAGAATGCCCCTGGATGCCACTCTTAATGGAAAAGTGTGCGTGAACTAAGGACCTTCCACGATAATGCAGACTTTCTGGGGCTTGAGCCAGAAAAGCAGTGATGAGCAGCAGAGGCAGGCCAGCGGCATGTGTGAAGAGAAGACTACTGGGGAAACAGAGTGGCCTGTTGGAAATTGAGTGATGGGGAGAAAGGAGAGACTGGGCAAGAAGTTGAAATACATGTGGATAAAAAGTATAATAAACAGAAGACTCTGAGATTCTGTGTGTCTGTGTTGGGCAGAGCAGCAGACTCTGAGATTTTGTGTCCGCGTTGGGCAGGGCAGCAGACTCTGAGATTCTGTGTCCGTGTTGGGCAGGGCAGCAGACTCTGAGATTCTGTGTCCGCGTTGGGCAGGGCAGCAGACTCTGAGATTCTGTGTGTCTGTGTTGGGCAGAGCAGCAGACTCTGAGATTCTGTGTGTCCGCGTTGGGCAGGGCAGCAGACTCTGAGATTCTGTGTGTCTGTGTTGGGCAGAGCAGCAGACTCTGAGATTCTGTGTGTCCGCGTTGGGCAGGGCAGCAGACTCTGAGATTCTGTGTGTCTGTGTTGGGCAGAGCAGCAGACTCTGAGATTTTGTGTCCGCGTTGGGCAGGGCAGCAGACTCTGAGATTCTGTGTGTCTGTGTTGGGCAGAGCAGCAGACTCTGAGATTCTGTGTGTCCGCGTTGGGCAGGGCAGCAGACTCTGAGATTCTGTGTGTCTGTGTTGGGCAGAGCAGCAGACTCTGAGATTTTGTGTCCGCGTTGGGCAGGGCAGCAGACTCTGAGATTCTGTGTCCGTGTTGGGCAGGGCAGCAGACTCTGAGATTCTGTGTGTCCGCGTTGGGCAGGGCAGCAGACTCTGAGATTCTGTGTCCGTGTTGAGCAGGGCTCAGCAGATGGTAAAGGGCTCAGATGAGTGGCATGTCTAATCAGATAACCCAGCTAAGGAAGGTCACTGTGGAGTCAAATGACATCCACAGATGACTCTACATTAAAGAAGATGGCAGCAAGCAGCCTTGGTGATGTTGTCACCTGAGGTGACTTTATAACCTTCATCAGATGACAACTTTCCATCTTAAAATGATTCAGAGAAAACGATGTCATTATTTTCATAAAAAGCTCCCATAGGAAACTTCATGCTTGAAGAGAATCAAAGCTGAGAGGTACTTGGACGTCATCAGCGCAGAGGTGAAGGAATGGAAGCTCTTCTTGTGGGAATGGGTACCGTGGGATTGAGAAGGCTGACAGGAGCAAACCATAAGGGAACCCTGAGTTACAGTCTAAGCAGAAATCTTAGAGCCCTGGGTATCCATAAAAAACCCAAATGTCCCTGTGGACGCCATGCTTAAGAGGCCTCACCTAGTTACTTCTGTTATCCCGCACCAAGGCCCCAACCGCTCAAGTGCAGCCACCCCGGACCTTCAGGTATTCAGTTCAATGCCAAGTCACCTCTGCTGATGTGAGCAGGAAGAATAAGCCCGCAACTTGTCCCGAATTGCTGACCCAACGTGTGTGATGTGGCTGGGCACAGCGCCACACACCTGCAATCCTAGTCCTTTGGAAGTGGAGGCAAGAGGATCTTGAATTTAAACACAGCTTGGGCTACACGGGGAAACTGTCTCAGACAAAGCAAAACAACACAAACGTGAGATTCTACAGAGTGATTGTCAAGGTAGCACTGGATAGCTGGAGTGTCAGCTCCTCTTGTTGACACGTTGGGGACAGCATGCATTGCTGTCACCCTCCTCCTCAAACCCCACCTTCAAGAGGGGCGCTAGATGCAGCGGGTGTGTATTGAGTTTCTACACTAGGCTATAAAGCTGTTCACAAAACTTCGTATGAGGCGGGATGCAGCAAGTGCTGATTTTTGCTTCCAACCTGCCCATATTTGCATGTGTTGAAGGTGGGATTTGTTGTACTAGAAGATGGGGTAGAGGAACACAGGGAGAGGAAGAAGGGGCACAGTTTTCTTAGAAGTGTGAACAGCCCAGAGAGTTCAGGACAAGCAGGGAGCGAGGACCAGGGAAGCAGTCCAGCTCCCTGCAGCTGCAAGAAAGAAGAAAAGCATAAACTCCCTGCAATGTTAATACCCAGCACAAAGCAGTCGACAGAACAACTGTCAGCTCAGGGCAATGGTAATCAAGAGCCTGTGACGTGTTAGGTGCAGTGCTGGCCCTTCAGGGTCAGGGGGCAAGCAGAACGAAAGCTCACACGAGGAGACCCTGGGATGTCAGATCAAGACAGGGAGGGTTCTAGATTCTGAGGAGAGAGCTGACTTGCTGCCCCCAGAGCCTCTGGGAAGTGGGATAAAGTTTGCCTTGTTCTGGAGAGAGCAGTAGGGGAGAGGCTGGTCTCCCCGGAGAGTCAGATGTTGGCTCTTCTGGCAGAAAGAGTGGAGAGGTGAAGACGAGTTCATTGTGATCAAGGGTGACTGAACCTCTGTGACGTTGCAAAGGGGTGGCAGCGAGGCTCCCTTACCAAGTGACCTTGTTCTCTTAAAATGAAGAATACCATTTACAAAGGCACCTGCTCCCAGTGTGCTCCCTCCAGAACCACCGGACAAATGTGCCCATTCAAAACACGAAAGTTGGACCAGGCAGTGGCGGTGCAGCCTTTAATCCCAGCACTCGGGAGGCAGAGGCAGGTGAATCTCTGTGAGTTCAAGGCCAGCCTGGTCTATAAGAGCTAGTTCCAGGACAGGTTAGAAACCCTGTCTCAACACTTTGCCCTTAAACAGGGCTCTATGCCTCCCACAGTATCTTCGTATCTGTCTCCAGGAGGAAATGTCAGGGCATAGTAGTTCAAATAGATCCACGAGCAGCAATTTTAAAAAGAAGCAATACAGACACTACACATGTGAGGGGCTGCATTTAATTCCACTAATACGGACATGAGCACCTTCCCTCGAGGACTGCCTTTCTCTACCAACCTTAGAATTCATATAGCATGCATTTTTCATTTACCGTTAGAGATATAATTAAATAAATTATTCATGTACTTGAAACTTGGAGTGTTAAAATACCAGTTTTCTGTTAGTGAAAGCCTTAAAAACGGAATAATTATGTTGAGAGTGATTTGGCAGTGTGCCTCGAGCTGCGAAGATGTTTATGTCTTGGGAAGCAGTGACGTTACTTGTGGATTTACACCCTAAATAACCACCCACACATGAGAGAGTCATCACTGGTTGAAAGACAGTTAAAAGAGAAACTAATGTGAGTGCCACCCCCACTTTGGGGTTCAGACATACATCTCTGGGATTGACTGAAGTGGTGTCTATTTTCTGGTGAGAGATATTGCCGTTAGAGATTGATGCCGAAGTGGGAAAGAAGAGTCTCCTAGGGAAAGGGAGGGAGCAGGGGAGAGACTGGGTCAGACCGCTTGGTTCCGTCCATCCTAGAAAGAGAGCGTTTATCAAGCCTATTGCACGGAGGATACATCCCATTTCGATTCTGATCCGGGTGGTCTACAACACTGTGGTGAACAGAGCTTGTCCTCAGCCTGTGGGTCGGGACCCCACCATAGGGGTCGCATGTCAGACATCCCACGTATCAGATGTTTACATACAATTCATAACAGTAGTAAAATTACAGTTATGATGCAGCAATGAAATAATTTTATAGCTGGGGGGTCAGCACAACGTGAGGAACTGCATTAAAGGGTCACAGCATCAGGGAGGTTGATAACCACTGGAATAACAGAACAAAGTGTCTGTGTTCAAAGCCACTGGAAATACTGGCTGGACAATCAACATTAAATTCCTTGACTTTTCTGAAGCTCAGCTCCTTTGCTTTTAGGTCTAGAGAGATGGCTTTGCAGTTGAGAGCACTTTGTGTTCTTCCAGAGGTTTGTTGCCAGCACCCACATTGTGCAGCTCACGACTGCCTGTCCCTTCACCTCCAGGGGATCTAATGCCCTCTTCTGGATGCTGAGGGCATCTGTATGCACCTGTCATGTAACATACATGTGTGTGTGTGTGCACACGTGTGCACGCACACACACGCATAAAGTTTTAAGAAATGATTTGCTTTTGCAATGAATACTCCAGCATCAATTAGACTGTTTTTATGAACAAGCAAGCCATTTAATGCTAAGTACCTGATGTATAAGATATGCACCATCTTTATTAACTCATGAAGCATATGTCTTTTTAATGCATTTATCAACACATATACAGCATTGTATCAATGCCAGATGCCCTTTTAAGAGCCTTAGAAACTGTAGCACAGTTCTCCATGTGTTACATTCTGTTAGATACACCCAGCCCTGATTTACATACTGCTTTATCCCCCCCTCACAGAGCAGGAGACTCAGGTGCTCAGAGGCAACCAAGTGACTTCTTTTAGGTCCCATAACCAGGATACAGGGTACTAAGGGTCTGTCTGACCGCCAGACTCAACATTGGACGATGTATCAACTGTGTTGGATATGTTTTTGGCATGGTACTTTCCTATGGTTTGAAGATGTATAATAATTATTAGGACTCTTAATGTTTATTTTAATAAGTTATAGTAAATGTATATTTTTATTTGACTTCTTTATATTCTTAAAAAATTTACAAAGGCTGGGCGGTGGTGGCGCATGCCTTTAACCCCAGCACTCGGGAGGCAGAGGCAGATGGATCTCTGTGAGTTCAAGGTCAGCCTGGTCTATAAGATCTAGTTCCAGGACAGGTACCAAAACTGCAGAGAAACCCTGTCTCGAAAAAAAAAATTACAAAGGCCACAAAAGGCACAAAATACACTTTTAAAAAAATCTTTAGTAAGTGGGTCTGGAGAGGTGACACAGTGGTTAAGGGCGCTTGCTGCTCTTCCAGAAGTTCTGCATTTGGTTCCTAGCGCCATGCTGGTTAGCTCACAACTATCTACAACACCAGTTCCAGGGGATCTGATGCCTTCTTCTAGCCTCCACGGGTACCCTCACACATGTGGTACACATATGCAGAGACACACATCCTCATATATGACTAAAACTTTTTCAGTAGCACTTGATAGAAAAGACAGCAAAATAACAACTGCAATTTAGGAAAATGAAGGTTTGTAGCCAATGGAGGAAAAACCAAGGATATCTAGAACAAGACATGTCTGTCCCCAGATCTGGTGTTGGGGGTAGATTGGTTCACACAAGACTCAGGAAAGGATGAGGGCAGAGGAATGGCACCACAAATGGGTTGATTGGCATTACGCAGGACGGAGGCCTGGAGAAGAAACGCAGCCGCGTGGAGCCATGATTCTTGTTGCTGCAGGTATCACATTTCAGGCAGTCTGCTGAGTCGTGGATTCAGAGTGTGGGATTGATCGTCGTAACTCTGGTACACAGATTCGAGCCTGCGTTGGCTGTCTGCATGCACCTGGGCAATCTCTCTAATCCTTCCCTTCCCTTTTTCCTCCTCCTTCTTTTTCTAGACAGGGTTTCTTTGTGTGGCCCTGGCTGTCTTGGAACTCACCCTATAGATCAGACTGGCTTCGAACTCACGGAGATGCACTGTGTCTGCCTCCTGAGTGCTGGGATTAAAGGTGTGCGTCACCACTGCCCGGATTTTCTTTAATCTTTTTAAGCTTCTGTATTCTTGTCAGTGGAATGGGACAGTAATCATAGCTTCAGGATATTAGGACACTAGCAATGACTTTAGCACGGTAAAGCCTGGGTGTACCTGAAAAGGGAATAACACACGGTTATTGCAATCACATTTTAACTAATAAGTTTGATGGTCACTTTAGGTTGTAGGGCACATAAGCAGGACTAAAGGTTTCATCTGACACACTTACTCTTCTCACTCTGGTTTAAGGCTGGGATTCTGCCCACCCTTGGATTTAATTCTTAAGGGGAGAAGGAAGGCCAGCTCCCTGACATCCTTATTGAGAACCACCAGGAGCAGCACAGAGGTGAAGTGGGGACATTCCAGCCTAGAATCAGCCTTGAGGCTTCTGATGCTCAGTGGCTCCTGTTCAGATGAGGACACGGTTGTCAGGTCAGAGGTCACAGATCTTTCCAGGGCTCTCTCCTTCCCTTGTCCCTCCTCTGGAACTCTCAGACAGCTGGAAAAGGCAGGAAGGACGCGATGAAAGGTGAAGGGTCGCTGGCTGAGTGTGGCCGTGACAGGCAGCAGAGGAAGGAGCAAAGGGAAAGGAAGGTGACCTGGCAGTGGCTCTTTGGGGCTTCTGTGTTTGTTGGCCTATTTGGCAGTCTGGGATGAGCCAGGCGCCTTTCCAGCCTGGAACCCATCTCTGTGGCAAATCCTGCAGGACCTTTTGTGCCCAGTTAATGCCATATGTAGAGAGACTGTGTTCCTGAGGATGGAGGCGCAGAGGCTTCCCAGCAGCTAGCCTCCTGTGAGAATGCCTCCCTCATAGAGCAGGACCATCCAAGCTGAGCTCAGAAGTCTGCAGTGGAGGGCCCGACAACCAGCACACGCTACCTCATCCGCAAAGCCAGAGACAAAGAATGAAGACTGAGCACCAGGGTTCATCTCTCTCGGCTTCCTGACTGTTGATAATGTCAGCAGGTGCCTCATGCCCCACCCTGCTTATACGGATGCTATCCCTTATGCTACCCCTTCAAACCACAAACGAAAGCAAGCTTTCCCATCCTAAATACCTTTTCGGGCACTCTGTCATAAAAATCAAAACAAAAAAAAAAACAAATAATAAAACACCTTCCTGCATCTTCCCTTTTAAAAAACTATTTGCTTGCCTGGTAGAATTGGGCAAGCCTTCTGCTCGCTCCTTTTTTTCAGTGCGAGCAATAAACACTTGTCTTGTAGGGCTGTTGGAAGAAATGGAAAGACTATATCACATGCAACGCCCTGGACATCCAACATCCTCAGAGCTAACAGAAGCTATTGCTTTTGCTACAGGCCATGTAAGGGCTGTGTGAAACAAAGCAAGTGCGCAGAGGTGGGAAAAACCAAGGCAGAGAAGAATGATCAGTGGCCAGAGAAGGTTCCAATGGCGGGCCATTGGAGGACTCAAGTTTGAGAAGACTAGAGTGCTGAGGGGATTAGGGGCCATTGGCCCTGCCATTCTGCCCGCGTTTTCTCCCAGGCTTCTAGGCAGTGATCTGGCTATTTCTTATTCCATTTGCTCTTGCCAGGTCAGGGCTCTTGCACTGGGACTGTCTGACCTTCATGAATGCCGGCTTTCCAAGCCTGTCCATCTCGTCCAGCTGAGTCTGAGTCAGCAGGGAGGGCAGGATGAGGGGAGGCCATGATAGCCAGGCTCCAAACGGTGTGGAAACTGTGGCTAAGTTTACAAATCCTTCTGGGATTTCTTCCTTCACTTGCTAAGTAAGCAGCTACCAACGCTGACCTTGAAGCATGGGTCAAAAGCCTTTGTTTCCATACAGATTGACCTGTACCATTTATTGGGAACTTCCTTCTCCGATGTTCTTCATCGTGACCTCCGTTGTAACCGAGGTCAGTGTTTGGTTCTGTTTGTGAGCCCTCTGCTTCCACTCCATCCAGCTGATGTTTACCCAAGCCTCCACTTAGCTGAAACTCTGTAGCTGATATTCAGTAGTGGTGTTGACTCTGCCCTTTAAGGCTCATTGACTTTTGAAGGCTCTTTAATTTCTCACGCATTGTCTGAACTAGTTTCCCTGTCCTCTAAAAAAAAAAAAAAAAACAACGTAAAACTCTAATTGAAGTCTGAGGAATTTAATTAGCATTTCATCTGGTTGAATCAAATTGGAAAGAAAGTAGACATACTTCTAATAGTGAATCTTACAGTTCATGAATATAATATGTCCCTTCATTTTCTTAAGCTTTCCTTATGTGTCATTAATAATGTTTTAAAATGATCAGTGTAGACATTTGAACTCCTATTTTGCTAGGCTTAATTCTGAGGTTTATGGTGTTCTTAATAGTATAATAGCTAGTATGATAATTTTGTGCATGTGTGTATGTAGGTGCACATGTGTGTGGAGGGGTGAGTGCATGCACATGTATGTGTGCAAGTATAAAGAGGGACAAAGAACAAAGATGGGGGCTGTTCCTCAGGCTCCATCCTGCTTTTTGGAGAAAGTTTCTCACTGCTCCGGAACTTGACTAGCTAGCTAGTTGGCATTTTTATGTAAGTGTTCTCAAGAATCACTGTATATATATATTTACATAGGTTGGTCATGTGTTTACTTATCAGACCTTCCTGCACTTTCAGAAAAATTTGTATATGTGTGTGTGTGTGTGTGTGTAGGTATGTGTGAGTATGTATGTGTAGGTGTGTGTGCGGGTGTGTGTATGGGTTTGAGTATAGGTTGTGTGCGCAAGTGTGTGTGTATGTGTGTAAATTTGTGCATGTACACAAGGGGAGAGGAGGACATCAGATATCCTGCTGTATAAATCTCCACCCAATTCCCTTAGACGGGGTCTCTTGCTGAACCTAGAGCTAGCCTCACAGCTATGAGACTCAGTGATTCTCCTGTCTCTGCCCTGTACCCACCTACAACCCTGGGGGTGCAGTAGTGTGTGGCCAAGCCTGGCTTTTATTCTCCCTGGTCCTTCTGCTTGTGCAGCAAGTGCTCTTCCTCATTGAGCCATCTCCCCAACCCTTTCCTGCATTTTTATGTCTCTCTTTAGGCTGGGAAGAGAGTGATGCTGCACGCCTTTAATCCCAGCACTCAAGAGACAGAGGCAGAGGCAGGAGGATCTCTTAAGTTTGAGGCCAGCCTGGTTTATAGAGCAAGTTCCAGGATGACCAGAATTACACAATAAAACCATCAAGCAAACAAACAACAGCAACAAAAATAAAGCAAGCAAAGGAGAAAGAACTGCCTTTAGCGTTTCCACATTGTTATGGTGATCAGTTATTACAGAGCTGCAATAATTAAACTCCCCCCTCCATTTCTAAAGCTGTATCATTTTGACTTGAAGCTCTGATTGGCACAGGTGGGTCACTTGCTACCCACATTCCCTGGGTACTGTGCACACGTGATGCAGTCCCAATCAGAATCTCTTACCAAAACAAATGGACTGCTCTTTGCAGACATGAGCTGATATTTGGTGTCCTTTAAGCAAATGGAACTACTTTCCCTGCCAAGTAAGAAGAAAAAGGATTTTTCCCCCCCTGTAAATAGTGAAAAGTGACAGAGAAGTTGGTATTTTGATTCTCAAGTGACTCCTAATACTTTTGGGGGGAAGTGGTAGCCTGTAGTACAAACAAGATTCCCTCTCCCGCTCACTGTCTTAGATGCACTGCGAAAGCACTCAGAACACACATCTCCTGAGAGGAAGGATTGCCTGTGTCCCCATCAGGGCCGTGTGACTGCCCGCGTCCCCTATCAGGGCCGTGTGACCGCCCGCGTCCCCCCCCCCATCAGGGCCGTATGACCACCCGCGTTCCCCATCAGGGCCGTGTGATTGCCTGAGTCCCCCCTCAGGGCCGTATGACCACCCACGTTCCCCATCAGGGCCGTGTGATTGCCTGAGTCCCCCCTCAGGGCCGTATGGCTGCCCGTGTTTCCCGTCAGGACCCTGTGGAAAAGGACTGTGAAATCCTGCACACTGGATGGAGTCCAAAAGACAGCCAAGTGAACTTAAATATTTAGAGTATCAAGATACCTGAAATAAAATGACTGAATTTTGAATCCCGATACTCTTTGAAATAGAAAGACATTATTCTGTAAATACACAAGTGTGGGGATCAAGGCCACCATGCTTGTGTGACAATTGCTCAGATCTTAGGTTCCTGGCAGTAGGATCTTGCACTCAACTATTTGGGCCAATGTAGGATGGTCTAGAATTTGGGGAGCCTGAGTTGCCTATCAACCGTTCTCAGATGCCTGAGGTTCCTCTTTTGGGCAAGATGGTGAAGACCACCAAGTCATTGTCAGGATGAGGGTGGGCTCTGCAGAGCCGGGAGAGGTCTGTATAAGAAGATGAATACACGACCAAGAAGTGTGCTCAACTGATGTGCAGGTAACCCTTGATGGCAGCATCCACAGGGGTAGGAATCACCATGAAAACACACCTCTGTGTGCCAGGAGGTGACTTCTATGCAGGCTTGGCTGATCAGTGACGCCCGCCCTGCATCTGGGCAGCACCATCCATGGGATGGGAGCAGGGAATGAAAGATAAAGCAAGCTGAGGCCTGTGTTCACCGCTCTGCTTCCTGACTGCTGATGCAGTGTGACCAGCTTCCTCATGCTCCGCCTGCCAAGCCTTCCCCGCCACGATGGACTGTACCTTTGAGCTGTGAACCAAAATACTTCCTTCCTCTCCCTCCTTCCCTCCTTTCCTCCCTCCCTTCCTCCCTCCTTCTCTTTCCCTCCTTCCCTCCTTCTCTTTCCCTCCCTCCCTCCCTCCCTCCCTCCCTCCCTCCCTCCCTCCTTCTCTTTCCCTCCCTCCCTCCCTCCCTCCTTCTCTTTCCCTCCCTCCCTCCTTCTCTTTCCCTCCCTCCCTCCTTCTCTTTCCCTCCCTCCCTCCTTCTCTTTCCCTCCCTCCCTCCCTCCCTCCCTCCCTCCCTCCCTCCCTCCCTCCCTCCCTCCCTCCCTCCCTCTCTTGGGTGTCTTATCACAGCAGAAGGGAAAGTAGTTGCGCCTGGGCTTTACATCAGGGAGGCAATGCTGCTCTCTCAGAAAGCCCAGACTCGGTGCCCAGCACAGGACCGCAGTCTTTAGTGAGTTCATCTACTCTCTTTAGGCTGTCCCTAGGCTAGAGCGGGAGGTATCTGTTCTTGTGAGCAGGGCTCCAGCCTCAGCACCTGTGGCCAAGATCATAGGCCTGACTGACCAATCCGAGCACCTTCGTGAATCCAAAGACTCTCTCAGGCCTTATGGGTGGAATGTGGACTTTGGAGATGGAGACCCGTGTCTGGGGTTCTTGCTTCTAGTTGAACAGTGATGCCATTCAGGGTGTGATCCCAGGGTTGGGACCGCTGATGACACGTCATTAACCCACCGCCTTAGTTCAGGACTCATTCCCAGCTAGACCTGATATGAGTGCTGTTCCGGATGAAGAGCTGCCTTAAAAAGTGACTTTTAAGCTAAGAAGTGGTCATTTTCTTAGCACTCTTTCACATTTGGGCTTTTTTAAAAAAAATTTTTTATTTTTTTTATTTTTATTTTTGAAACAGGACTGGATGTACTCCAAATTGGCCTTGAACTTGCTAGTTAGCCAAGAATGACTTTGATTCCAGGCTTGCACCATGCAGTCCAGCTTTAGTAATTGCTGTCTCTACTTAGGGAAGACTGTTAACTCAAGCAGACCTGAAACAAGCGTTTGTGGGTGTGGCAGGAGTAGATGGGGAGGCCTCAGCACTGCTCTTTATCCGAACTCAGTCATTTTGTGTCCCCTGACACCGACTGGCCTGAGACCTCCACTTTAAACTCTGGCCCTGTGTGTCATCCTTGCTCCAGTAACCCTGTGAACTCTCTGTCTGCACTGACTATGTCTGCTATTCATAGTTCTGCCCTCAGGGGGATGAGAGGAAGCCTGGATATCCCCAAAGGGACTCAGCTGTGTGGGAGGGGGTGGCCCTGGGTTCCAGGGTGCAGTCTGAGTAGAAGCTCTCTCAACTCTCTTGATCACCCCGCTTCTCCTTCCTCGGGGGTAGGTATGTGCATAGGTCCAATCAGAAGTGGATTCTAGCCATAAACAAAGGACACTGAGCTTATAATTCATGATCCTAGAGAAGCTAAATAAGAAGGAGAACCCAAAGAAAAACATATATTTATCCTCCTGGATATTGGAAGTAGATAAGATTGCCGGGCAAAAGTTGGGAGTACAGGGTGGGGGTGGATTGGGGAAGGGGAGATGGGGAGAGAGAAGGGAGAAGGGGAGGATTGGGGAGAGTTTGGGGGGAATGGGAATGTTTGAGATGGAGGAAGGGTGGATATGGGAGCAGGGAAGAAGATATCTTAAGGTAGCCATTTTAGGGTTGGCAAGAAACTTGGCTCTAGAGGGGTTCCCAGGTGTCTAAGGGGATTTCCCCAGCTAGGTCCTTGGGCAGCAGAGGAGAGGGAGCTTGAACTGGCCTTATCCTATAGCCACACTGATGAATATCTTGCATATCACCATAGAACCTTCATCTGATGATGAATGGAGATAGAGACAGAGACCCACATTGGAGCACTGGACTGAGCTCGCAAGGCCCAGATAAAGAGCAGAAGGAGGGAGAACATGAGCAAGGAAGTCAGGACCGTGAGGGGTGCGTCCATCCACGGAGACGGTGGGACTGATCTAATGGGAGCTCACCAAGGCCAGCTGGACTGGGACTGAATGAGCATGTGATCAAACCGGACTCTCTGAATGTGGCTGACAATGACGGTGGACTGAGAAGCCAATGATAATGACACCCGATTTTGATTCTACTGTGTATACTAGCATTTTGGGAGCCTAGTCTGTTTGGATGCTCACCTTCCTAGACCTGGATGGAGTGGGGAGGGCCTTGGATTTCCCACAGGGCAGGGAACCCTGACTGCTCTTAGGACTGGAGAGGGAAGGGGAGGGGGAGGAGTGGGAGGGAAATGGGAGGATGAGAGGAGGTGGAAATTTTTAATAAATAAATAAATTTAGAAAAAGAAATTAAAAAAAAAAACAAGGTGCATAAAGCAGGCCTGGTGAAGCAGGCCACCACGGGCTGCACTGGAGGACAGCTCGGAGTCAGGCCAACTCTGCCTGCTGGATTTAGGGTTACTATGTAAATGAATATTTGGAAATAGGAGGAATGAAAAACAGGTGACAGGGGCAGAGCCCGCCAATGACTTGGTTTCACTATGGGTTCTCTGAATTTCCTCATTGCCTGCAGGACCTTGGCGCTTGCTCACGCCTTGGGCTTGCTTTTCTGTGCACGGCCTTCCCAATGCAGGAAGGGAAGAAGACAGATAGGAGTCAATCAGTCCAGGGCAGAGTCTCTGTGGAGAGGGATTTTGTCCATCAAAGGGGTTACAAAACATTGCACCCTGATGACTTCCTGGGTGCATACCCCTTTTCCTTTCTTCCCAGCTCTCAGGGCCATAGAATCTCTACCCACCTTTGTGTACATGGTTCCTCTGGAGTCAGGGAAGGAGGACACTGGACACATAGCTGTGAAAATGAAGTTTTTTTTTCTTTTCTTTTTTTTTTTTTGATTTTTATTGAGCTCCGTATTTTTCTTTGCTCCACTCCCTGCCTCTTCCTTCCCCTTCAACCCTCTCCCAAGATCCACATGCTCCCAATTTACTCAGGAGATCTTGTCTTTTTCTACTTCCCATGTAGATTGAATCTATGTAAGTCTCTCTTAGGGTCCTCGTTGTCTAAGTTCTCTGGGATTGTGGTTTGTGGACTGGTTTTCTTTGCTTTATGTTTAAAACCCACTTATGAGTGAGTACATGTGATAATTGTTTTTCTGGGTCTGGGTTACCTCACTCAGAATGATGTTTTCTAGCTCCATCCATTTTCCTGCAATATTCAAGATGTCTTTATTTTTCTGCTGTGTAAATATACCATATTTTCTTTATCCATTCTTTGGTTGAGGGGCATTTAGGTTGTTTGCAGGTTCTGGCTATGACAAACAATGCCACTATGAACATAGTTGAGCACATGTCCTGTGGCACAATTGAGCATCCTTTGGATATATACCCAAAAGTGGTATTACTGGGTCCTGAGGAAGGCTGTTTCCTAATTTTTTGAGAAATCTCCACACTGACGTCCAAAGGGGTTGTACTAGCTTGCATTCCCACCAGCAATGCAGAAGTGTTCCCTTTACCCCACAACCTCTTCAGCATAAATTGTCATCAGTGTTTTTGATCTTGGCCATTCTTACAGGTATAAGATGGAATCTCAGAGTTGTTTTGATTTGCATTTCTCTGATGACTAAGGATGTTGAGCATTTCCTTAAGTGTCTTTCAGCCATTTTAGATTCCTTTGTTGAGAGTTCTCTGTTTAGGTCTGTACTCCATGTTTTTAATTGGGTTATTTGTTCTTTTGTTGACCAATTTCTTGAGTTCTTGGTATATTTTGGCGATCAGACCTCTGTCTGATGTGGGGTTAGTGAAGATCTTTTCCTATTCTGTAGGCTGTCGTTTTATCTTGTTGACCATGTCCTTTGCTTTACAGATTCAATCCAATGCCCATCAAAATTTCAGCAAAATTTTTCACTTACCTTGAAAGAATGGTATTCAACTTCATATGGAAAAGCAAAAACCCAGGATAGCCAAAACAATTCTGTACAATAAAAGAACTTCTGGAGGCATCACAATCCCTGACTTTAAACTCTACTACAGAGCTACAGTACTGAAAACAGCCTGGTATTGACATAAGAACAGACAGGAGGACACATGGAACTGAATAGAAGACCTGAATATCAATCCACACATCTTCGAACACCTGATTTTTGACAAAGAAGCAAAAAGTATCAAATGGAAAAAAGAAAGCATATTTAACAAATCGTGCTGGCATAACTGGATATCAACATGTAGAAGAATGAAAATAGATCCATATCTATCACCATGCACAAAACTCAAGTCCAAATGGATCAAAGATCTCAACATAAAACCAGTCACACTGAACCTCATAGAAGAGAAAGTGGGAAATACACTTGAACGCATTTGCACTGGAGACCACCTCCTAAATAGAACCCCAGTAGTACAGACACTGAGAGCAACTTCCTGAAACTGGAAAGAGAAGTTTTCTACTAAATCCTGGCTCAGCTGACACTGCCCTTTGTCCCTTCAATGCCTTAGGATGTCACCATTAAAGGTGTCATTTGGGAAACTGGGGAGATAGCTCAGTTGGTAAAATGCTGGCTGTGCGAACATAAGGTCATTGCATCAGTCCCCAGTACCCACGCGACAAGAGGGCATGGTGGCACATGCTTGTAAACCCAATGCGGGAGAAGCAGGGACAGGTTGACTCTTCGGTTTCATTGGCTGGGCAGCCTAGCCTACTCAGTGAGCTCTAGGCCAATGAGAGACCATGTCTCAAAACACAAGGAAGACAGTTTCTAGGGACTAACACCCAAGGTTGGCATATGGCCTGCAATATGCATGTTCACACAAATGAACATACATTCATATATGTACACGCACACACATGCCTGCACATGCACACATGCATACACATTCACACAATGCACACTCTCACACATGTATACACACTTGTGCACACACATGCATGCTCTCACATGTGCACACACTCACATACTTGTGTACAGCCTCTAACATGCGCACACTCGCACACATTCACACACGCGCCTTTCCTCCCAGTGTTTCTGACATGTGACTTCACTGTTCTGCTCTGAGCTCACCTTCGTTTCCGCTCATCTAAACCGTCTCTATTTTTTGGGACGACAGTGACGCCATTTGTCTGCTGGTGACCTCATCCAGGAGCTTCTTCAGCGGAGGGGCACTTTATGTCCCTTCCTTGAGAAGATTCAGGCTGCATTATGTTCTGTGTCCTGCCCTTGACTCATTCTGTGACCTTTGTCCATTCAGTTAGAATCCTTTGGGCATTTGCTTCTGTTTCATTTAGTCCTTAAATGTTTATGTATGTACACGTGTGTGTGTGCACGTGTGTGAACCTGAGCAAGCTCATGTATGTTCAGGTACACAGATGTAGGTGAGCACACTTGAGTGTGGAAGACAAAGGATAACCTTGTGTCTTTTCTCAAAAGTCGTTCATTTACCTATTTTTTTTTCTTTTTTTCTTTTTTTTTTTTGGCAGGGTTGCTCTTTGACCTATAACTGGTCAAGTCGGGTAGACTGGTTGGCGGATGGGCCCCAGGGATCTGTCTCTCCCTCCCTCCCTCCCTCCCTCCCTCCCTCCCTCCCTCCCTCCCTCCCTCCCTCCCCCCTCCCTCCCTCTCTCCCTCCCTCCCTCCTTCCCTCCCCCCTTCCCTCCCTCCCCAGCACAGGGATTAAAAGCCCTCACCCAATGTGTGTGTGTGTGTGTGTGTGTGTGAGAGAGAGAGAGAGATCTGGGGATCCAAACCCAGGTCCCCACACCTGCCTGCCCACTTAGCTTGTGAAAGGGCAGCTGGCGCCCTCCTTCGCAGAGGAAACTAAGCAGGCTCTCAGCGCTCTGAGGGAGGTGCAAGATCCTCCAAAGGTCAAAGGGCAGCTTTCCCAGGCTGTTCTTTTGCTTGTGATTGCAGACCGTGTAGAGGAAAATCAGCCACAGCATTCTGCTGTGCTTCTCAGTGAGCCAGTGATTGTCAGAGGCCACCAGGTAGTCATCCGAGTCCTGGCAGCACACCGACCGGAGCCGGTCAAATGTGCTGGCTGCAGAGGAGGGCTCTGTGACTCATGTGGCTCGTTCTGGCAGCGATGTGGCTTTGGCAGGGTTCTGGGAGGAGGGTTGCCAGCTTAGAGTCAGGAACCTAAGAGGACATTACACGATAATCAGAAATCAAATCCATCGGAAATATTTAGTGGCAGGTAGTCTGTGTTGTTAGAGACATTCTGTCTTCCGATGACTTTTTATTCTTGGCTTCCTGAATTGTAAGATGAAGGGGGGGGGGGAGAAGAAAGAGGAGAGGGGGAGGGGAGGGGAAGGAGGAGGGGGAAGGAGAGAGAAGAAAAATAAGGAGAAGAGAAGAAAAAGAAGAAGAGGAGGAGGAGAAGGGAAGGAAGGAAGAAAAAAAGACCTGCTTGTGGTACCTACAGAGTCCAGCCTGGACCCATCCTCTTGGTAATATTTCCATCACTCTTGATTCGAAGCTGGGTCTCCTCTGCTCCCCAGCTGTCTGCAGCCTGAAGGGGTGAGGCATTCTTTGGCTAATTTTGACCAGAGGAGTAAAACTTCTGCTAGAAGGTATTAAATATACTACAAAGGTATTATGTGTTTAAATCCATAGAGCTACCTTTAACTCAACATTACCCCCTACTGGGAGAGAGCGGAATAGAAGTTATGAGCCAGTGGAACAGCGCAGGAAGGTCCCTGGTCTGGTCTTCCCTATGGTAAACACACACGGGATGCAGCTCATTTGACAGATAGATCCCCTGGCAGACAGCTCCCCTGGCAGACACATATAAAACACCGAAGCAGGAGTATCAAAGGTTCAAAGTCATTCTTGGCTGCACACTGGAAGGTCCAAAACTGAGTTCCCCTTTTGGGGTGGGTGGTCACACACTGGAGCATAAAGGTTGAGTCTCAAAACTGTGTAAAGCTACCAAGAAGAGGCACCATGGTGGGAACCTGCTGGATGCACAACTCATGGAGACATTTTGCTTTTTTACAGTAAGGAACGGGGGACGTTTCCTGCTGTGCAGCCCAAGGCTGGGGCCGCTAACATTGAGGAGAAGGAGTCCGTGCAGTGGAGAAGTTCAGGTGAATGGATGAAAAAAAATACTTGTTATGAGTGCACAGTGGACTCTATTTAGGTGTGATGAAAAATGAAATATGTCATTTTCAGGGAAAAGAATGGAACTGTAAAATATTAGATTATGTGGCCCAAACTCAGAAACAGCTCATTTTGAGCTGAACTTCTAGTTCTAGGCATGTGTATTTATGTGGTAGTAATTATGAACAGAGGCAGGAAGCTAGCTAGGGACCATGAGAGGGAGGGAAAGAGGCCTTCACAGCAGGAGGGCGAGGGGTACAGTATAACACGCGATATAAAATAGAAGGGAAATGCTGGGGCTGGACGGGCACAAGCTGGGGAGGGAGGGGAGGAACAGGGGTGAATAAGGAAGAGAAGAGGGCCCAGGGTGGGGGAAAATCAGCAAAAACTATCTATGCAAACGACACACGAGAAAACCTGTTACTTTCTATGCTGGCTACAAAATGGAAACAACCTTTGATGTACAATGGCAGATGGCTCACTGGGTAAAGGCACTTGCTGCAGAGGCCTCGCAACCTGGGTGTGATCCCTGGGACCCATGATAGGGGGAAGAGAGTTCGCTCCTAAAAGTTTTCCTACAACCTTCCTGGCAATAGCATGTGGGCACCTACACTCAAACATGTACGCCATACGCACATGCTCACACCCACGAATACAAGCACACACATGCACATATGCACACATAACAAAAATAGAGTAACTTTGGAAGTGTGACTTGTAAAGGCGCACAAGAGGGAGTAAAGGGGAGATGTTAAATATTCCTGACTGTACTGATATCTGCTTGGACTAACCAACAGCCAGTCGATATTAGAGGAACAGTGGGTTTCAGGGGGGATGAGAAGAAACGGTGACTGGGATCAGTGAGTAGGGGTGGGCATCTGGGTGTCACTTCTGTTGCTTTCATAAAAATACCCTGACAAAAGCAGCTTAGGGGACAAGAGTTTGTTTCAGCTCATGGGAAAGTCAGTGCAGGAATGTTAGTGCAGGAGGTTCGTCGCGCCACATCCACAGTCAAGAGTAGAGAGAAATGAACGCACATTTGCTCACCGGCCAGATCACGGTCTCCACTCTTGTACACGTCAGAACCCAAGCCAGGGGATGGCGCCGCCCACAGTGGGCAAGGTCCTCCCACCTTCGTTATGATAATCAAGACGGCCCCTCCCCCAGGCCATCCTGATCCTGACTCTCTTCCAGGTGACTCTAGCCTGTGCCTAGTTGACACTGTGGTGGTTCGTTTTGTCAATCAGGTATTAAGAACGATGCCTGGCTTCAGATACCTAATGAATATGGATGTTATTAAGCTAGGAACTAGGAGAACTATGTTATGGAGAGAAAGCAATGATAGCTATGGGGTACACACGATGAAATTCAGGCCACGAGAGCAGACGCTTCGTCTCTTGCTATTGCCACCGCTGTTAACTACTGGAACACTAACGTCTCTATTGCACATTTGAGAAGGGAGTCAATTCAGGAGGGAGAGGCCTGGGCTGAGAGACATCAGAAGTCAGTGGTAGACAGATGGAGTTGCAAACATCAGAGTGGGTGAGTTCAGGAGGGCAAGTCCCAAGAGGAGAGACTGGGCAGACACATGACACCATCCTTGTAAGAGGAACTCACACTGGTGGAGGAACACAGTTTGTGGGAGCACGGAGGTCCTTGTGCTCAGGGATAAGCACTGGGGGAGCCAATGTTGAGCACTCAGGGTTGCCCCTTCAAGAGAAAGAAAGCAGTACCTGTCATCCACCCAGACGGCCGAAGTGGACGGGCCTTCTAGCCTAGCGACCTTTGCATTTTCTGTGTGGCCAGAGGCTTTGCTAGGACTGGATCCTGTACAGACCCTTACTGTACGCCTGTTTTCCTCAGTCTACAGAACCTATCTATCTTATGGACTTTACAAGGGTTTCAGAGCAGTCATGTCTGACCGGCATTTAGCTTTCTTTGTTCCTCAAACAGATTTCTATATGCTTTGTTGTGAATGTGGAACTGAGTTAATCATCACCAGAGTCATTTTCGTCAAATTGTGCTGTGCTTAAATATGCCTAAAATAAACTATTTGGGGTCAGATTTCCAAAGCTTGAACCCACACCAATGGCTGAGTTGTGTTGAGTCCTAAACTGCCTGCCTTCTTGTTTGCCGTTAAAGCTACAGAGACCCCTGGCATCAGTGGTCTGAAGTGACCAGATGAGAGGCCAGCAGGGAAAGGGATTTCTCTGGTTCTGCCACAGCAGACATGCTGATAGTGAGCTGTCTCTTCCACAGACTGAGGTGAAGTTAACTCCAGGGAAGGGGCTCCTGCACTGGCGGCTTTTAGAAGAAAACCCTCTATTAACCACCATCGCATAGCACAGCTGCTAAGAGGAAAAGCACCTGGATGTGCTTGAAAACATCACGCCAACACCACAGCAGAATTGTCCAGTCAAAAGAAACGAGGCCCTCGGAGTCCGGCCACCCTGTCCTAGGCACCTTGTTCACCCAACTGGAGCGTCAACGCCAACACACTCGGAACACTGCGCCGTCCGCTTCTAATGTCCCCTCTCCAGTCCCTGTGCCATCTGGAGTCTTTCTTGAGGTGTATTTAAAGGTGGGAACACATGAGATAGAGGGATAATAGCCTAAGTCAAACACTGACTCAAAATGATGCCACTAACGGCACATCAAACCGTAGTGTGCAAATAAGGACCAGACATGGGATTTCTGCTGTTCTGACATGCAGAACAAATATTTTAAAATTTTTATTGTTTTCTAATTGTGTGTGTTACTTGAGTGCAGATGCCCAGAGGGATTGGATCCCCTTGCAGCTAGAGTTACAGGCCATTTAAAAAATTACTTCTTCTAGACATTATAATCACATCTTTTCCCGTTTCCCTTTCCTACCTCCAAATACTCCATACAAAACCCCTCATTTCCCCCCAAACTCATGGCTTCTTTTCCCATTAATTGTGTTACACACATAGACACACACATCTACATACATAACACCCAAGTACAGCTTGATCAGTCTGTGTAATGTCACTAGTGTGTGTCTGTTTCGGAGCTGACCATTTGCTATTTGTGGTGGTCTGAATGAAATGGCCCCCACAGAATCACAGGGAGTGGCATTATTGGAGGTGTGGCCTTGTTGGAAGAAGTGTGTCACTGGGGGTGGGCCGACTGAAGGATCCAGATGCAGAACTCTCTGCTCCTCACTAGCACCATGTCTGCTAGCATGCCGCCATGTTTTCCTCCATGATGACAATGGACTAAACCTCTGCCCTGGAAGCTGGCACCAATTCAGCGTTTTCTTTATAAGAGTTGTGGTGGTCACGGTGTCTCTTCCCTGAGACAGCATTGGATGACCAACTCACGTGCTCTCCCCTGGGGAGGATATTTCTCCCATCCTCAGCACCCCTCGGGTGTCTTACAGGCTGTTCCGAGCTGCCTGACATGGTGTTGGGAACAGAACTCCAGTCCTCTGGAAGTGCAGCAAATGTTCTTAACTGCTGAGCCATCTCTCCAACCACAAACATTCTAAGTTAGGTAACTCATAACGATTATCTATTTTTTTGTCTCAAATATTCTTGAAATTCTGCATTGTATTTCCTTTTTAAAAAAACTCTCTCTGTATTATTTTCATATGTAGGTATTTGGGGGTGTGTTCTTGTGTATGAGCCCATGCCTAGATGACCCATGAATGTCTGGAGATTCTCCCATCTCCACGCCCCTTCTCACCTTAGAGCACTAGAATTACAGACGCCACCACTACAGCATGCTTTAGAGGGGTCCGAGAGATCAAGCACCGGTCCGTACCCAAATGCACCAAGAGTTTAACCACCGAGCCATCTTCTTAGCTCTACACAGCTTCTTACCTCAAAATAGTCACCCATTAAATAATTGTCTACTGATAGCTTCCCTATAAAATTGTCAGAGAAACAGCGTGGGCCTCAGGCAGAAACTCAGGCACAGAGACATGGTCACTTCTGAAGCGTTTTAATTGTTCACATTTACCCTAGTTGAGGTTCATACTACTTCATTTGACAATTTAAAAATCATTCTGTAAACAAGGTAAAAAAATTACAGCTGCAACAGCTAAATGAAGGACACATGTGTAATAAAAGAAGGGAGTGTGTGGGAAAGTATGTCAGAACAAGCAAAGGAACCGTGAGCGTGATTGCGAGGCCAGAGTAAGGGGGCGTTTCCCAGCCTCCGAGACGAACAAAGGCTTAACGGTGAGAAACGAGCAGGAATTCAAAGTGCAGGCGTGCCAGTGCTGATTTCCACATCCCTTCAGCAGATAGAGCATTCTATTCTGTTCTATAAAGTGGCAGGTTCTGTTTTTAAACATCTAGTTACATTGTCTTGCAGAATCCCTTCACTGCATACATAACGTCTACACCGACTTATGGAAAGTTGGTCATACGTGATACATGATATAGTTTCTTGACTCTACAGAAAGTATGGGAATGGCGAAGGGCATTGTTTTGTTTTTTGTTACTTTTTTTTTTTTGCCATATTTTCAATGAGTAACAAGAATCTAAAGACCCAGATGAGAAGCGTCAAGACTTCTAGTCCATCAAAGACAAAAATTGAGACAAAAAGCTGATCCTGTCTCTTTCACATTCGGATTCTCAGATGATCCTGTTGTTTTCTGGCCCAGCTGACAGAAATAATCCAAGCAAGTTGTCGATGTCCAAGCGGATCAAATCTGTCATTCCAGCCTCGTGTAAACATTGCTTACATTTTCATAACCGCTTGGAACCCAAATGTGTCCTCCTTGAAGGGGGACCAGTGTAGAATACGATTTTTGGATAGAGGATTTTTTATGAAATATATTTCAAATCTTAAAAAATATTTTTAAGACTTACTAAAGTAGTTCAAGATTTACCCAGCCAACAATGCCCTTTCCTTCTGAAAACAGCCTCGTGTTTGCAATGCTCCATTTCCTTCCAGACCTAACTTTATTTCGGAGCCCGAATGCATAGAGCACGCCTGTCTGTTAGCATCAGACAGCACTGGTTTTACACCACGAATACAGCTGAACAGCAAGAGTACTAAGTTATAATACACATATCACTGACAGTTTGGTTTTCTAGGGGGGATTCACTGAATAAACTAGATTCTGGTCACCAGACCCCCCAGGCAGAATGCGAGTGCCTTACTTTGGGGGTGTTTATCTTTTTCTCACCAGTTTAAATTGTATTACATTATGAAAACAGTAGGCTTCAAGCCAGGTACTAATAAATATTTAATTTAAAAGAAAAGACCCTCCCCCCCCAACACAGACGAACATAAAAACTCCTTTGCCTCCCTTCCCGTATCAGCCGGACAGGGCAGAGATTTCGTAGTCACTGACTGAGGTGAGAGGTTTGCCCATCATACGAATGTTCTTTGCACTGGTGACCCTGGCCATCATGCACACTGGCTTGTCAAAGTACCTCACCAGAGCAGGCTCGGTCAAGAGTGAGGCCAGAAACTGCTCGAAAGTGATGGCCCAGTCCCGGTCTAGGCTGCTGCTCCTGGGCAGAGCGGCTGTGCCCTGGCTGCTACGCACCAGGACTGTGTCCTCCCCAATGTCCTCACAGTGCAATTTGTCCTCCTCATGGGAGCCGGCACTCAGCACCGAGTAGGATGACATGGAGCTGTCGTCCTTGGTGTCATCATCAGAGATGAGCATGGAGGAGCAGGCTCCATTGTCCCTGGGCGAGGAATCCTCCAGTTTAATATCCTCCATCTGCCCTCCCAGGGAGTGTTCCTCACTGTCAGCTGCCAGGCTGGCTGGGAGTGGTTCTGCCGATTCCACCGAGTAGGGCTGGCTGGGCCCCTTCTTGGGGAAGAGCATGCCCGGGAGGGCCTGGCTGCAGGGTGGTCCGGTGACGCCTTCCTCTTTGGCAGGCTGGGTAATGAAGAACTTGCCCACCTCTCCGATTTCCAGCAGGAGGCTGGTGACTGCAGCTGTGGCGTGGTACAGCTCCTGCTCGTTGGGGTCTTCGCTGAACATGTTGTACATGGTCTTACAGAGCTCGATGAACTGGCCCTGGAGAAGGAATGGGGGAGGGGAGGAGTTAAGAGCAAGGACTAAGCAAGTATTAAACCACGACTCTCTTTTTAAAATTTATTTATTATGTACACAGTACACAGTATACTATCTGCATGTGTACTTGCACCCCAGAAGAGGGCACCAGATCTCATTACAGATGCTTGTGAGCCACCGTGAGGTTGCTGGGAATTGAACTCAGGACCTCTGGAAGAAGAGTCAGTGCTCTTAACCGTTGAGCCATCTCTCCAGCCCCTAAACTACGACTCTTAAAGATCCCAGGAAAATGCTCTTTGGAGAAGGGATGGACCTACTGTTATGGTCTCTTTATTAGTCTATTTCTTTTTTAATAAAAAAAAAAAATCTGAAATAACCACGAAACTAGAAAGGTGAAATGGTAAAAACCTTCCCAGACTCGTCACCCAGAGTCTGACTACAGCAGAAGCTGGGAGACGGCTCAGTCTCCCAAGCACCCACATTTTAAAGGGTGGGGAGGTGTGGTGGCATGATGGGTCCCTAGAGGACAGGCCTTCGCACCCCCACTTGATCTGTTTTGAACTCTTGAGGTTGGTTGAAAACAGGAACAAAAACAGCAACAATCTGTTGTTTTCAGCAATGTTTCTAAGGATGTTTACCCCTAAGCCAGCAAAGGTGATGAGCTTCCTGCTATTGCTGGTTTGGCCTCCCCTGCTGAGGGTTATATATACTTGTGAGAAAGCAGAATAAAGGCTTGTCTGCAGAACCTGAAGTTGTGCTGCGTGTTAATCCCGACATCCCTTGCTCAGAAAGAATGACAGTGGCATGTGCTTGCTATCCCAGAACAGGGGGAGACAGAAATAGGTGAGCCCTTGCGGCTCACTGGTGAGCTACAGGCCAGTAAGACTGTCTCAGACATATGGTGGCTTTGCTCCCAAGGGGGTGGTGGCTGAGGCTGTCCTCTGGCCTCCATTTGTGTATGCACACACACACCACATGTGTGCACCTGTGCACACGAAAGCACACCCGTCACACACAATAACTAAACTACATTTTGCTAAACTTTTTTCTTCTTTTGCTGCTGCCCCTCCATTTTGGTTGTTTTGAGACACAGTTTCACTGTATAATCCAGGCTGGTTTCAAATTCATTATCCTGTTTTCTCTGCCTCTTCAGTGCTGGGACGACTGGCATAGATCACCATGACTGCCTCCTCAGAACTGGGATGACTGGCATAGATCACCATGTCTGCCTCCTCAGAACTGGGACGATTGGCATAGATCACCATGTCTGCCTCCTCAGAACTGGGATGACTGGCATGGGGACCACCATGTCTGCCTCCTCAGAACCGGGACGATTGGCATAGATCACCGTGTCTGCCTCCTCAGAACTGGGATGACTGGCATAGATCACCATGTCTGCCTCCTCAGAACCGGGACGATTGGCATGGACCACCATGCTACGCATTACACCCTGTTTACTTTTTCTTTTCTTTGTTCTCTTTTTCTCCTTGATGAAGAATCTTAAGGAGGCAGCAGACTCACCTTGTCTTCCATCTCTGAAGTTTTGAAGGTTTCCCCAAGGGTTAGCTATCATAGCCTTGACTGGGACACAGCTCCTCCCTTCCCTGTAAGGAAGCAATGCCTTCACTCTAACCTGGTGCCCTGGCTGTTCCTGAGCTGGAAACCCACCATTTCACGATTATAACTGTTATATCCCTCCTCTAATAGGAAGATGTGTCAGACATTTCTACTGCTTAACACAGTGAGGCAGAAACAGCCTGAACTTGAGCGTCCCAAGGGAATTCTACTGGTAGGGGTGGATGGATGGACTCCCAAAACTGAGTACTTCGTTGTTCAAAGTTTCTTTTAGGAGAATGTTTTCTCGAGGCTGAGCACAATTTTGATGGAAAAGAAATAAATGCAGACAGGACCGGAGATGAAGCTCAACTGCTGAGTGTTTGCCTGGCAGGCCCGAGGCCCTGGCTTCCGTGCTCGGTCCTGCACAAACTGGGCGTGGTGGGCACAGGCCTGTAACCTTAGTGCTTGGGAAGTGGAGGCTAGAGGTCAGAAATCCAGGTCATCCTCAGCTTACAGTGAGTTGGAGGTCAGCCTAGACCACACGACATCCTGTCTTATAACAACAAAAACAACAACCAAAATACCCTAATACCCCAAACCCAAGCAGATAAGAGTCAAGGACCCCAAGCTCTCGCTGTTTTGGGGAATATTTATTTTATTATATAGACTCTTACCTGATTCAACTTGGGCAAATCCTTTGCATTTTTTGACTTAGATTTATTTTCTGCAGTCCAGAGTTTCAGATAATTACGGTTTTCTTGAGAATTTGCCCTCTTCCCTGCAACCCGAATGCCGAGAGGTGAGTGTTTGTGGGCCAGGAAACAGGAACTCAGGCGGCAATCAGGTAACTAGAAAGGAAGACAGTCGTACCTTTGTCCTGCTTCAGACTCACTGTGACGAAGCCGTCTTCCGCGCTCTGTTTGCTCCTGGTGTCCAACCCAACGACTACCGGACATATTCAGAAGAAAGAAGGGTGTTACAGATAAGAAACAGGCTTATCAGGAGAACACGAATACCCTACAGGCACACTGGAATGTTTCAGCAAACAGAAATTTAAATACTGGCTGGGGAGATAGTTCAGCTGTTGGAGCTATGATGCTCTTGCGGGGTCCAGAGTTTGAATCTCACCACCCACATCAGGTGGCTTAAAACTGCCTGTTACTCCACACTCATCACACACACACACACACACACACACACACACACACACACACACACACACACACACTTTATAAATCTTTAAGGTGGGTGGTGGTGGTGGTGCATGCCTTTAATCCCAGTATTTGAGAGGTAGAGACAGGCTGATCTCTGTGAGTTTGAGGCCAGCCTGGTCTACAGAATGAGTTCCAGGACAGCCTCCAAAGCTGCACAGAGAAACCTTGTCTTGAAAAACCAAATAATAAAAATAAAAATCTTTAAACATAAATACAAACATAAAATACCAGTATCCCATGTCCAATAACTTGTTTAACAAAGTGTATTTCTGGTATCACATGATGTATACTTATACTAAACAATTATTTTTTTAGAAATTTGAGTTTGACTGGAAGCCTCCTATTTTATCTGACAACCCTACCTCTGGATGAAGGATGGTCCCAGGTTTATTTCTCACAGCTGGGGTTATTTGTACAATGAAAAATTAAAACCCCATCCTGCTTGTGATGTTCTCACTTCTCAAGTGTGCGCAGTGACTTGAAATAGAATCAAGGAACGTACTCTTCCGGGGACACGGAATCCTAGCGGGAGCCAGGGGAAGACTTGCTCTCCCTCGTAATTTGGCATCTCTAAAATAAAGTTTTTTAAGAGTCTAGCTACAACTTTGTTTTCTTTATCACCTGCCAGAGTAGGACTCAGCCATGATAACCCTAGTAGAGTCTCAGCAGTTTACTCTGAAGCAATACTTGGTTGCAGGAAGAACCATAATCTAAGATTATCTGAGCACCACTCAAGAACAGACCATCTAAAGGAAATGCCTAACATTCCAACCGTTGTAGATAGGACCACCTGCGAGCACACTCACCAGGATACCCATAGACAAATGTCAGCCAATCAGGGGTCCTAAACCTCAGAAACCCCTCACCCCCACCTTTACTACTATAAAAACCCAACTCTAACTGAGCTTGGGGCTCTCCGTTTATTCCAATACATTGGACATGCAGGGAGACCGAGTTTGCAAACTTGTATAAAATAAAGGCTCCTTGCTTTTACATACGGGACTCGGTCTCCTTGTTGGTTTTTGGGGGACTTGACGATCTGTGCAAAACAGACATTACAGGACACACACACCTGGAAGAGGTACAACACCCTCAATTCTGATGGAGTTGACTGGCTTCAAGAGTGTGTCCTATATTTCCTCAGCTACCCTAAAGGGGGCTGGTTTTTCAAGTTGCCTCGACAGTGTTTTGCCAGAGGGACACACTCCATGTGACTGAGGAACTCTAACCTGATTCATGAAAAATCTTCAGGAGACAAACAGACACTCATGATATTTAATCCATGGTGAACCCGAGCTGTGGTTATTATGTAACCATCTAAAAACTATGCTTAGAAAGTTATGAGGTTTTTTTTTTCCTCTCCCAGATGGGGTGTGAGTTTTATTACTGAGCACGATTTGATGGATACAGGATTCAGCACAGTGGAAGCACTTAGGAGTGCAGGGCCTGCTCTTGTCCAGGGGGCCACAACTGGTGATATATTTGACCCCACAGCTATCAGGAATGGACCAGTTCTCAGCTACCACATCTTCAAATTCATCTGCATTAAGTTTGGTGAACCCATGCTCTTCCGGGATGTGGCTCTTCTGGTGGCCAGGGTACTTGAGCCTGGATCTATGGTGGCTTTCCCCTTAACTGCAGATGGACACGGTGACTGTAATGATCTGTCCTGTCCCTTTAAGAGACAATCCACACCCACTCCCCCCCCCCCCAGACAAGCTGATCTTCAGCTTCCAGTCCGAGTCCCTCCCTTTTCTGTCTCTTTCCCAGAGAGGTAGCTGCTGCTGTGACTCCTCCTCTTCCCCCACTCTGTTTCTTTCTCTCTCTGCTCTTCTCCCCTTCTCCCCTTCCCCCTCCATAACCCACTAAATAAATATCCAACCTCACTCTGCATGGTGTGCCTATCTGTCTGTCTCTCACCTGCTGCCCAGGACCAGCTGTCTTCAGAAACCTGCGGCATGGTCTTGTGGCATGCCCATCTGTCTGACTCTCATGGCAGGACTGCCTGCCCCATTAAGGTCTCTCACCCACCACGTGGCTCCCTGCCTGGGACTAGCTATCCCTCGTGGCCCACTGCAGCCACTTGGGGAACTGCGCTGTCCCTGCCTCCTCAACAGTGCTGTGGACCACAAGACAGCACAGTCTGCTTCCCTTTCCTCCAGTAACCCTGGGCACCCACCTGAGGGTTCGAACCAGGCCTACACTGAACTTGTTCAGATACAGCAAGAATTAAGAAGCCAAAGCAAACAACCAAGCCCAGAGGCAGCGGTGTGGAGTGCTGGACCCCAAGGCAGAAGCCACACGAGTAACGCATGCCTTTGGAGAGAGGTGCAGTGAGCCACAGACATACTTAGGCCAAACTGCATCCTCGTAGACCAAACAATCACACAGATGAGGGGTTGGCAAACTCCTGAAATGGGCCAGATGGAACTCCATGGAGGAATGGTTCCAGGACCATCTTGTGGACAGCAGAATCCACAGGCACTCAGATCTGCTGTGCACTTGTGTGCAATCTATACACACCCTCCTATGGATCTTAAACTGTCTCTGGATTGCAACTAATGAGATGTAAATGCTATGTAAACAGTTCGAACGCCCTAGTGTTTAGGAAATAAAAACAAGGAAAGAAAGGGGCTGCACATGTTCAATCTAGAGGCGCTGCTTCTGACTGAATATACTTCAGTAAACAATTGGCTGAAATCTGTGCCATCCTCAGAGCTGAGGTTCCAAATGTATGCTATGCACACCTCGCTTGTTTTAAAATGTGAGTTTGGGGATTGAACTGCAGTCCCCGAGGGAGAAACGTCACCTACCGTGTGTGCATTCTGGGGTGATGTCTTCAAAGAAGTATTGAGTGGCTTCAAAGGCAGAGTCGGGCTCGTCTTGATCGGAGGATGGCTCTGTGGAGAGTGGTGGGCCGTGACTCAACAATAAGTTTCCTCACTCAGGCAAATGATGGGGGGGGGTAGGACCAAAAATGAAGTTATCCGAGAGGGATGGAGGACAGAAGCACCTCAGAGGCCTCTGTAGGCGTCATTTTGTCTTTAACTCCATTTAAACCCCACTCCAGCATCCCTCTGCATTTTCCTCTCTGTCAGGGAGATTTCCCAAAGACTTTGAAATAACACTTTATGGGTCAATTGTAGGGCACTGTTTGCCTCACACATCCAAATTTACTCCCATCTGGGATGGGAATGCATCTGCCTTCACTTTTGTTGTCTTTAGTATTTGATAGACTGGTTTAGAACTGAGCCCCAGGCCTCAGCAGCAGGCCCACCGATGTTAAAACTGCTCCTCAAAATACAAGCGTTCAGCATCTCATTTTTTTTCCCTTGGAATGTTTGTGTCCAACCTGCCACCAAAGCCTCTGCACCCTTTCTCTTGAAGGGAGGTGTGATGTCTTCTATGAGCTCGGCTCATTTCAAAGACAGGCAAGTGACAATCAAATCAAGGATAGCCTCCTCCAGGAACACGTGTAAAAGCAGCAACTCGGCCTGGCCTTTGCAAAAGGCCGGCAGGCAGACAGGTACCGGCAAAGGAAGAGACGGAGAGTCAGGTCCGGGGCACCAGATGCACGCTGCCCTGTGTGGCCACTTACCTGGCAAGACGTGCATTTTGTACAGGAGTTTGAGTTTCTCTGTGAGGTCCCCATGGCACGCAGCACCTAGGAATCATGGAAGAACAAGTGTGAAATGGGTCCTGTGAGTTCGTGAAGTCCCCAAGCTCAGAGAGCTCTTGTAAAAGTTTGCTTTTTACATAGTGAACCAAGGCATTGTGTGACAAGTTCTGCCTAGGACCTACTTGGGTTTAAGACTCTCACACCAGGAGGTGTGGTTCCAAGTGCTTTGTTCTCACTGTGCACTACAGAAGAGTTGGCCTCTCCTTGTCCTCAGTTTCCCCTTTATGACACTAGACAACAACAGAAAAGTCTACCAATGACCCTGACAACTGGGATCCCAGGACAATAAAACTATATATATTAATACACACAATGATTTTAAATGTATCAGTTAGATTAACAGTTTTATGTAGGCCGGGCGGTGGTGGCGCATGAATTATTAATGGAAAAGAAGAAAAAACTGGGCCTTAATCTCCTAAACAACTATGAATTCAGTAATAAAAGAAGAACACATTTAAGATTAACTCTAAATTACTCAATGCTTTTTTTTAGTTTCCTGAAATGTTTTAATTTTGCTCTAACCTGCATTTTAATTTATTCTGACTTTATAAGGTTCAATAAAAAAATTCTGCTATTTTCCTCTGAGTTACTCCTGAAATTAGAAAATCTTTTGGAAATATATATTAAGTCCCCGAGGATGAGACAGTTTAGAAGAGGGAGTGAGGACTCGGAATCCAGGTGGGAAGGGACGTTACGGTTATGTAGTGTCTGCAAGTCACCTGACTTCACCTAGCTTTTGTTTCTTCCACGGTCAACAGCAACGTTAACAGTAGGCAGGTAGACCCAAAAGGTTGGTGTCCTATGTTGAACCTTGACCTCCAGTGTGATGGAGCCATTGGTTTCGAGGGGTGAGTAGGTCAGGAAGATGCTGACAATGTGATTGGTGTCCTTACCAAAGGGACTCCAGGGGGGATGCTTGCGTTTGCGTCACGATCAACACAGAGAAGGAACTGTCTACCATAAAAACTGACTGTGATCCACTGTATAAACGGACTGTGATCCACTGTATACACTGACTGTGATCCACCGTATACACTGACTGTGATCCACCGTATACACTGAATGTGACCCACCGTATACACTGAATGTGACCCACCGTATACACTGAATGGGATCCACTGTATAAACTGACTGTGATCCACCGTATAAACTGACTGTGATCCACCGTATAAACTGACTGTGATCCACCGTATACACTGAATGTGATCCACTGTATACACTGACTGGGATCAACCGTATACACTGAATGGGATCCACTGTATACACTGAATGGGATCCACCATATATATTGAATGGGATCCACCGTACAAACTGAATGGGATCCACCGTACAAACTGAATGGGATCCACTGTATACACTGACTGGGATCAACCGTATACACTGAATGGGATCCACCGTACAAACTGAATGGGATCCACCATACAAACTGAATGGGATCCACCATACAAACTGAAAGGGATCCACTGTATACACTGACTGGGATCAACCGTATACACTGAATGGGATCCACTGTATACACTGAATGGGATCCACCGTACAAACTGAATGGGATCCACCGTATAAACTGAATGGGATCCACCGTATAAACTGAATGGGATCCACCGTATAAACTGAATGGGATCCACCGTATAAACTGAATGGGATCCATCGTATAAACTGAATGGGATCCACTGTATAAACTGAATGGGATCCATCGTATAAACTGAATGGGATCCACCGTATAAACTGAATGGGATCCACCGTATAAACTGAATGGGATCCACCGTATAAACTGAATGGGATCCACCGTATAAACTGAATGGGATCCATCGTATAAACTGAATGGGATCCACTGTATAAACTGAATGGGATCCATCGTATAAACTGAATGGGATCCACCGTATAAACTGAATGGGATCCATCGTATAAACTGAATGGGATCCACCGTATAAACTGAATGGGATCCACCGTATAAACTGAATGGGATATTCCCTTGATCTTGCAGTTCTCGCCCTCTAGGACTGTGAGCCATTCATTTCTCTTGTGTAAAAATTACTCAGTCTAAGAAGCATTTTGTTCAAGCAGCCGGAACTGAGTGAGACAGGTGACAGTGACTTTTACTCAGTGTGACAGTAACTGCACAAACTGTGTCCACGGGCTGTCGGAATTCTAACCTGCAGTCTGCAGCCCGTGCCTTAGGGCAAAGTAAAAACATGCATAGAAAGCACTGGCTCAGTGCCTAGCATGACAATACTGCAGGAGTGTTGGCCTTCGTCAGCTCAAAGCAGTTTGCGAGACACACACACACACACACACACACACACACACACACACACACGCCTGCCCGAAGTGTGTGCACAAGGCTCTATCTAATTGCGGTGAGAGACTTACTCAACCCAAGAGGACTTTCCCCGAGTAACACACTTTCAGCTTCCTCTGGCCTTCTCACCTCCTCCACATTTTTTCTGCGGGGCGGGGTGTGTGTGGTGTTTTCTGGAGGCATCACTGGCTCTATGCTGGTCTTTCATCTTGGCCCGGATCCACCATTTAAAGCATATGGTGCAAGGCACAATTGGTTACTGCTGGCTGTCAGTTTACTAGCACCCAGATTCACCTGGGCATCTAAGAAGGCGTTTCTAGATTGAGTTCACTGGTGTTAGAAAACACATCCTAGATATTAGTGCTAACATGACCTGGGGTGTGCGGGCTCCCAGACCAGATGAGGGACAGTGGAGCATTCATTGCCTATGTCCCGGACATCTCCCAGAGAGCTTCTCTCTGCGCTCATCAGACCTGAACCCACTCAACTCCAAACAGACAAAGGCCATGTCAAGTTAGAATCAATTAAGCTTCTGTTTCCCTGCCAGAGAACGGGCTCGTCAGAAATCATGTGGCCAGAAGTCTGCTAACCTAACTGATGTGCTTGGAAAGCCCCCGCCTCCCTACCATGTCCTCCCTGCACTGCCTCCCACAGGCTTCTCAATGGGGCATTAAAAACCACATATGCAACTTATGTGATTAATCAGGGATGCAGATGCAAGAATTAGGTGCATTTTCCCCTTGCTTGTCTGTCCTCCTTTCCCTTGCTTCAGGGAACAGCTGACCTGTGACATAATCTCCGGGGCTGTACTCAAAGTTCCCCAGCTCCCCTGCATCCTGGCTGATTGGGATCAGGGGGTCCCACAAGGTTGGAGTCCCAGACTGAACAGGGGTGAGACAGCGGCTGAGCTCCTGACTGCAGGCGCAGTGTGACCTGTCAATGCTTCGCGCTCTGTGATGAGCCCCAAACTGTGGGCCAAAGCAAGCCCATTAGCCTTAAGTCAGCAGTTAGACATTCTGTCACAGGGGTGAGAAAAGGGACGGATGAAGGCACCATATGGGCACACCTCGAGAGAAATTCTCTGGCAGCCAGACACAAAATACACCCCAGGCTCACATCAAGTGGGCCAAGCTCTCCTACCCACATTTTCTTCATCCAATCATAATTGAAGCAAGAGGCCAGCAACAATACAGGGACATGAACAAGGTGGATAGGGGTGCAGCTCGTGCCCTGCTTGTCAGGTGGGTGGTGTGTGTGCACGCTTGTGTGCATGCACTCGCTTGTCCTAGCTGTGCGTAGTCCTTTAGCCAGGAAACAGACAGGAAAGACTTCCACTTACACAGTGAGATACTATAATTTTCCAGTCTTTTATTAAAATAAATTTAATGTTACTTAGAAAATAGCATAAAATTACATATTAGAAAGGTTTACCTATGGGCAATTATTTTTACTTAGGACATATTTTTAATTATTATATTTGTTTTGTAAAACAGAAGCATACAGTCTACCATCTAGATTATTGGTTCTCGACCTTCCTAATGTTGTGACCTTTTTAAATACAGTTCCTCAACTATAAAAATATTTTTGCTGCTACTCAGCTGTGACTTTGCTGCCGTTACGGATCACAGTGTAAATATCCGTGCTTTCCAGTGCTGTTAGGTGACCCCTGGGAGAGAGCCGTTTGACCTTCAAAGGAGTTGCGACCCACAGGTTGAGAACTACTGACGTAGATACTCCTTTTTCTCTGGGAAACCTATCAGTGCTGGACAATTACATTAGGATTTTACTGCCGCATGCATTCTCCATTAATGTATTTTTTTTAAATCCTACATCATGTTAATTACTTATGTCTATGGTTGTGTGTGTATGTGTGTGCATGTGCATGTGTGTGTGTGCCACAGCTCTTGTATGAAGGTCAGAGGGCACTCTCGGGGGTTGGTCCTTTTCCTCTACTCTGAGGACTCTGGGGATTGAACTCAGATCATCAGGCTTGGCATCAGGTGCCTTCACCTGTTGGGCCACTTTACAAGCACTCCGATAATATATTTTGAACTCATGCTGATGTCTGTCTCATGTAGAAGGCTGTAGATTGTCCATATAATACAGCTGTTAACTAAACACGATCTTACAACCAGCATGCGATCCTTGTCTGTGCTCCTCCTTCCTCTAGACCCAGCGTAGGGACTCCGAGGAAAGCAGAGAGGAACCCCAGGTTACAACCCCATTGACCCCAGCCAACTCATGCAAGAATATCTCATCGACTTACTCAGGCCAGAGACGAACTCTCGGAAGTTAATTAAGGAGTCCCCGTTCTCATCTAACAGCTGGAACAAGCGGGAGGCCAGCACATCGGAGTGAGTGCCGCACGCCCAGGGGAAGAGAAGCACGAACATGCCCTTGAACTGCTCAAAGTCGATGCGGTACTGCTCCAGGTAAGGCAGGCTGGGGTCATGCCTGTCCAGGGCATTGCTGCTCCCGCCCCAGTAACAGCTGGTTAGATGTTCAGCCTAAAAAACGACACATCATCGAGCCCCAAATCACATAGTGTTACCCCTGGCACGGCGTTAGGTCTGCAAGTGTGTGCTCTTCCTGTCAGATACAGGTACGCTAACTTGAGAACCCGGATGTCTAAGAGATGTCGGGGAGAGAATGAAGAGCTTGGCCAGCGATAGCTTCCTGATGCTCTGCACAGAAATCAATGCCTCATTCCAAGAATGCGGGACCATACTACACTGATCTACCGAGTCAACACACAAAAAGAGAGAGATAGTGGCGCCCTCTAGTGACTAAGAGATAAGGGAGCACATTTGGGAGACCCCTAAGTCCCAAATTCTGCTCCCCCTAGGAGCTGCCCACAGGATGTTGGTGTTTCCTTTATGCTTGTCCTTGGACTCTTTTTGAACTGTGCCAGAGAGTCACATTTAGATCTATTGGTGGCTTTTGTTTTTGAGACAATATTTCATGCAAGCTCGGTTGGTCTCAAATTTGCTCCTAGTCAAGGATGACCTTGAACTCCTGAAGTTCCTGCCTCAAACTCCCAGGCATTGGGCTGAGAGGCATAAACCACCACATCTAGCTGCAGATTTAGTCCAGAGAGTAAATTAGAGATTGTGACAAGATTGTTTCTTGTGTGATAGAGCCTTGTAAACCTTTTCCCTGCCAAATTTATAATCTGAGACATTGACAATAACAGGGACAAAAATGTTTTTGTATAAGAAAAGAATTATATTTAAAAATGATTAGATTGTTATTTTTCTAATAGTGGCTTAATGTAAAACACAGAATCAAACCCATGATGCTCTTCCCTAGACATGTAGACAGTTCTTGTTAGGGTTTGGGTGTGAACCATCCCCACAACACGGCTGTATGTTAAAAACAGTCCCAGCTGGGCGGTGGTGGTGCATGCCTTTAATCCCAGCACTCAGGAGGCAGAAGCAGCCGGATCTCTCTGAGTTTGAGGTCAGCCTGGTCTACAAGAGCTAGTTCCAGGACAGGCTCCAAAGCTACAGAGAAACCTTGTCTCAACAAACAAACAAACAAACAAACAAACAACTTGGTTTCCAGAAGATGGATCCGATCATCGACAGGTGACTGAATCGCGAGAGCCTGGCCTTCATCAGTGGATAATTGGCCTTACTGAGCCATGATAGAAACTTTCTGGAAGTGGAGGCTGGTTGAAAGAAGTGTGTCAAGTCTTGTCTTACACCCTCTGTTGGTGTATTTCTGTCCCCTGGCTGCCATGATGCAGTGACTTCTCTGGTCCAGGCCCCTTTACCGTAAAGCTCTGTATCACCACAGCCCAGGACTGAAGAGCAGGCCAACCACAGCCCAGCAGACTTCTGAGGCAGCAAATTCAAACTAACCAGACCTCCTAACATAGCAAGCTTCTTCTTCTAGCTACATAGTATTTTTCTTTAAGGGTGACTTAGGGCTTAGAAGAAGAAATTTAAAGAATTCCAGGTAGAATTTGAACTTGATCACCACTATTCTATAGAGTTTTAGAGATCCAGGTTCTGTGTCTGAGGTCCAAGAGAAAAACCCATCTGGTGAGGAAATGAGCTAAACCGTCAACTTAAATTAGTGCTAGTAATTGATTTGCTTTTCCTATTAAGTACAACAGCTTTGTTCTCCGGGCTCTGCCTTCTTCCTTATGCATGTTGGGGATCCATGGAACTTCTGGACCACCTAACAGAAAGATTCAGAAGTCCTAGCAGTTAGAACAGGTCCTTTCCATCTCTTTGCGTGGACCTGAACTTACTTTGAAACTCACCTTGAAAAGAGCGTACAGTTCTTCCAGCTCGTCGATGGTAAATGAGGTCTCTGTCACGATGGTCCGTACCTATGAGGCACAAGCACAGTGACCCCCCGCACACTCACAACACACCATGCCATGCAAGAGAGCCTCTGAGCTCTTCTTTCAAGTTCTGCGAAGCTGGATCTGAGGAGCCAGCGGGAATGTGCACAAGGAGGGGGAAACTGAGGTATCCCCTCGCCTCCCACCCTTCCGAGGACTTACCACGTTGCGTTTAGTGGTGTCCTCTAGGGTCTGGATAACTTTCAACCTCTGCTTGAATCTCATCTGTTCAATCAAATCTGCCCGGATTGTTCCGAATTTCTGGAAAGGAGCAATATTGGTGTTTCTGAAAATATGTGCTAAGGTACCCAAGGACACCTGCAGATTGGCGGAAATGTTCACGACAGGATAAAAGGCTCTCTCCACGACAGTGACCTAGACTAGATTTTACGTGGGAAAACCACTTAGGGACTACAAGTTACTAATCCAGAGATTCTCCTCACATATCAGACGCAGAACTAAATTTCAGTCACGTGTGTTTTCCTTGCGTCGACAGCCTGTCCGGAAGGAAGCTCAGATGTGAGGCTGTGTGTGATGGCATGTGTGTCTGATGGGAAAAGGGAGCGTCTGCCCCAAGGCTGAGGGATGTAGAGCCTGGGAGGAGGGCTTGTCGATCTCCATGCTCCTTCAACAGCATCTGCGGGGCCAGAAATCCACGGGGGCATTCGGTGAGCTGGCTGTCTCTTCAATGCCAGCCTGCCTAGCATTGCCTGCACGTCCTTCCGTCTCAGAAAGAAAGGAAGATGTCACATTTATTTTCACTAAACAACCCAGTGCAGGGATTGGTCAGGATGGTCATTAATGATGAAAGGATTCATTTAGCGGTGGCTGAGAGAGAGAAGCTCCCAGGGGAGGGAAGTCTTTGGGTCCCAACAGCAGCTCAGTGAGCCTCTACAGTGACTGTGGGGGTGGGTGATGGCTCAGCCAGGCAAGGGCTTGCAGCTTGGGGTTGAGGACCTAAGTTCTAATCCCCAAAAGCCTCTCTCTCTCTCTCTCTCTCTCTCTCTCTCTCTCTCACATACACACACACACACACACACACACACACACACACACAAATACCAGTACTTGGAAGACAGAGACAGGAGGATTTATGGATCCTTCTGGGAAGGTAGGCAGACTATGGGACTCTATGTTTAGCAAGATCTTGTCTCAAAAAAGTAAGGTGGAAAGCGATTGGTGGAAAAAAAACTGACATTAACTTCTGGCCACCACATGCACGTACACACACACACACACACACACACACACATGAGTAACCATCAAAGGCCAAGTTTAGTGGCACAGGCCTTGCTAAGATTTTCTAGGATTCAAAAGGCTGAGCTAGGAGGATTAACCACTTCTGGGACAGGGCAAGGCGGTACAGAGGTTCCTCCATCTTGTATTCTTGTTGAGGCCTATGCAGGATTTACTAGAATTTGGAATCCTTGATGGTGAACCCCATGGAAAATTACCCAGCTCTATGCTAGAAACCCAAAGTCAGGATGTCCCAACTAACTTATCTAACTTACTTTAACCTGCCTGTGTGGAACCCCCTATGCTAACTAACTATCTCAGTGCCCGTTAAACTGTTTGCCTCTGTGAAATTGCCAACCGAGATACCAGGATGTGGTTTCTGCCTTTAAAAGCCCAGTGACCTGGACAGTCGAGGCCACACCTAGCTCCTTGAACACCTGGGTGTGGTCCTGGCTGACCGGAATCAGCATTTTTCAATTGACTATAAACCGTGACTGAGTGGTCATCTCTAGTGAGATACTGGTAACAATTAAAGGATAGCCCAAGAGACATGACAAGACTTTTTCTCAGTAAAAATAAATTAAAAATACATAAGTAAACAATCGTCGTATCTGGAACTATGTACTTCAGGGCATTTCTAACTACTTAGTGTGGGAATCAGGAATGAGTCATCTACGAAGCTTTCCCATAATGGCTCCTCAGTTCACTGAGTGTGAATCTGACATGCTTTTAGATCATATGTCAAAGGGCCAGAGCTTGTCATACCACTTACAACAAGTTAAGGCTCACGAGAAATCCCGGAATCCACTCAGCGTCCATCTCTGAGAGCAAAACTGTTAGCTCATAGGCAGTTGCCTGCCTCCGATAATTCTCACAATGTAATAGGGGACAGGGTTTCTGTCTGTTCCCAGACTCAAGTCTAAATTTAACCCCCAGTTGCCACAGCACTGACAGGAAGGGTCTTATCTGCAGGTGTTTAGGTTAGAAAGGATGCTTTGGAAAGGGCTTGCAGAAGCAGTTTCTTTCTTCTAAACTTCTGCCCCTTGAGGACATGGTTCCTCCCACCGGCAGGACATGGATGGTGTCCAAGGAAACAGAAAGATGAGGCTGTAATACATAAGCACCTGACCTTAGGCTTCCAAGGCTCTAGAACCATGAGAAATCCATCCTTAGTCTTTTTGAAGCAGTTGGACTGCTATATCTATGACGACAGCGCAAGCTGGACTGAGACACGGTGGGAGAGGCAGTGTGGGACCCATGCCCAGCTGAGCTGGGTAGAAACACTGGGTACTGTTATCCCGCGGCTGGGAAGCACACCTACCTCGTAGGATGTTCCTATGAGTCTGAAGATGTCCACCGCAGGGTAGGGCCCCACGTCATCACTGAGCAGCGAGTGGAGATGAGGGATGGGAGGCAGGGTGCTGTCTTTGTTGGTCACACTGTCTAGGTACCTTGGTTAAGACATGAACCAGCTATCACTGGAAAGGAACTGGAATGCCTCAGTTATAGATCTGAGATTGTACCTATTAAATCAAAAATGTAAGATTTTCTTGTTTCTGTTGTTTGTTTTTCTCTTCCTCTTTGAAGTCCTGGGGATTGGACCTAGCGCTTTCTGCATGCTAAGCAACTCTACGTCCCTTTTCTGCATTTTATTTTGAGACTGGTTCTCACTAAGTTGGCAAGGCTGGTTTTGAATATATGATCCCCCTGCCTCGGTCTTCTGAGCAGCTGGGATTACACCGAGCAACACCAGGCTTGACTAAGATTTTCTTAACAGCAGAAACAAACACCCTTTCCCTTTAAAGAAAAAGAATATTGGGCTTGAGAGACGGCTGGGGGCTAAGAGCACTTGCTGTGTGGTCCTGAGGGCCGGAGTTTGGGTCCTGGGACCCATCACAAGCCAGGAGTTCTGCACGCTGCAACTCCAGCTCTAAGGGCAGCAAAGACAGAAGCCAGGAGGATTTCTGGGGTTCGCTGACTTCCAACCTCGTCAGGGAAACATGAGTTCCAGCTTTAGGGAGGGACCCTGCCTCAAAAGGCTTGGAGTGAGTGATGGACAAAGGGATGCCCAGTGCCCTCTGCACATGCTCACAGGGGCAGCTACCCACATAGATATTACTTTAAAAATGGAAAAGAATATGTTCTTGGTCACAGAGGATAGTAGGTCTTTTGATCAATTAAGTCAAGCTCATGAGGTGGCCTCAAGGTCAGACATAGCTTACCTTCCAAGAACTGTCATGGCCTCCCCATCGTCCTTGCAGTTGAGAAGCTTGTCCACATTGGCGTCCAGCACAGCAAGGGCCAGCTGGAATATCACCTTTATTCCTTCATAGAAGAAACAGTCCACGACCACCACTGCACTCTCAAAGGGCATCACGCTGAGAAACAGCGTAAGGAACCACGACAGGGAGATGGTAGAAATCACGCCCAGGTCCTGCATGCAGTCATACAGCTGTGGGACATAGTCTCGTGCCAGCTCCTCGAAGACTCCCTGGTCCACCAGGGCCCCTGAGTGGGCGACAGGACAGGATGGGTTAGCCCTGCATCTTCCTGGAGAACCAGATCAAACGGATGGGCTGTGTTCGACTTTTGCTTCTGTTGCTACGACAGAACGTCCTGAGGAAAGCAGCTTAGGGGGAAGGGTTGAATTCAGCTTACAGGTCCAGGATATAGTCCATCACCACAGGGAGCTCAAGGGAATGTGAACCTGCGGCTCTTCACACCCACAGACGAGCAGAGAAAAATGAGAACCTGCATACTTAGTGCTCAGCTAGCCTTCTCTGTGCCCGCACAACCCAGGCCCCCAAAACAGGGAATGGTGCTGTCCACTCAGGCTGGGGCTTCTTACATCAATTAAGGCAGTTAGGAAATCCTCCTCAGATATCCCCACAGGCTCACCTGATCTGGACAATGCCTCATTGAGATTCTCTTCCCCCATGAGTCTGGGTTATGACAAAGTGACAGTAAGAACTGCCAATCACACTGCTAAACCCTTGTTTATGCAAATATTTTTAGCTGTGGGGTCCCAGGGCATAAATTGCCTTTCAAAACTTTATTTTTTAAATATTTATTTATTATATATACAGCATTCTGTTTGAATTTTTGCCTGCAGGTCAGAAGAGCGCACCAGATCTCATTATAGATGGTTGTGAGCCAATATGTGGTTGATGGGAATTGAACTCAGGACCTCTGGGAGAGCAGTCAACGCTCTTAACCTCTAAGCCATCCAGCCCTCAAAGCTTTATTTTTTTAAAGAGATTCTATTTCCGTCCATTTGCATGCAAAATTCAGGAAGTCATTGTTTTTTACTGCTGAGTAGTACTGTAATATGTATATATTCCATACTTTCTTTATCCATTCTTCCATTGAAGGGCATCTAGGTTGTTTCCAGGTTCTGGCTATTACAAACAATGCTGCTATGAACGTAGTTGAGCATATACTTTTGTTGTATGATAAGGCATCTCTTGGGTATATTCCCAAGAGTGGTAGGCCAGCTGGCCTGGGTCTGAAAAAGCATGGGATAAAACCAGACTCGCTGAACATAGCGGACAATGAGGACTACTGAGAATTCAAGAACAATGGCAATGGGTTTTTGATCCTACTGCACATACTGGCTTTGTGGGAGCCTAGGCAGTTTGGATGCTCACCTTACTAGACTGGGGTGGAAGTGGGTGGTCCTTGGACTTCCCACAGGGCAGGGACCCTGATTGCTCTTAGGGCTGACGAGGGAGGGGGACTTGATTGGGAGAGGGAGAGGGAAATGGGGGGTGGTGGTGGGGAGGAGGCAGAAATCTTTAATAAATAAATAAATTAATTTAAAAAAAAAGAGAGAGATTCTAGTTGTTCACGTTTACTACTGGCTTGCTGACGTTTTAAGCTGGTGCCACACGGATCTTTTTCCTGGATTTAGAATCACCTAGGAGACACACCTTTTGGCATTTCCAGGAAGTTGTTACTGGAGAAGTTTAACTAGGATGTGAGGGGCCACCCTGAATGTGGGCATCACTGTCCTAAGGGCGTGGTCCTGGACTAAACAAAAAAGGGGACATCAGACTGAGTACCGACATTCATGTCTCTGCCGAGTGGGACCCAGTGTGACGGTTGCCTTGTGCTCCCTCTGCTGTGACTTCCCCAAATGGTGGACTGTAGGAGAAACTCAGAGCCACAACAAACCCTTCCTCCCCTAAGCTGGGTTTTGGCTCCAAGGAGAAGAACTAACATGTTACTACAGTCATTTTCCGATCGAGACAGGCTAAGGTGTTTAACCACAGCCACACACACACCTACAACTCTGGTGTTGTAGTAGTCGGGAAGCATCCGCTCACACAAGGCCACGAGGAGCCAGAACGCCTCCTCCTCCTTGGCGTAGAGAAGCAGCACTGAGGTGACGATGTTCATGGCCTAAAGGGAGGAGAGAGGAAGCTGTCAGCCACAGTCCGCTTACAGCGGGTGGATTTTCGTAGATGCCATCTTGTCGAGGGGCTATGCCCACGTTGAGTTACTCCAACCTGGAAGCCAGCAGGACTTCAGGGCATGCTGTTTGGCAAGCAGCTTCTGACTCTGTTTTGAGAATGCAGGGTGATTGTGTCCCCGCGTGAACCCTCAGACTTGAGGACGCGATGGAGCAGCCGCCACCCTGTTTTCTGACACCCAGTGAGTACACGCAGGACAAGCAGGCAGCGGGCTCCGGGTCGCCCCAGGGTTATCCCACTGTTGACAAGGACGACTGGTCTGCTCCTCCACCTACCCACCCAGCTCTGGATTTCTTGCTCCCTCCCATGCTGGCTTGCCTGTTTCTCTCTACAGCTCTGTCGAACCTGTGACTCTCAGTACCTGACGCTGCGGCAGCAGAACTGGGTCCCTTATCAACACAGGCTCTATTTACATTCATGTCAGTCTGTGACTGAAAACAGAGACCCTTCCACTGCCTCTTTAACCCTCTGGATCCATTTCACAACCCAGATAGACTGACAGACTGTATAATGTTTCACATGAGAGTTAATAGTAATCAAGATTGGAATTAAAACCTTGTATTAAGGGCTGGAGAGATGGCTCAGAGGTTAAGAGTACTGTCTGCTTTTCCAGAGGTTCTGAGTTCAATTCCCGAGGTTCTGAGTTCAATTCCCAGCAACCACATGGTGGCTCACAACCATCTGTAATGAGATCTGGTGCCCTCTTCTGGCCTGAAGGGATACATGCAGGAAGAACCCTGTATACATAATTAATAAATAAGTCTTTAAAAAACAGCAGCAACAACAACAAAACCTTGTATTAAGCTGGGACAGACTGCCACAGAGGTGGAAGTAGCTGGCAAATTGCTACCATTAAACCCCCTGCAGCACCTTGTGGATTTATTGTTATTCAAGAAATTCTGGAATTATGGAAAGACACGTGTGTTTGTCTATGTCTTTGATATAGATCATTCACAACATTGCCCAGGAAGGAAGGAAGGAAGGAAGGAAGGAAGGAAGGAAGGAAGGAAGGAAGGAAGGAAAACTAGTCTTTCTTGCAGGTGCCAATAAACTCCCAAGAAAAGCCAGACAAATAAGCTTAGGGTTTCCATGCCACAAAAGCTTGCTGAGTATTCTGCGTTCTGTTTGCTTAGGCCCTTCAGAATGGAAAGTACTCTCAGCGATTGCCCAGGGTCTTCCCTGGCACCACAGTTTACCCGAGTCAGGCATGTGCAGGCAAGCCCTGACCCCAGAGCCTCTGCCCCAAGCCTGGTTAACAAAACTCTCAGCCTGCTCAATCCTTTCAATATTCTTAATCCTTAACTCAGGGGAGGTAAATATTTCCCTTTCACCTCCCATAAACAGTTCCTATAACCAAGTCCACAGGGCTCCAGGCTGTCCGCAGAGAACAAGGTGACCTTTCAGAACTGGAGCCCCCCTCCCTTACTTCCATCTAGGAAAAGATGCTCAGATGAACAAAGGTGATTTAAATTCCAAAGTAACCAGATTTTATTAAAAGATATTATCAGAAAGCCCATAACCACTAAGCGGCTCAACGGTAACCGTCCCTTAATTAAAAATGAAGATCAGAAGATAAAAATGAATTCTATTTTGTCAGAAGCCAAGTAGCTCCTGAGTTTCCTTTGATCTTCCAGAAACCAATACCCACTCATCAGAGTTGTGCAATATAAATCCCCTAAAAGGTGTTTAACTGAAAAGGTTCTTTCTTGCAAGCCTTGTTGTTCCAAGGGAAGTGGTTATTAAAATTCCACATGAGAATTAGCCTGTGGGGGTCTAGTCCAAGGTCACAACCAAGGTCAGTTCCTCAGCTTTTCAGGCAAGACAGAGGTCCGTGGCTCTAATTTCTCATGGGTTCTGTATGAGACGTGAGACTCGGGGGAGCCATGGGACAAGCTCGCCAGCCTTGAATGCTGCCACCAGAGAGAAAAACAGCACTGAAAGTTAATGACTGGATTTGGAGAGACATTTAAATGAAGTACTATTAAAAAAGATAGTGTAGCATAGGGAAACAGGTGTGTGTGCGTGTGTGCTTGTGCGTGTGTGTGTGTGAGAGAGAGAGAGAGAGAAGAAAAGAAGAAGAAATGTGTGTATATGTGTACATGTAGGAGAAAGACAAGTGTGCCTAAGAGTTACGTCTCCTTCAGCTTTTTCCAGAAAAATCCACCAATAATGTGGTCTTTGCATCTGGATCAACTGTCTTGTAGTTTCCCAATGGTCACTCATGCTTGAGGTACCAGTACAAGACATTTTAATTTTGTGTGGGCGATATTCTCTTTTGTTAGACTGCGTTAAAACATCCACTTCAACCTGTGTTAAAGCACAGCTCTAGAGTGTGAAAAGCTGTGGGTTCAGTGGCGTAAGCGGTCACGGCTTAAGAAGACTCAGTAGGGCACTCCTAACAAACATGGCATGCAGCTGAGTATGTGCCCCCAGGATGCCACAGTAGGCAGGTCAGGGGTCATCAGAAGACCCTCACTAGTCAGTCCCTCAGCTAAGGACCGGAACTGCAGCGCCACCATTGGCTTTCTTCTCAGCCAGTGGTTAGCTATCATGGTGGTGAGCTCCTGGGGGGACCTTGCCAACATCCAGGGGGTGTTAATCTTTGGAGCAGGGGTTTATACTGTAGCCTGGTGGACGGAAGTTGGAGATGTTGCTGAACAGGCAGCACAGCACTGGGCAGCTCCCAGGACAAAGGATTCCCTCGCTGTAGAAACAATGCACTCCCAGTGAGAAGCCACTCCGCGCACTTGGAGATGATGGAAAAGCACCTGGCTAGCGTGTATGCACGGTGGACTGGAGTTACCGCTCAAGATGGCCTTGGCCCCCATGGGAGTTTACTGACTTCTGTGCCCCTCAGAGCTTGTATTGTGCACACACTGTCCTTAAATCTCCTTTAGGTCGCAGCTCCACCCCCACTGGGAACAACTGAAAGAGACAGGGCTTGCGAGCCTGGCCATTGGGCAGATGGAGGCTCAGCAAAGACAGTGTCACTGTTATTTTTTAAGTACACCAGGGTCGTTCTTTTAAAAATAGTGCTCGCCCAGGATCATCTGCCCATCTGGCAGGACTCAACACTGGCTGTGACCCCGAGCTGCCCCCTTAAGCTAGCTGCCTGCTGGAGGCGTGTTCTTTGTGGAAGGGCCTGATGGCTGGACCAGCTCTGGTGAACAGATATTGACGTCATCATGAATTTTGCTTATCTCTAAAGGTCTGGTTAGCATACTACTTATCTTCAGGGTATTAGGAAACAGCACCCCCGTAGCTAAATTCTACTTTGTGTAGTTGAATGTCTCCTAAGCAGATCATTAACAAAAATCCTTTACAACATCCGTTCTATCACTATCAGTTTCTCCTACATCTCTCTAACCCACAATGTCAATAGTGTCAAGGTTGAGGCACCCTGCTGTAGTGACTCTATTAGCGCAGAGAGAGCCTTCCTGTCCGTTATCTGCTGGCAAACACAACAAAAGAAATGTTTACTTTGTTGGAATAAATGTTAGGCAGGAGGTTAGCTCTGCAGAGGACTGACCAACGAGGCCCTATGAACTAGACATTACGAATGGTGGGTGGGTCAGCTCGGAGTCTCCCAGACAGAGGTAAGGACCAAAAGCTGATAGCGGAGCAGTCTAGCCAGCTGAGAGGCCTCCAGGAGAAGAGGTATAGAGTGCTCTTGCTGTTTCCCCACATAAACTTTTCAGCTTTGGGGTCCTTACCCCCATATGTGTACCCCAGCTTCCCACATGTCTCCTTACAGCAGACTGGAATCTGTGTAGAGCAGTATTTTGAGAAAAAGCAGACCCTTTCCTAAGAGCGATCACACTGAGGGAGGAAAGATGGCGGGAGAACCTGGAGAAGCGGATTGCAAGTCAGCTGCCTGCGGGGTTCCGGGCCATTGCTGCAAGGCTGCACCAGCTCTGGCTTTCTTACTTACTCTCAACTCCTGGCTGGTTGATCTGGTACAGGGTCCAATCTGAATGCTCCGCTGTCAGGATCATAGGAACTGAGGTTGGATCAAGATCAGAGAACACTTTGAATCCTCCTCAGACATAAGCTCATGGCAATTACCTGGCAATACCCTATGTTGGGATTGCGGAAAGCATAAGCCGTTAACACTCTCCTCAGAGCGGCGATGCCCATTTCGTTCTGGAAGGCTGGGTGTTCTGGGAGGGAGCGGTGTAAGTCTCTCTCAATCTCCTCGGTGGCGAGATTGTACTTTCCCATAGACTTCTCCACTAGGTCCTCATAGTACCCGGGGTGTGTGGCCTTCTCGTTGATGGCCCCTGGGAAGCACACAAACAGGACATCAAAAAAAGCTGAAGTCCCGCTCTTCCGCTCCAGATAGCACGGGCTGACTGAAATTGTGCTTTCCCACCCATCAAAGGAAACCGAAAGAAAGAAAATCACCTTGCAGGGTGTTTTCACTGACGGCTAGACTGGCCATTTGCCTGTGCCTCCTTCCCTCTCAGTCCCTCAGCAACACGGCTACTCGACCTTCCCACACGAGGTACAGGGCCACAAAACTGCGCTCCCAGCTCACACAGAATGCTGAGGGCTGACACGGGGAGTTAGCCAAGCTGAGTTCTCACTCTTAGTTGCCCTCTTTGCTTTTAATTTAAGAGATTTCTTAAAATTTCACTTGGGAAGGAGAAATTCCTCTCAAGAGTGCCTGTCTGGCCTGTTTCTTAAAGATCAGCTGCAAAAGCCGGGCGGTGGTGGCGCACGCCTTTAATCCCAGCACTTGGGAGGCAGAGGCAGGCGGATCTCTGTGAGTTCGAGACCAGCCTGGTCTACAAGAGCTAGTTCCAGGACAGGCTCCAAACCACAGAGAAACCCTGTCTCAAAAAAAAAAAAAAAAAAAAAAAAGATCAGCTGCAAAGCATGCTGCAGTGGTGACAGTCATGTAGAAGGAAGTGGAAGAGGTAAGGGCTTTCTAATGCAGCAAGTATGGGCAAGGTTGAGGGTCCTCCTAGTAACAATGGGTCCCTACTACAGAAGGGGGGCCCTTGGATTGTAGGCAGGGGTTGCAGAATAAGGCAAAAGTTGCTTGTTTGAGATATTCATGTTAAGATCCTTGAAGACGGAAAACCTCCGGGTATGCACATTATCTAGAGTTCAATGTCAGTGTGGATTCACATCACCACCGGGAAAACTGAGCTTCTACACGCAGAAGAATGGACTGCACCCTCGCCTCACACTATGGTCCCAATCAACACACATGGATCATAAGCCAAAAAGCCACCAGAGGAAGACAGGGAGGACATTTCTTGACAGCAGGTTTTGGATATGATATCAACCATATCCACAGGCAGAAAAGTAGAAACAGGTGAGATTGTGTGAGCTCAAAGGCTTGGCCCGTAAAAGAGAGTAATCAACAGAGTGCAAAGGAAACAGACAAGACAGAAGAAAACACAAATAAACCTTGCGTCCAGTAAAGAGCAATTATCCAAAATACAAAATTATACAAGAAATTTGGGTGTCTCAGTAAGGGCACTCCTTACGCAAGCCTGGTCCCTGAGTTTGATCTCTGGAAGCCAGAGCAGAAAGAGAATTAACACAAAATACATTGTTCTCTGACCGCCACACATATGCTGTGGTATATACACACACACACCAAATACACATACTAATAAACAAAAGAATAAAAAAGCTGGCTGGAGAGATGACTCAGTTAAGAGCATCTGCTGTTCTCAAAGAGGACCTGGGTTCAGTTCCTGGTAGCCACATCAGGCATCTCACAAGTACCTGTACCTCCTGCTCCAGAGGACTTAATGCCGTGTACTGGTCCCCAAGAACACCTACACGAATGGCAAATACACACACAGATGCATACTAAAACATAAATAATACCGATACTAATATTTTTTTAAATATACAGGAAATTCACATAAAACAATAGCCAAAAAAAGCACAAAATATGAACAAACCAACAAAAGCCCCATCAAAAGCAGACCAAGAGACAGACACTATTCAAAAAGGGACATAGCACTGGGCAACAAGTTTGTGAGAAGGTACCGCCCATTACTGATCCCTAGGTAAATGGAAACAAAACCAAAGTAGGGAAAATGAACATACTAAAGACGCAGGATAAATATACAAAAATAAACTCCATGTATATATGCTAGCAGTGACCAACTGTCAAACGAAAGAAAGCAATTCCATTTCCGATAGCATCAAAAGTGGAAATATTTAGAAGCACAATGAAATAACTGCCAGACTTAACACATTGCAAGCTACGAGCAGCTCAAAGAAATGAACAGAGATCTGAACAGAAGCAGATCCTCTGCCGTAGACTGGAGCGGCCACCATGGGAACCCACACCATACTCACCTGCAACCCAACACAGCACCCATCCAAACCACAGGAGGCCTTGCTGTGGAGACTGATTAGCTGACCCCAGACTCTCTGGAAATGCAAGTGACCCTACTGGCCAAAACGATCTTGAGAGGAAAAACAGTTTTTGGAGGGCTCACATTCCTTTGCCTCACGACTTACTACAAAGTTACGGAAATTGAGGCTGTGAGATACTCGCATAGACAGATATATAAATCAATGGCTTAAAACTTGCAACCTACTCATAAATCCCCATATTTGCTGTCCTTTTTGAGGAGTTAGGACAACTCAACTCCAGGAAGCAGAGCCTTTTTAAGAAATCAGGCCAGGACAATACAACGTTGCTATGGAAAGGAAGGGAGTTAGGCCATTCCTTCTGTTCTGCCGCACAGAAGGCAACTCACATGCACCGGTGAGTTAAATCTCATGTCTCATTAGAAATACAGGTCCAAGCCCATGGTTCTCAGTCTTCCTGGCACTGTGAGGTGTCCCTAACCATAAGATTATTTTCATTGCTACTTCACAACTGTAATTTTGCTACTGTTATGAATCATGATATAAATATCTGTGTTTCTGGGTGGTCTCGGGAGACTCCTGTGAAAGGGTTGTTCAACCGGGTCAGGACCCACAGGTTGAGAACCACTAATCTAAGCTTTCATGCCTCAGAAGCGCAGTGACAAAAGAAAAATCATACTCCCTCGGAATCTGAGAAACAGCGCTTCAAAGCCTGCAGACAGCGAAAACACAGGCAGCAGGATGGAATGGTTGGAAAACTCTCCTCAGATACTTGTTCCTAAAACCAATTCAAAGACTCTCCTAACGTAGTAATTGAAATATTACAAAATTAAAAATGGGCAAAGGACCTCAGTAGATTTTTTTTGTTACAGAAAAACTATATAAGCAGCCAATAACTGATCGAGGAAATTCGTCAAAAGCACAATTAGAGAACTGGCCAAACTGCAGAGAGTAACTGTCTGTCTGTCTGTTGGACACTCATCTCTGAAAGGGGTACGGGAACTGTCCCCAAGGCTCAGGGGACAACACAGAACGGGGGGTGGAAAGACCCTTAGATTAGCAAAGGCTGCTGTCAACTGGTGTCCATTGGACTTGAAGGGGCAGAAGCTCCTGAAGCTGCGCCCCTAGCTGAGGTGCCGCTGACAACTGATGGCTGCTGCGGACGGAAGAGTCAGTTTTCCTCAGGGGTGCGGCAGCTGGTAGGCTGACCACACAGTGTATGGCCACACACCCATGTGCATACGGGTAACATTAATGGGATTCAGTTGGTTTTACAAAGGAAGGGAGGGAGGGAGGGAGGGAGGGAGGGAGGGAGGGAGGACAGAAGGAAGGAAGGAAGGAAGGAAGGAAGGAAGGAAGGAAGGAAGGAAGGAAGGAAGGAAGGAGAAAGAATGCAGGAATTTGGGGGTTGGGAGAAAGCCAGTAGCGGCACGTCCAGAAAGAGCTGGAGGGGAATAAGGGTGAAATGACCAAAATACATTATCTACATGTATGAAATACTCAAAGAGTGAATTAAAATATTATATTAAATTAAAAAAAGAACCAAAGCAACAAAAACAACCTCCCCAAGCTGGGTGGTAGCAGCACACGTCTTCAATACGGGAGGCAGAGGCAAGTGGACCTCTCTGAGTTCCAGGTCAGCCTGGGCTACACAGAGAAACCATATCTCAATAAACAAACAAATAAATACCCAACCTCCCTTAAACCCAAGCCCTAAATGAGAAAGCACTCCCCACCCACCAGAAGAGCAATAACAGAAGGCAGTAGTGATATGGGGTGTGGAGAAGCTGAACCTCCAGCATCACCAGAGGGGATACAGAAAGATGCAGCTGCTCGGGCCAACCTCCCAGGGTTGTCAGCAGGAGGGCCAGAAGTTCTATTCCCATTTATACACAAAAGGATCCAAAAGTCATGTTAGCGCTCTCAGCAATGACATTCTGGGAAAGCAAGGGACAGCCTAAACTGTGTGAGTGCAGCACTGGACTTTAACAAGGACTGGGATGTTGACATGGGCTGCGTCATGCTTGAACCCTGCAAATGCCGTCCTAGGTAGAAGTCAGTCCTCAGCGAACACTGACTTCATCCCCTTGAGATGTCCAGAGAAGACAATCTACAGCGACGAAGAAGGAGGCCACTACTTTCCTCTGGCTGAAGAATATAAAGGATGATTGGCAAAAGGCATGGGATGTTTTTATGAGAGTGGTGGTAATGTCTGTGCTGACCATGACATGGGGACCAATGGTCGGCCCTGTCCTAGTGCCCAACAAAGACCGACTGGTTGGCAGCATCCTGACATTGGCTCTGCTCTCCCTGGGGACAGACTGAACTTGGGTTCAGTAAGTCCAGAGCCCAGACCTCATGCAGCAACCTTAAGGGGCATGCCAAGCAATAGATCTCAACATGGGCTTCCCAGCCAGAAGCTGGAAGACCTTTCTGGGCAGGCTGGCTTTCACATGAAGCCCACTCAGGAGTGTGTGCACATATACCCAGCAAAGGGTAGCCTTTGGTCACATATAGCTCCCGGGTTGATCAAAACACTAAATCGAACTTCTCTCCTTGTGCCTGTCTCTGTCAGTGGGCTAGGTGCTGCTGCTGTATACTGGTGTCATAGTGAATTCATTTGAATCTAAAATGCAGTTAAAAATAACTTCTACTTTGAGGTGAAGGAGAGAAACGAACCTTTCCTGTACTCTGTCAGTGCTTTGAGTTTGGTTGTCAAGGTGACCAGTTCTCCAGACACGGGAGGAGTGAGAGGCTGGATAAGAGAGCTCTCCATGACAATGATCTTCTCTGATGTGTAACTAGAGACCCCCATGCTCAAACCTGAGCTTCCTTTTGCTTTTCCTGAAATAATGCCTTTTCAAGTAACCCAGCTTGGTGATGGACTTGCTATGTATCCCAGGCTGCCTCAGACTTGAAGAGATTGTCCTGCCTCAGCCTCCCTAGTCTTAGGATTACAAATATCTACCACCATACCCGGTTCACATTTAACTTCTAAATGAGGGCCTATGTCTAGTCTACTTAAGGAAATAGGGGGAAAACCAAACAAACCAAGTATACACAAAATAGATAAAACTATTTTATCTTTATTTTATTTTGTTTTTAGGATTTGATCCTCTTATTTCTGAGACATATCCTGTGATGGGCAATTTTACCATTTATATCTACTTTTAGGAAGATCTGCGAGTGTTTCCTTGCAAGCCCAGTAACTTTAAGTTTCAATATGATTATTATTATTTAAGTAAAAGGATTGAGTAGTGGTCCTTGAATGAGGCCATCTCCAGGTTCAAATAAAAACGTTTTCATGGACCTGGTTAGAGTGTGACATTTCCTGTCTTCATCACCAAGGCAACTGATACATGATTGAAGTGAAGGCTGGTGATGACCAAAGGGTATTGGGGTACAAAGATTCCTGGGGTTCACCGGATGTTTCCAGATGGCAGAAAACAGTGGTGGCTTATCCTAAAAGACTAAAATATTAAAATAAAATATTAAAATAAAAAAATATCGAGTGGAAAAAAATCACAGGAATTAGTTCACCATTTTAGATGACTTTCATTGTGGGATGTTGTTGTTACAATGGCTTTGTTTTCTTGTTTATTAATATCTTACTTTGCCTAGTTAATAAGTTAGTCTTTATTATAAACATGCTTGTGTGTGTATAGGAAAATATGTAGTGTAAACAGGACTGAATACTGCTGTGTTTGATGAGGGGTCTTGAAAAGCACACTCTGAGGACAAAGCATAGCATAAGTGGCAGTCAGTCATTTCTGGGAGACCTTTCTCAGTGGTTTAGATGACAGGAGGTCCTTGCTCCTGTAGGTACCCTCTCACCGTGTCTGATAAATAAGCCTGATTAAGCTCATTGGCTCACTAACTAGACCTCAGTGAACTCTTTTGTCGGTCATGGGTGCCCTGGCTGGGACCAGCAGATGTATGTCCACACCTCCCTGGGAAAAGCCCACACGACATGGTCCCCTAGAATATTCTCAATGAAGTAACACCTCCAGGAGGGAGGAGCGTTTCAACTCTCAAAGAATTACACTCCTACTTCAGATTCTGTTCCCTCCCCCTAAACAGCCCACTGGAGAAACAGGAGAGATGGCATGATTGGAGAATAGGAACTGCTGACCTTGGGTACCGAGTGAAGAAAGAGTTACTACAACAGACTTCAGTACCTGGTGAGGAAACCAGGTCCAGCTTTGATTTGGGGCTCTTGCTGTGGAACACCCTTTTTATATACTGTAAATATGTATTATTCATTGGTTAATCAGAGACGGCTGGCAGATGGCTTCTAGGGAGAAGGAGGATGGAGTCTTGGAGGTCAGGAGGAGATTCACGGAATGAGCAGGATGGGAAGTGCAGAGATGAGCCTCGGGGCAGCAGACAGATGGATGGAAATGGGTTAAGTTACAGGAGCTAGCTAAAAACAAGCCCAAGCTATTGACCAAATATTTATAATTAATAATAAGTCTCTGTGTGCTTATTTGGGAGCTGGCTGGCAGGACAGAGTTGACCAGAAGTCCCTAGCGAAAAACTCCACACACAGGCTCTTTTCGCAAAGGACTTGATGCCTGACAGGACTTGAGCCTGGAAGAAAACCCCACGGGTGCCCGTCTGTGCTGCTCTTAGCCCTCCCTACCTGAGAGTAGCAGCCAGAGCTCCCCACGCATGCTCTCTGGGATCCCCTTCAGCACCAGCTCCCGAGTCTTCTCCGTGCGGTACATGCAGATCCCCTGCCCGTACTCAGCAAAGTGATTCTTCCAGGCTTGTTCTTTTAAAAACTCTTTGGCCTGAAAGATATAATGGGGTATGACTGAGGCCCCAGAAGACTCTGAGGGAAAGGACTGAGGACTGACCGTAATGACTGATTAGAACGTGGAATGACAGATCCCTGTGAAATGGACAGTCGACCCTGAGCAGAACCCCTGAGAATGTAGAACTATTTTATCCATCAATCATAGCCTGTTCTGTCACCAAGCTTTCCATTCAGTATCAGGGTCCTACGTAATGGGTCAGCAGAATCCTAATCGTACCTGTGGTTTTATGTGAATGCGAATTGGTGACTTTTAAGTGTGGGCTGAGAAAGCATGTGTTTATTTGTTGTTTGGCTTACACAACAGTTAAAACAAGACCAAGCAAACAGAAAAGTAGTCACACCAGTACTGTAATGCTCAAGGCTTCAGTAAAGCACTCTGTTATCTGGTGACAATATTTATATAAATATTGTTTTACCTGCTTATGAAAAAACATGTTAGATATTCCTACAGACATGTATGGCCATTTCTATAGATGTTAATTTGTTTAATTACTTAAAAAATATCTACATGGGGGCTAGAGAGATGGTGGCTCAGTGGTCAAGAGTGTACAATCAGAATTCAGATCCCAGCGTTCACAGAAGCCAGCCATCTTGAAATCGCCTGTAGCTCCAGCTTCAGGGGTCTGCACGCATGCATGCGCAAATGTGCACAAATACCTAAAATGAACCTTGCAATGGGTTTTTATAGTTTTGTTCTAATATAACAAGTTTTGGCAGAAAGCAAGAGGCACCTACCAATTTCGGGTTGAACTCTTCTGGAGATCGCCGCCGGTACATGGTCATGAGGGTCTGTGTGGCTGTGGGGACACTGTTGCCGTTGAGGTTAAAGGGGCGCTCTCCATCAGCATCAGAGCTGGTGCTTCTCTGGGGGCTGGAAGAAACGAGGCTGCTGGGCCGAGAGTACACCTGCCAATGGAGAAGGGCACATGTGGATGGGCCTGGAAGCACAATTTACTTCTTTTGTGTTCTGTGCAGATATTAAAAGCTAGGTCTTATTTTCCTGTATGCTTCTTGCTATGTGAAGAGACAGGGGTGTTGGCAACATGTCAATACTTTTTAAGGAGTTATACTGGGTAAAAATTATGAACAACAGTATTTCAATGCTCAGATAGACTTCTCAGGGCCGGGCATGCAGCTCAACTGTAGAGTACTTACTGTACACAGTGCTCTGGATTTGCTCCCAGCACCACATGAACTGGGTGTGGTGGCGTGCGCGCATGTGTGTATGTGTGTGTGTGTGGTGGAGTCAGGACCCAAGATCAAGGTCGTCTTCAGCTACACAGCAAGTTCCAGACAGCCTGGCCTATGTGAGATGTTGTCTCAATAAAATAAAAAAAAGAAAAAATGTTCCAAGATTTATATTATCTACAGAGAAATCAAGTACTATTGTCAAGTAGCAAACTAATATAATAAAGGATTTTTTTTTATTATGTCAACAACAGTGACTGGTTATCTGTTTCATTGATTTGTCTCTTTGTGAAGCATGACACGGAAGAAGCAAAAGCCTTGAAAACTTTCTGGCATCTCAAAAATGCTACCTAAGTGGCCAGGCAGCAGGGCCAGGATGGTACATGCAACTTCCCATCTTTAAAACATGGGTTAGCTAACAGAAACTTCCTAGTGCCTGTCTTCTCAGGGTTCCAGCTTCCCAGGATGGTAGTCTAACACGCATTTCATCACAGAAACATCACCATAACAACGCTGTATTTCAGGCCTGACTTCACTTAGAGACTCCTGTATCCTTCCCTCTGAAGTTACCAAACAGAAAAGAGTCACTTTCCTTATAATCAGGTCAAAATACTTAATGATAACTCCAACTTAAATAAAAGAGGCTTAAACTGGGCCCGCAGGTGTAAGCCTGCAATCCCAGCTGAGGCTGAGGCTAGAGGATTGCATGGTCAAGGCCAGCCTGGAGAACTTGGTAAAGACTGGAGTTACAGCTTTGTAGCACAATACTTGCCTAGTATGTGTGAAACCATTAGCTCATTCTTGATTACCAAAAAATAAAGGTGGGGGGAGGGTTTAGATCTATGACTAAAAACTAATTCCTTATCACAAAACAATCTCGCTAAGATATTGCACTGGGCACTGGGGCTGGGGGCTTGGCATGGCTGATAAATTTGACAGTCAAAGAAGTTGACAAAGAGGTGCACACTCCAGGCCCGAACACAGGAGCACCCCACTCTACGCTCGGGTGTCTCCCACCAACCTCGTCATCTGAACTGTTGCAGCTTCCCGAGAACTCTCTGTCTGAGTAGATTCGAGAAGTCGTCTGCTGCAGGAAATCTGAGATCCTCTGTACCAGGAAGTCTCTGTCTTTCAAGTTGGCGAACAGGAAGGTCATTCTGTTCCTGGTGCTGATGGACAGGGGGCTGGGGAGCACACTGCAGCTGTCGGCCTTCTCCACAATGGTCACCTGAGGAAACAGGAAGCGGGGCGCTGCACAGGAAGGACTGGAAAGGAGCCCAAGTCTTAACTCCCTGCAGGAGCCATCCGTGCCACCATTAGACAAATTGTGATCCTTCCAACTCGGCTCCAATGAAGCACAATGCCTTATACAAATCAAACCGAAGTCGCTACCAGAAACTAGAACTATCTTTCTGGGTTTTTCCAAACTAGGGGGTGTTTTTTCAGTGGCCAGAGGAGTATTTGATTGTCACAGCTGGAGAAATGACAGCTGCCTTGCCAGGGACGCTGCCAGATACCCCGTGGGCTGCAAGTCTGCAGCAATAACTGGCCCCAGATGCCAAGGGTGCCAAGAACTGAAAAGAAATTCCCGTTTTTCATTAAAATTTCATGGAGCCGAAGGAGACAGGACTCCTAGCTGTGGCCTCATAAGTAAGAGAGGAAGCAGCTCCAGTGCAGGCTCCTTTCATTAAGCAAAGGCTAGGGTGGCTTTAAAAAACTACCAGTCCACTGGGTGCGTCACATAGACGCCAAGGCCTGGCAGCGAGCGCTCTCAAGGACTTGTTCTGGAGCAGACACGATATAGAAGGCTCAGTTGAAGCCCCACACACCTGCAGACTCTGCCTCTGTGTGTGTGTGTGTGCGCGCGTGTGCGCGTGCTGAATGTCTTCCCTCAATCACTTTTCTATCTTACTTTTTGAGACAGGGTTGCTCACTGATTCACCAGTTCTCTAGGTTGACTGGCCAGGGAGCGCCAGGAATCCTTCAGCCTTTGCCACCAACAGGAGCATACTGCTATGCTTAAATTTAAACCTGGGTCCTAAGGAAGCCAACTCAGATCTTTATGGTTGAACATCAAGTACTTTACTGAGAGCTGTCTCCTAAGCCCAATGCTGATGGTTTTTAACAAGGTTTTTATCAACCCCAAACAAACACAAATGTACTAAAATGATTCTTTTTTAGCATATTAAGGAAAAAAATCTTAAGGCAAACATGAAGTAGCATGTCCATCATAGCGCCAACTTTCTATCTAATGCTAGCATTTTCTCTACTCAGAGGTCTGCAGTCTGGGCAGAGTTAAACTTCATCTGCACGTTGGATAACGACGCCCATTCTTGATACCAAAGTGCATTTCCCTTGCCGCTCTGGGTAACTGCTATACTGTCCAGGCAGAACCTGACGAAGGAAATCATGCTAGGGGTCAGCTAAGCTCAGCAGGTAAAGGGCTTGCGCTGCAAGCCTGGAGACCCGAGTTCCACCCTGGAAGAGCATCAGAGCCAGGGCATTGTAGCTGTGACTTGTGCTGTGGCTTCCATGCCCACACACACACACACACACACAATTGAAAACTATGCTTAGAACTAAGTGAAAAACTTATCAATCAAGGTGAATTTTCAGGAAAAAATATGAATCACTAAGTGTAAATGTAGTTGATCCCCCACCTCTGAATTCACCCCCAGCCAATTATCCAGGCCTCCACATATGTTTGAATATTGATTAGCTAAACCTATGCCAAAGTGAACTGAATCTGTCAACTGTGTGGTAGTTTGTGTTCTTTGTGATTGGCCAATTCAGCTTCAGGGAATTTGTAAGCTGTAGTGTAAGGAAATTTATACACGTGACAGGGAAAACAGCAGGAGAGAAGGGGCACAGCCCTAGATAAATAGGTGAATATGTTATGTACATACATTTAATGCAATAATATGTAGTCACTAAAATTACATTGTAGAAAGCTATTTAATGACTTGGGAAAATAAAGATACTCACTGTTGGATGAAGTAAAACTAAAAACTCCCCTACATTTCTGTCTAAATTATTGACACACATATAATAATGCACAGGAAAAGCTGTGCTAGGAGGGAACTTTGTCTTCTGATTATCTGACTTTTGCAAATTTGCTATGATAATAATGCATTACTCTTAAAATACAGGAAAAAAAGAGAAAATTTGATTACTCAGATAACACTTTAAAAAGAGAGAGAAGAGCAGCAGAGTGGAAGAGAGCTTTACCATGGGCTCTTCACATAGGGGGTCTAAAGGCTCTGCTTACCTTAGCTTCTGAGAGGGACCGGAGCGTGACTGACTGGGAAACACAGGGCTTGCAGCTCTGCACTGCACTAAAAAACATCTTATAAAAAGAAAAAGAAGAGGGAGGAGGAGGAGGAAGAAGAAGGGAGAAAGAAGAAGAAAGAAGGAAGAAGGAAGAAGAGGAAGAGGAAGAGGAAGAGGAAGAGGAAGAAGAAGAAGAAGAAGAAGAAGAAGAAGAAGAAGAAGAAGAAGAAGAAGAAGAAGAAAGAAGAAGAAGAAGAAGAAGAAGAAGAAAGAAGAAGAACCAGGAGCAATGTGGTGTGACTAAGAGCACTCGATGTGTACACTGTTAGGAGCGGAGTTTGAATGCCGCCCAGCCTACAGCTCAGCATGGCTGCATCTGGCCAGCCTCAGCACCAGGGCTGGGGACAAGCGCAATCACTGGCAGCCAGCTTAACTGACCCGGTGAGCTTCTGGCTCAGTGAGAGAGCCTGCTCAAAGGAGACAGAGACGATGAAGACAACCGACAACAACCTTATAAATGGATGTCCTAAAATATGATTTCCACTTGACACTTACTTCGCGGAGTGGGATTATGAGGCTGCAGAGGTTTTCCTCCTTGCTGGTGAAGCAGATGTAATTTGTGGAGACAAACATCTGTCCCAAAATGTGCATCTTGTTAAAGGGAGTCCAGAGGGTGCAATCGGTATGGCCATCCAGCTTTTCATCTTTGGGCAGCCGGAAAAGGGCACGGTACCGCTCACTCTTCGCCCTGGCATCCAGATCACTGCAAACCAGTAACTACAGTTCTGGTCACCAAGAGAGATGCACCAGTGCCTCCCACTATGGCCCCGTTGGTCCCAGCCCTCGCCTCTCAGTCTTTGAGACTCGCTCCTCCCGTCCGTAGCTGCATCTTGGCGGAACTCCACCTCGCAATCTCAGAGTACAGCATCATTTTACTACATCCAACCATTTTACAGTTAACATAGCTAAATGGTAAAAAAAAAAAAAATCTTGAACAAATTAAGACCAAGGAAGGAAGCTCATTCTCTTTCTAAATAACTCAAGAATTTTTAAAGAGGTTTTTAGACTTTTTTTTTTTTTATCCAGAGTCATTTTTGAAGACTGGCTTTTTGAGACAGAGTTTGTCTGTGTAGCCCTGGAAGACCTAATGACATCAGACCTAATGACATCACGAACAGCGAAGCGGGTCTGCTGGCTGTCACGCTCCATCCTGAACTATAGGACAGGTGAAGAGACCTAGGATCAAGTTCTAGATCTCACCTGAGGCCTCTGATGATACCCTTTCCCCTCAGGCTTCCAGCCCACCGTGCCTACCAAGGCCCAGTTTTCCACCTGGCTTCCCACAGCGAAGAAGGGGAGTGCAGAAGGGTCCCCCACCTCCCTCTGCTGTCTGTAAAATCACCTCTGTCCTCCTTGGCTCTGGAGCTGCATGCATCGGGCATCTCTTCCCTCCTAGAGATCTCACTGAAGACTGTTTTCTTAAGCTCCATCCTCAGCCTTAACCAGGGTACCCACCCTCACCAAGGAAGTATTCCCATCAGATTCCTGCATGCAGCCTGTTTGCTGCTGTAGCCACTATCTCCTGCCTGGTAACACCCCCTCACGGAGGGAGGAGGGAGACTCCTCAGAAATGACCTTCCCAGGCCTAGGACCTGCAGAGACACGCACCATCCACCAGGCCTTCAGGGGCTTTAGGAGTTACCGACTGCTGGGAGAAGGCCCTCCATCAGGCTGAGCCGCCACACCTCAGTGAAGGTGACGCAGGCGTCCCCAGGAGTGGATGCCACATCAGGGTGGGCTTCTCAGTGACAAACTTGGGCTCCTGGAGGCAACCTCAATAACTCACTGGTCCCTAAGCTAGATTTGGGTGAATCATTTCTCTGGTCTGTCATATCTGGGATGAATGGGCACTGGTTCCTGTCTCTGTGGAAAAGGTCACACAGCATCAAAGATTTTCCAAACTTTAAAAAAAAAATCCATCCCTTCTCCGTCAATTGCCTTTGATGTTTCCTCTGTTAACTGCCTTTGACTTTTGCCATCTATATAATTCATTAATATAATTAATAAATCTGTTGTGCAGTAGGATGTCAAACCCCACGTGAAACCTCAAAGACATCTTAACCACCTCCTTTCGGGTTCCATTCTTTCTAACCGCATGGACTTTATAGGAACGACCTCCATCCTGATGTCCTGGAGGCAACTCCATGCAATGCAATCAAAACTGCCCTTCCTTATGCCCTGGACACACTCTCCCCTGACTCCTTCTAAGGGACTCTAGTCGACCCGAGCACGGCAAGCGTGTCTCTGACAGGCCTTACCCTTCTCCTCCACTCCCTCCGCCTTGCTAAAACAACAACAGCAACAGCAACAACAGTATTAGATTATATTCCTAAAGCTAGCCACCCAGGCCTATTCCCTTCTGTGGACACTTATAATTCCTGAGGCTGATTACCAAGTCCAGCAGTCAAACGCCCCCTTGTGGCTACCCTAATTAACATGACCAATCAAAATTAAACACCTCATCTTAACACAGAGTTCCTCTTGTACCTTTATAAACTGCCTTTTTCCTCCGTACCAGGTCTGTTTCCTCTCTATCCTGAGGCAATCCTTTCATTCCCTCCCATCCTACACCTGCTCCTTCTCCCCAGCTCCAGTCCCATTCTCCCCCGTCCTCTAGCTCCCGTCCTCTGTCCCTCTGGGGAAAATAAATCTCCTTTGTGCCGAGAACTTGGTCTTGGGGTGTCCTGAGCCAATCCTTTCAACTTCTGCACACAGCCTTACGGCTTCCCTGCGGCTTCTCCGCCCGTGTTCTGACCTCTGACCTGCTCTTAGTCTTTCTCTCTTGGGCTGCCCCCATGTGCCCATCCCTCTGCACGAAATGTGCACCTGTCTATAACCCATGAACCCAGCAAAGAGCAGCTCGGTGAGAGGTCACATGAGGTCATCCTGGGCCCGCTGTACTTAACGCTAGCAGAGATCCCACCCCGTGGTGGAGGAACCCATCCTGCCTGTCTCGCTCACTGACCAGGGGTGGCTCAGGCCGTCTTTTCCCATTGTACCCATGCTCAGGAAGTGGAGCTGGTCAGAACTCAGGGCCTGCGCGGATGGAAAGGTTTTCCCTCCCTGAGTTCTACAGTTCCTCTTACCCACCGTTTCAGGGCGGACACTTTTTTGGGAGATTTCTTCTTGAGTTTTGGCAGGGACCGGTCTTGTTCAAATCCTTCATTGTCCAAGAGCTGCCTCATGGCTATGTTGGCAAGCTGCTCCATCAGCTTGAACGTCTCGGTGATGTTGAGGAACACGGAGAAGAAATGCTCACTGGATCGTGTGCTCACTTTGATCCCATCTGGCAGAAGCAGCGTGGCGTTCTTCTCCAGTTGAGTGATGTCCACCCACCGGATCACCAGCTTGGCTGAGCACAGGCAATAAGGTCCGGTCAACACTACTTAGTGCTTTTCCAGATCGGGTAACCACACAGCCCTGCTCCCAACCTTCCCAACAAACTCTTCTGAGCTCCTGGTCCTTGTGTTTGTGGCCTCATTTATTAGTTATAACGTGTATCACATAAACTCTGTGATCAGAATTATTACAGACTGAAGTCATGCCAACTATACCTTTGGTGACCCTCAACTGCTCAATGAACTATGTGTTTGCAGTTGTTGAATTGAAAATAACGGAATTCGCTCACTAAATAGCCAGGAAAAGATCTCGACTCACCTCTACATACATGGTTTTGATATTCTGACTTGGTTTATGAGTTCTGGGAAAGCCTCCGTGGATGTCCCAAAGGCTCCCATGAAGCGCACCCACTCACCTTCCCTGCCCATGAGGAAGGAGGAGAAGCACAGGTGGTTAATGCTGAGGTACATCCAGCCCTGCCGGGGAACCTTCCCCTTCCAGTAGCTGCAAGAGTAGTAGTTGACAAGTTTTTCTTCTTCGGGCATCCCAAAGAGCCTGTGGAACTTCACGATGGCCTCCTTGAACTTCTCGGTGTCATCATCTTCCTTCACGTCATTGATCCTGTTATACTCCGCAATGATGCCCTGATTGGGGACAAAGCATACGGGTAGAATTATGACGGCCGCCGAAGAGATGGAAGCAAAACACGTTTAAGACCGGATTTGTTTTAAAGATTAATTCCCTTCCAAGGCAACCCATCGGATTCTAAGCTTCCGGTTAGCTCCCAGGTTGGCCTGGAACTGATGATGCTGACCAGCCTGGCCTTGGATTCACTGTGGTCCACCTGTTTCTGCTTCTCAAGAGCCTTCGCACTTAGCCAATTAACCAGCAGCGTTTCTGCACTAAAAGATTCTCCAAGGATCTTACTGCCCATCGCTTAGCCAATTAACCAGCAGCATTTCTGCACTAAAAGATTCTCCAAGGATCTTACTGCCCATCCATTGGTGCTCATTGTTTCCTATGTTCACTAGGAATGAAGCTGTTTGTCTTAAAATAAGGAAATAAAAGGCCTTTGCCAACATAATTTTTATTAAGTGCATCATGACAGGGTTATCATAAAGGTCAGTTCTGCCTTTATATAAAAAAGAATCGCCATTTGTTTGGTCAGGGGAGAAAGGACTGACTGTCATCACTAATGGATATCTGACCGGAGACCCCTACCTCAGGAGTCATCGGAGCTGGAAACAGATGAATACAGGAAGAGAAGTCAGTTAGACACAAGATTCTTGGACAGCTGGGCAGGAGATAGAATGTTTGCATAGCAAGCAACTGGGCTAATCTAAATCCATTCTGGTCACCTGAGAAGCCATTTAGCTGCTAGCCAAATCCTCTGCAACTCCCTAAAGACTGTTTTTTGTGCATCTCTTTAGAGAAGAAAGTTACCTTGGGCTCAGTGGCTAAAGGCACTTGTCAAATCGGATGATCCGAGTTCAATCCCCAGGACCCATACGGTGGAAGGAGAGGCAGACACCTGCAAGTTGTCCTCTTAACTTCCACATGGGCACTGCGGCACACATGGTAACACATGTGTGAGCGTGCATACACATATACACACACAAAATAAAATATACATATACACACAAAATAAAATATACATATACACATATACACACACAAAATAAAATATACATAAACACACACAAAATAAAATACACATATACACATATATACACACAAAATAAAATATACATATACACACACAAAATAAAATATACATATACACATATACACACACAAAATAAAATATACATAAACACACACAAAATAAAATACACATATACACATATATACACACAAAATAAAATATACATATACACACACAAAATAAAATATACATATACACATATACACACACAAAATAAAATATACATAAACACACACAAAATAAAATACACATATACACATATATACACACAAAATAAAATATACATATACACATATACACACACAAAATAAAATATACATATACACACACAAAATAAAATACACATATACACACACAAAATAAAATACACATATACACATATATATACAAAATAAAATATACATAAACACACACAAAATAAAATACACATATACACATATATATACAAAATAAAATATACATATACACATATACACACACAAAATAAAATATTTTTTAAAAGATAAGGCTCCCTTGGATCCCATGATTGACTTTGTAGTCATAAAATCGGTCCATATTCAATCTTTACCTTCTCTGATCTCACTCTCATTGGAACAGTCTGGACTTCAGAGGATGACAGCTGCGGAGTCAGGGCCCAGAGTGTCCCCTGTATCCGTGTGAGCTTGTGAAAACTCTGGGATTTCCCCAGATATGGCCAAGTCCCTCAGGATAAACGCTTACAACAGGATCATTATAGCTACAATTCCTGGCCTTCAGGCTATCTATTGGCTCTCATTCTTCCAGCGTAGCCTTCATATTCCCCACAAACATCCTCTTAAAACAAATTTTGAGGGACAGGATAGCTGCCTGAATCAGCTAGTAAAGTGGTTGCCATATAAGCAGGAGGACCTGAATTTGACTGCCCGCAACCTACACGGAAACCAGCTGTGGAGGCCCATTTCTCTAATTTCTAGCTCTGATGACGGAGACACAGGGAGACCTGGGTACTTTGGGGTTAACCTGTCTAGCTGAATTAGAGACTTCCAGAGTCTGTGAAAGATATTGTTTAATAAAATAAGGTGGAGAACAATTGAGAAGAACACCCTAACGTTGCCCTCTGGCCTCTATACATGTACATCCGTGCACATGCACCAACCTCACAACCAGCGCGCGCGCGCGCGCGCACACACACACACACACAAGTTGACTTTTAGAAAGTGGAGCAAGGGTTCAGCAGTTAAGAGCATTTGTATTCCAGAGGACTGGGGTTCAATTCCCAGCACCCCCATGGTGGTTCACAACTGTCCCTAACTCAAGTTCCAGGGCACTAGCTTCTCTTCTGGTCTCCACAGGCACCAGGCACATATATGATGCATGGGACATACTTGCACATGCAAAACATCCATATGAAAAAAATAAGGAAGGTTAATTAAAAAAATTGACTACATAATTCTTATAATCAATGACCTAAGGAGCTCATCACTGCGGTCACACCAGAGACACTAGGTCACGTTCATGTGAATCCAATCAGCACCAGCTTTTCCTTCATTGTACAGGGTCTGAATAGTTCCCAGGAAAAGCTCCGCCCCAGCCGGCCCAAGGTCCCCTCTAAACTCTCACCTTCTCGGCTCTGATCCTGTCACTCCGTCCCCTGTAACTGTTTCAGGCACATCACCAACCCTCCAAGGCTGCTTTAGTGAATTCCCACCTCTCTGTGAGCCTTCTAGCTATGATTCTTTCCCCTCACACAAAGCACTGGCAAATCCCTGTGTCATCCACTGAAACGGTTTCCTGAATTTCACATCCATTGCCACACCTTTTCCCTTGGGGACTGCCATGGGGGCAGAAGGGAAGGCCTCAGTCTTCCAAAAATTCTCATCACCTTTCATGCGACTGAAAGTCTTGGACACACAGCTAAGAGCAAACAGTAGAATCCCTACGTGAGCACAACTTCACTGCTCATCTTCAATCTATTCTACCTTCAGGGCCACGCCTAGACCCCCAGCACAAGCCAGAATTATCACAGTGGCTTCCCATTAAGATTCTCAGCCCACTCAGCTTTTGTACAGCCATGTTCTGAAACACAGACTTGCCAGCAATAGTCCTACCAAAGCCTGAACTGAACCCACAACACAAGATCACTTCCCTGACCATCCCCCACCCGTCACCCTCTCCTCCCTGGGAGACTAAGCAACACGTAATTCCATTGAAATATTCTCTTTCAATTTACATTGGATTCTGTTTATATTTTCCTCAGCCATTAAATATGAGTTGTAACACTAGTGTCTTGAACATTACATTACCTAACATCAAAAGGTATTCAGTTCGATAGTCTTAGAAGAGAATATGTTGGGCTCCCAAGTGAGACTATATCTTTAGGAGCCATATTTTTTTTTTTTTATTGTATGATCTCAGTTGTGGATTGAGGAATCTATACTGTTTCACAGTGTTGACGTTTAGAAAACCAAGTTTCCAGTTGTGGACTTGACCATCATCACCCAGGGTAGCAGTATGGCTAGCATCCAAAACAGCGTCGTCAGACAACCAGAGGTGGTGTGAGGGCATTGGATCACCGGGTAGGAGGAGTTCAGAAGGATCTTGATGAGTTCAAAGCCAGCCTGGGCTACATAGTAACTTCTGGGTCAACCTGGGCTACATAGTAACTTCTGGGTCAACCTGGGCTACAGAGTAACTTCTGGGTCAGCCTGGGCTACAGAGTAACTTCTGGGTCAACCTGGGCTACAGAGTGAGACTGTTTCCAAGCAAAAAGAAAAAAAAGGAAGAAAGAAAGAAAAAAAAACAAAGAAAGAAATAAAAAAGAAAGGAGGAAGGAAGGAAGAATGAATGGAAGGAAGAAGAAGTGAATAGGAAGACACACACAACTAAGAGGAGGAGAACCCAGCAACAGGAAGCAGCATCAGCATTTCCTAGGCAACTCCAGCCTGGAAACCTCAAGTGCGCTTCTATTTGCTGCTCTTTGGCGGATCTCTTACTAAGTCAGAATAGGGAGCACATTAATACTAAGTTATACACAGCAGACCACAGGAAAGGCTCTGTATGTCTTGGTACAAAAACACTATGCTAAATACCAACTTCTAGAGTGTTCATTTAAACTTAAACATGTTTTTAAGGATGAATAGATTGATGAAAGTATAAAACCAAGACACTCTGGAGCCTAATGTAATTCATCAATAGATCATTCAATAGATCAATCCCCTCCTCCAACTTTCCCACCCTTAGGAAAAGACAGAGTCCCGAATGCCCAAGCCCTCCTTAAGGCTTTTCTGTGAATGTTCAGCCAGAAGGCCAGGTTGCTGGAACACAGGATGGAATGTTTCTTCATCAAAGTTCTACGGGTTCTACTTAGTCCAAAATAAATCACTCTGGTTCTAGGCAACAGCTGCTCATGTAAATTTAACTGTGTAAAGGTGTACTTGAAGGGTAAAATTAACTTGGCAAACCAGACGCTAGCCATTGTGGTGTATGCTTTAATCTCAGCACTTGGGAGGCAGAGGCAGAGATCTTGGTGAGTTCAAGACCAGCCTGGTCTACACAGTAAGTTCTAGACAGGCCAGGCCTGCATAATGGGACCTCGTCCCAAAACAAAACAAAACAAAGCAAAACAAAGCAAATACATGTTAAAAAACAAAACAAAAAACAAAACCCAACCAACCAACCAACCAATCAACCAACCAACCAAAAAACCCCAAAACTTGGTAAACACGAGAAAATGTTTAGCTTTATAATTGAGGACAGATAATTAAAGCATGAGGACATTAAATTTCAAAGCCATTGTAGCAATAGGCAGGAGAGATGACTCAGGTTAAGAGCAAGTACTGCTTGATCTTCTAAAGGACCCAAGTTCGGTTCCCAGGACACACCTCAGGTGGCTCACAACAGCCTGTAACTCCAGCTCTGCAGACACCTGTGCTATTGGGCACAGATCCCTCGCAGACACAGGTACATACACCTAATGAAAATAATAAAATAAGCCTTTAAAAGTTGTGAGAGTGAAAGCAAGCCCGGGGGATTCTGGCACAACTTATGCTTACAGTCCATTAAAGAGTTTTGGTTCATTACCATGTTTTAATCGTTTTATCTGCTAACCTCTATCCTAAAGGAGATCGGAGAAATAGAATCTGCGGCAGAAGTCAGGAAAACTAAAGTGGTGACTGTATCTTTATTTGTCTGCCTGTCCCCTGCTAATTTAGAAGCAAAAGTAACTTCTAGAAAGACAAAATGAATTATGGAGAGTTATATTCGGTTAAAACAACTATAATGAGCCAGGTAATGGTGGCCCACGTCTTTAATCCCAGCACTTGGGAGGCAGAGGCAGGCGGATCTCTCTGAGTTTGAGGCCAGCCTGGTCTACAAGAGCTAATTCCAGGACAGCCAAGGATACACAGAAAAACCCGTCTCAAAAAACCAAAATGAAATCAAAACAAAAACAAACAAAAAATAAAAAAAACCCAACAGCTATAATTATATAGAGTAGACAATAGTCAGGGCTGCATAGGAACACAGAATACGACCACTGTGATCAACAAGTTGAAGCATCTAGAAGTAAGCATGCAAAATGCCATGCATGGCACTAGAATTCCTGTGGCCTGTCTAGGTAACTGTCACATTTATAATTTACAAAAGTTAGTTAGATCCCATAACAAATAAACCTGCTAGTCCCCCTAAGTACTGGGCAACCTGTGACCAGGCAAGCCACTCATTTGCACACGAATGACATTATTTCACACATTACTGCTTTAAAGGGAATTCCCTCCTCATAAACAGTTTCAGGGGAATTAACCTGACATATTTAATGTAACAAGAAGAAAAGCTACTTGACATAATTTGTCCTTCCCTCAGAAGCTTGCTTCTTCCTCAATATCTTTTTTTTATATTATACAGAGATGGCTGCATCAGAGGCAGGACTGTGACATGGGCCCTGGTGACCTGTGTTGTCAGATGTCTGTGTGTCTTCTCCCTCTTTCCTCCAGCCCCTCACACATGAAACAATTAAAAACTCTCCTGATTTCTATACTCACATACATTCATTACATAGAGTCTGAGTTTTACCACACAACTCCCAATTATTCACACACACACACACACACACACACACACACACACACACACACGTTGTGGTATTTGGCCCTTCCCAATGTGTTAGTCCCCTCCCCCTTTCTTAGTCTCTAAATGGAGATTGTCTCTCCATTCTGAGGGAAGGCCGGGCATGAGAAGTAGGCAGGGTTTCTCTGTGGTTTTTGGTGCCTGTCCTGGAACTAGCTCTTGTAGACCAGGCTGGTCTCGAACTCACAGAGATCCGCCTGTCTCTGCCTCCCGAGTGCTGGGATTAAAGGCGTGCGCCACCACCGCCCGGCTGCTCCTAACAATTTTTGCCACACAAAGTTGTAAGGTGACTTTTTGTGTATGAGGGATGCTCAAAATGATTAATTCATTCTGTTTTAGCACCTGGGTTTTTAGACATTGTTTAAAAACCTTTTATAGAACCAAAATAAGGGGAATTCTAGTGAGTGGTCTGGCAGAAGGCTGCTGTAAAATCCCATAGGAACAGCCAGTGTCCTCTTTCCTCTTTCTACATAACTTTTTCACGAGCACATAATAATTGAAACAGCAAAGACTGATGACAAATGACAAGCAGGAGGAATAGCTAACAACACGTGTATCACCAACAAAAGGCAAATGACCTTTCCAGAAAAATGACTTTCTGAAATTAAAAAAAGGGTGTGTGTGTGTGCTGGGAACATAGCCCAGCATAAAGTCCTTGCTTTGCAGGAACGAGAGCCTAAAATCAATACCTAGACTCCAGTAAACCACAGCTGGAGCCAGAGACAGGCATGTGGGTCCCTAGGGCTCGCAAGCCAGACAGCAGTGTCCTTGCAAGTCCCAGGCCAGAGAGGGAGTCGGTGTTTAAAGACAAAAGAAGAGCTGGGTAGCACTTGAGGAAAGACACCCCAGACTATCCTCTGGTCTACACACACACACACACACACACACACACATACACACATATACACATATGCAAAACATTCAAGAAAAATAAGACCCCCAAATCTTGTAAAAGATAAACAGAAGATACCTGCAGTCATGTATAAATAGACACAGAATGTGGCCCTTACCATAGGAAACGCTACCCAAGCTCGTTCAAAGATAAGTCATTGTATAAAGTTGCCTTAAAGTTGGCAGAAGTTGGAAAGTTGAAGAATCCACGCTGCTGGAGAAGCTGCGGGGAAGGAGGTATTTGCACGCGTACTAGTGGGCATATAAAATGGTACAGCATCCTGGAGGAAACTGAGAATACTTTGCAAAACAGCACGCACATTTGCTCTTCAATCTGACAATTCGACTTCCCCAAGTTCAAGGTACAGACAGCCTCAACCATATGCAAGCACAAATGCATGAGATTCTAAATGCAACAGAATTTATAGTTGCAAAATGTTGGACAGCACCTAGCTATCAAAGCACAGGTAGTGACTGAACTGATTATAACACACACGCCAAACAAAAAGACAAAAGGAAGTCAATGATTCTGGATTGGATTGTGAAATGAAAAAAGACGGGAGTTTTCAAAATGATAATTTTGAAAGAACATCTGTAGTTAACAGTAGTCTGCCAGTGCCAATTTCATATTTAATAAAACCATCATTTACAAACTTTTACCTGAAGAACTATTCAGTTTTTTTAAAAAAAAAATCAGTGGATACTACACCAACAGGGAAATTTTGACAAAAATTTGGGTTATTTATGGTTTAAAATATCTTCCTATAGAAATATGTAAACATAAAAGCATGAATTCTACAGTGGAAAACGGACAGCACTTTGAACGGGTTCACGACACCAGCAGGGAGCAGATAAGTATCACGTGCCTTGGGACACGGCAGCCCAAGGAGGACACAAGATTGCTTAAGTAGCACGCTGTTCCAGGAAGGAAGAACTTGAATTCAATCACGGAGAGACATCTGACAGAGCCTCAAATGAAATAGCCTTTTCTAAAAACCAGAAGTGCACAAATGAACAACATTAATGTCATAGACATAAGGAACGGCTGAGGAAATGTTCCAGACTGAAGGGGACTGAAGAGATGCAAACTAAATTCAGTTCCCTTAGGGGCTGAAACACACAGCCATCGAGGGTACAATCAACCCAGTTTAGATTAGAACACACGGGACTGCGGGGATGCTGGGCAGCTAAGGGCACTGACTGCTCTTGCAGAGGACTGGGTTTGGTTCTTGGCACCCACATGGGAGCTCCCAAGCATCAGTAAATCCAGGGGCTCTGATGCCCTTTTCTGATGTTGGAGGGCACAAAGTCCATACATGGTACACATACACACATGTACACAAAACACTTGTACACATAAATAAATTTAATTTTTTAAAAATTAGAATATATACTATTAAAGTGCTGTAAAAATGATGCATTTATGCACATTGGTAAATGATGCTATTTGTTTTCATCAGATATCAATATTGGAAAACACACACTGAAGGATTCAGGAGGAAGGATTCCCTCTCTTAAAGGTTAGTTAGCTTTAAGAATCCGAAGCGGGGCGGAAGATCAAGACGGTGGGTCATACACAGCTCTTATTTTTGTAATATTTCTGTGAAGTTTAGATTTTTTTTCTAGTTGAAGGGTTTTGGTATGTTTAAAAGTACTTTTTTTTTATCCTTGAGAATTTTATACACACATACTACATATTTCAACAACATTCAACGAAAGCAAAATGAAAAGGCTACCACTACCTGTATTTTTCCTCTTACAAATGTGGTGATGTCATTCTCGTTCTCGAAGATGGAGAGTGTCTGCAATAGATTCTGCTCAAGCCATTCCCAATGCTCAGTCACCTCCTTCCTGGAGCCACCTGCACAGAAGCAGAGGGGACAGCGGCAGATGTCAAGTTTCACGCCAGAGGCATATTAAGAACCAAGCTTACTTCACCAGTATCCAACACTGGCAGAGGAGATTGCTTGCCCATCCCGGACTTCTGACTTCGACTCCCCAGAGAGGAGACACACAAGACAACAAACACGAGGACCCCCAAGAGCAAGTACTGGGTTCCAGATTATGCAAACGAAGTCATTCCAGAAACCAAGATGGTTCAGTTGACGAAGCCACATACAGCACAAAGGCATATGAGCTGGGAATTTAGTTCTTTTATTCCCCCTTCCAGAATATATAGCTTACAAGGTGACACAGATCCTGTCGAGATGTGAGCTTTCCGTGCTAAGCTACAGCAGGGGTGAGCAATGGTGCGCCCATGGAGATATTATAATGTGAAAAAAATGAGCCTTGTTCCACTCTGAATGAGATGAGAGCAGAGCCTCGCTGGAGGACGGTAGCCATCGCCCCCCCCCCCAGAGCCTCGCTGGAAGATGGTAGCCACCCCCCCCCAGAGACTCGCTGGAGGACGGTAGTCTCCCCCCCAGAGCCTCGCTGGAGGACGGTAGCTACCCCCCCCCCGCCCCCGCCAGAGCCTCGCTGGAGGACGGTAGCCACCCTCCCCAGTGTGGCTGCCTTGAAGCACAGAGATGAGCTCATCCGTGCAGCTTCCAACCAAGTCACTAATTTCTGCCAGTTGCTAAGAAACACATGCCACCTCACTCGGAAACCTCCAAATTAAACCATCCTAGCCTTGTAATATATGTAATGAAACTACCCTGCAGGGTATAACAGAGTGACCGTCCGGATGAAGTCAGGCAATGCTAGAATAAGCTCCCTTTATCATGATCCCACGAGGTAGAGGCTGTAGATTTAAACCACCCTCAGTTACACATCTCGATTGCAAGTGCTTCCGGTCTCCACATGGAGGAGAGGAGCGAGTTTCTGGTGCCATTGGTTCTTCGGATGCTGCCTAAGATCCCCAAGTCATCTTTTAATGGGATCTCAAGAATGTCCACTAGAAAGTCAGGCTATTGCAAGCTGACTCCCAACAGAGGAAGAAGGGTGAGAGACATGGGTGAAACCTGCAATTATACTCAGATCTCTCGCCTCAGAACTAAAGTATCTTTAAGACTGACAGGCATGCTCCAGGCACCTCTGGACCACTCTTAGAGGGAAGACAGAAAGAAAAAGGAAACCCAAGTTCACGTTCTCTCACTTTCGGACTAGACACTAAAATGTCTGACAATGGATACTTAAGTGAGGCTGGTTTGGGTGCTCAGTGAACATGTGCATGGCCCTCGGTTCAATCCCAAGGACGTCAATAAAAGATAAAACTGCAAAAAGGATGCTCTTGCAAATGCTAATAAATCGGTTCTCATCAGAGCAGTCGCGTGAGCCCCTGAAGAGATCTTCTGCATAACAGACACTTTCCATGGCTCTGGGCCAAGGGCAAGCATGTGTAAGAGCAACATGATGCCAGTACCACACAAGGCTATGGCAATACCTGCAACTCAAGTAAGCCTGGCCCCTCCATCTGGCTAACATGAATGAGCTGGCTATCTTTAGACAGTTTTTAATATTCATCTCAAAGAAATGAACACACGAACAATGGCTCCTCCTCCCCCTCAGACTAGTCCTGTGGACAGCACAAGGGAGTGTGTCTATAGACACAGTTTAGAAAGTGGAAAATTATAGTGATATATTATTGGTGTTTTAATAAATTAAGCTGGTCTGAAGGTCATTGCAAATCAACCACACTAGTCAGTCATACAGGCCAGGCAGTGGTTGCACACACCTTTAATCCCAGCAGCCTCACTAGTTAGTTAAAAGCTGGGCAGCGGTGGTGCACACCTTTAATTCCAGCACTAGGGAGGAATATAAGATGGGAGGAGACAGGTCTCACACTCCTTCTCATTCTGAGGATTCATGGAAGCAGGATCGCCATTTTGGTTTGATCTTCAGTTTGAACCCCAATATCTGTCTCTGGGTTTTTATCACGCATATTACATTTGGGGCCCAACATTTGGGGTATGAATTCAGGAAAAAGCCACTGGCACAGGCTGATAGGCTGGAGCTACACTTGGGGCTCCAGCTCCACCTGGCTAGGCTTTCTTTTCTTTTCCCAAGCCTCTAAATGAGTTTGGAACTTTCCTGTTGTGGCCTCTTTGAAACAGTCTCCAGCTGCCACCCAAACTCCAGAAGAAGCTGAGCTCCAAACACCACAAGACTCAACAGCCCTAGACTGGATGGTTCTGTTCTGTCTTCAGGTAGCCCCTCACCACATGTGCTTTTGCCCAACCACTGCACGTTTTTTAAATAGGCACCCCCTCCCTCTTCCTCTCCCTCTCCCCCCCCCCGGGTTATCCCTGAGCCCCCTTCTCCAGCTGCTGCCAAACTAGGTAGCTGCCTTGAAATCCAGTCAGACTTTTACTGTTCTATGCAGCAGCAATAAGCCCCACATCTTTATCAATATCACCAGTAGATTTGGTAAGACAATTAGTGTGGTGGTACACATCTTTAATCCCAATGCTTGGGGGCAGAGGCAGAGAGATCTCTGTGAATTTAAGGTGTGGTAGCACATACCTTTAAGACCAGCACTTAAGAGGCAGAGGCAAGTGGATCTCTGTGATTTCAAGGACAACCTGGTCTACTGGGGGAGTTCCAGGACAAAGATACACAGAGAACCTGTCTCAAAAAGCCAAAAGTTAAAAGTAAAAATAAAAGAAATAAGAGGTTAAAATAAAGCCATGTAAAGATGAAAAATACACAGAGAATCTTGATACTGTATGTTATTATGTTCTCTTTGAATAGTTTGAATGCTGAAGAAGAAGCAACAGCTGCTAAAAAATATTTGCTTATAAATGCTGCTGAATTAATCCAAGATAGGTATTTTGAAAATACCTTGACTTCAAAATTAAAGTCAAAAGGTATGTTGCTTTGGAGAAGAGATTTTGCTTTTGCTTCCACAGGAAATGAGAGGCTGTGGATTCATTCTGAATTAAGAAAAATCAGGTTTGATCAAGGAAGACCACCTGAGAAATCTCTGGTAGGAACAGATGGCCCGGATGTCAGAGTTCTACATCTAGAACAGGTTCAAGACTGCTGCCTGAGATAATCAAGACTTACAGAATACTCCAGTCAGGACTTGATCATAATTCGCAATTTTCTTTAGGTCACCATAAGATTATCAGCACCCTCAACCAGTAGGAAGTAGCCTAGAAAACATGCCCACATTCTCAAAATGGACTATAGATGTCCTTGTTTCTTAAAAAAAAAAAAAAAAAAAAAAGGGAAAAATGGTGCAAGACAATTGTATTCAGTCAATTATCTTTTAAATAAATGCTGATTGGCCAGTAGCCAGGCAGGAAGTATAGGCAGGACAACCAGACAGGAAGTAGAGGTGGGGCAATGAGAATAGGAGTATTCTGGGAAAAAGGGAGCTTCCTCCACAGTCCTGCCCGTCCAGACACTAAAGAAGCAGGATGTGACCTGCCCTGCTGAAAAAGGTACTGAGCCATGTGGCTAACATAGATAAGAATAATGGGTTAATAAGTTATAAGAGTAATATGAAGCCTGAGATAATGGGGCAATCAGTTTATAACTTATGTAAACCTCTGTGTGATTTTTCTTTGGGACCTAAGGACTGCAGGAACTGGGCAGGACAGAAATCTCTTTAACTACAAATTAGGAATTCTTAAAGGGAGGAATTAGTTAATATAAAGAGTTATTTTCACATTAAAAAATGGGAAAAACCTTTACAATGGAGGGATTTGGGTCTCTGTATGATAAAATGATAGTTTGAAAATTAAACAATTAAATGAGAAGGCATTTATGCAATTCAATTGTAAACATTATCGGCTTTATCATTTTTGTCTTATCACTAAAAAAGTTGGTTTATCTGAGTGCTAAAATGCAGGCCTTAGAAAAACCTAATAAAACAGATCACAGAGATATTCAAATTGAAGCAGAAGAATTTAATGGAGAGCCAATTTCAGCATTGCATTATAAGAATAGGGAGGAAAAGCCTAAGCTTTTCAGACAACCAATCTTAATATATTCAGTAAGCTTACAGGAATTGCCAAATGGCAGAGGCTCTGTTACAGCAAACTGTATTCCTATGCCAATGTTAGATTAAGGAGATTCAAGGAAGTGATAGTCTCTTATGGCATGCATTCACCTTTTGTGAAACAAATATTAAACTCATGGTCAGTTTGTAATAGAATTATCCCTAAAGAATGGTTAGAATTGGTTAAAGGTGTTTTAGAGTCAGGTCCAAAATTATAATAGAGTATGTGATTCAGAGAAGAAGCAAAGATTATTGAACAATGGAGTAAAGCTATAGGTAGGGAAATCTCCAAGATCAAATTCTTGGAGGAGAATATGCTACTATAAAAACACAAACTGTATATGATGACCATATCCTGGATTTATGCTGCACAGCAGCTTTGAATGCTTGGGACAGAAAAGGAAAGAAAATTGAGTCATTTGCTAAAGTTATATAGGGCCCAAAGGAAGCCTTTATGGATTTCTTACAGAGATTGACTTCAGCAATAAATAGAATGATACCAAATGCAGAAACTAGACAAATAATAATTGAATCTCTAGCTTTTGAAAATGTTATTTCTCAATGAAAATGTATAATTAGGCCACTAAAAACAAGATCAGCACCTTTGGAGGAATGGACTTGAGACAAGATTAATATTGAATTTTATGACTATGATGATATGGATAGTAGAGATTTCCAGAGGTTAAAGAAAAAGAAAAATGTCAAATGTAATAATTGTGGCAAACAAGGTCACTAAAGTGATTGTAGACAGGGCATTCCTAGAAACAATGTTTTTCTAAGAATAATCCATTCACAATCTCTCTCCCTTCTGGATTATGCAGAAGGTGTGGCAAAGGCAGATATTTGACTAATGAATGTAGGTCAATGAGGAATATTCAAGGTAATCCTTTGCCATTAGAAAACTCCATGAGGGGCCTCTCATAGGCCCCTATGACAAATTCAGTTCAGTCATTTCCTGCCATCATAGAGGAAACTCCTCAGATCAATTAAAGAACCTAATGCCACACACACACACCACACACACACGTCTATTCTTATTTAAGGTATTGTACCTATATAGTTCATTTAAACTTTGTAATTCAAATTTCTAGTCTTTGAAAGCTATTATTACCAATTATTTAGGATAATAAGAAAATGCAGGTTAGTAAATAGTCAACTATTAAAAATCTTACTTGTAGTCACATTAGATATGTTTTCAAGGTCAAACAGAGATACATTTTTAAATACACAGGTCATCTTCAAATACTTCAGAGATCTACAGAATATGGCATTTAAGGTGTCTTAATATCATTGGTTCTATTTTCTTTTCTTTTTATGACAATGAGGCATATCTGTTCCTGACAGCACCAATCTGCCTCAGAGAAGATAATGGGCATCAAAGAAACTCCACATGGAGTTTGCTTTCCTTGTGGCAAAAGTAAACTGCTGGGCAAGAAATTAGTCTTGCTTCAACTGCTGACAGTATGCTGCCCTAATGGGACAAGCAGGACACAAAAGAAAGTGACCACCAAACCTTGCCCAGACAAGGTAGGGCAGTCCTTCAAAAATCCTGCTTCATGGAAAAGTGTGTCAGACATTCTAGGCCTGTAAGCTGAAGACTGATGCCCCAACATTGCAGAAGAACTTTGGGTGACTGTCCAGGAAGTCAACTGTTTCTGTCATTTCTCCTAATTTTTGAAATCTCTTACTTATACTTACTGCTTAATTAGTTAATTAATCATAATCAGTTAATATTATTTCCTTCTTGGGTCTCTGAGGGAGTTGAAGACTAGCTAGTTATAGTTTTTCTTGTTTATCAGATACAAAAAGCAAGTTATGATAGAAAGTAAATTAGGTACAAGACTTTGGACTCACAAAGTTAGGACAGATAATGGGGTATTTTTCTCTGAATTTTTCAAATGCAAATGGACTAGACATTGTTGATGGATTTATTGCCTGCATATATTATATATAGTTATTGTATATAATTTTCTTATATTAGTTATAGTCTTCCTTTTTACTTTAGACAAAAAAGGAGAAATATAGTGGTATATTATTTTTGTTTTTCATAAATAAAGCTTGCCTGAAGATCAGTGCAAAGCAGCCATACTAGTCAGCCATATAGGTCAGGCAGTGGTGGAACACATCTTTAGTCCCAGTGGCCACACTAGTTAGCCATAGAGGATTGGCAGTGGTGCACACCTTTAATCTCAGCCCTAGAGAGGAATACAAGATGTAAGGAGACAGCTCTCACACTCATTCTCACTCTGAGGATTCGTGGGGGCAGGATCACCATTTCAGTTTGAGGTAGCGATAAGAGCCAGTGGCTGGCTGTTTTGTTTTTCTAATTTTCAGGTTGAACCCCAATATTTATCTCTGAGTTTCTATTGCTTGTGCTACAGGGAATTCTTTCAAATGCAAAATGTATTATTATTATTAGGAAACTAATCCATTTGAGGAGTTTGACAAAATTTTTAATGCTTCAGATTAAAAATAATTAAACAATTGGAAATTAAAAAAAAAATCAAAACAAAACTCTGGACCTTCCTGTACTCTGGTTATTTCTTCAAACTGTCTGAATTTTTCACCTAAAACTCAAACCCTTCTTTGCTGAGGTCACCGACCCTATGAGCTGTGAGATGCTGCTGCTATCAAGGGCACCTTGCAGAGTGAGCGCCAACTCAGTACCCATCATCCTGCAGTTCCATCTGTGCTTGTTGGCATGAGCAGATTCACTGAACCTTTGAAAAGAGGCTCATGGAGAGATGCACAGGGTTGCTGAACCTCTCTGCCTATCCACTCCGCACAACCCCCAGCCTGCTTTCGCCTCCTGCCTATCCACTCCGCACGACTCCCAGCCTGCTTTCGCCTTTGATGTACACGGTCTTACTGCATCACGAGTGTGCCAGAAGCTGGGCGTGGCTTGCCAACGGAGGTCTGCTTCTTGAATGGCATCTTAGCACATTATGCCCATGACAAGAAATCACACTATGACCTGTGTGTGTATGTGTGTGTGCGCAGGTGAAAAGGCAGCCTTGGGCATCCATCATCAGAGGAATGATACCATCTACATTATTTTTGAGATAGGGTCTCTTGTTAGCCAGGAACAAACTTTCTTAGTTTCTCTTCCTGCTGCCGTGATAAAGTACTCTGGTGAATACAACTTAAAGGAGACAGGGTTTATTGTGTCCCACAGTTCAAGGGCTCAGTGAAGCACAGCAGAGATGTCAAGGCCACAGGAACTTCAAGCACCTGGTTCCACCCCACCAACTCTGAAACCCTCTGAAACACAGGGAGAGGAACGCAGTGCGTGGCTCAGTTCCCTGTCTCCATTTACACAGTTCAGAATTTCAGCAAGGGAATGGTGCCACCCATAATGAGTGGGTCCTGCCACCTCACTTAGCATAGTCAAGGGCGCCCCACAGGAGCCTCCCTAGAGGCCCGTCTCCTGTGTGATTCTAGCGCCCAAGTTGTCGAGCTGACAGTAACCACTACGTGTCATGGGACTCAACAGTGAGGCTAGGTTGGGGCTCTCGCGACTGTCTTCCTGAAATAGGGACACAGGAACATGCTACTACACCCAATATTTTCACATGGACACTGGGGATTGAATTTATTCATGTCATCAGACTTGCACAGCAATAATTTTATTGACCAGACTATCTCCTCAGCCCAACATTTAGATTCCCTGTTTCCCTTACATGATCCAGCCCATTGGCTCCACTCAACCTCAGTATTCCTTGGTTGTCATGGGTTAAGAAAAACCTATCAGGTTTAAGATTCGTGGCAGAACAGATGTGTCTTAGCTTTGCACAGCTTTGGATGGCTTTCAGTATTGTCTTTATCTACAGAGCCATGTATGTGTATCTGGGCCACACCCACACCCACTCCCACTGTAAGAATAGTGTGTGCACACACATCAACTTGACAAGCATCTACCCATGCCCCCATAATGCCTCACCCTGATGAAAGCCAGATGCCCAGCATGGTGGCACGAGCTGATAGTTCCAACACTTAGGAGGCTCAGGCAGGAGGATCATTGTGAGTTTGAGGCTAGTCAGGACTACATGGTAAGACTGTCTCAAAACATATTGTGGGTGAGTGTGTGAGGTGATTTAGCGGGTAAAGGCGCTCTTGGCAAGCCTGATGATCTGAATCCAATTCCCAGAATCCACAAGGTGAAAGGGGAGAGCCCACTCCCACAAGGTGTCCTCTGACCTCCACACACGCTCACGACACACTCACGCCCTACACTGAAGCGACCTGACAGGCAGCTCTGCCACCGTGACTGATGGGATCTGGCCTATTCCTGGAGCGGTTTGGGGGAAACGTGTTTGGATTCAGAAGCAAAAGAAAGGGCTGGGCTGTTGAGTTTCTGGAAAAGTTCTGTGTACTGAAATAGCCAGAAAAACAAGCTGATCCATCTGGACTAAGCTGGGAAAACAAAGGAAGCCAAAGGCAGGGCAGAGAGCTCCGCTGGGAAAAAGCCAGGCCCACGCTTGATGTCCTCCAAGTTACTACTGTCTGAAGAATGAGAATCTTGTCATTTAGAGGGTTTACAGACTGGCATCTGTAGGTTTCACACATGCGCCTGGGCACATTTTCAATCCTATGTGTGATGATGACAGCAAACACTGAACCACTGTGGTCTGAAAACTCATTCGGTCTAAACGGCACCTGGGTGTGCTTGAAGTTAGAAGACAGGAATGTCAAGACGGAGAGTGAACAGAGGTGGAAGGCCCGGGGACTGGTGGTTAGCACTTGTGTGGCATTGACAAATAATCCGTGTTGTTGGCCTTTGGTCCTGAGACTGCAGCGCTGCCCTGAAATTTTTTCACTTTCCGGGGGGGAGGAGGGGAAAGACTGAGAGAGAACGTTTGTCTGCAAACTTCACCACAAAGACCACTAAATCTAAGGGTTAAAAACAGCTGTGTGCTGTTTTCAAGTGTGGAGCAGGCTGAATGAGTCTGACTTGATTCAGTCTTCAAATATACAATGTTCAGAATTAATCAAATAAAAGAAGAGCGAAGACGCCCGCGGTGGTTTGAATGACCCCCATGAACTCATGTTGAACGATTCACCCTTAGGGAGCAGCACTACCAAGAGGTGTGACCTTGTTAAAGGAAGTGTGTCGCTGTGGAAGCAGGCTTTAGGGTCTTCCTTATGCTGAAGGTAGCGCTGGCGTCACAGTCTCCTGCTGCCGCTGCCTTCGGATCAAGGAGAACCCTCAGCTCCTTCTCCAGTGCCATGTCTGCCTGCATGCTGCCATGTTTGTCCCCATGATAAATGGACTAAACCTCTGAAACTGTAATCTAGCTTCATTTAAATATTTCTTTTATAAGAGTTGCTGTGTTGTGGTGGCTGGAGAGATGGCTCAGAGGAATAGAGCACTGACTGCTCTTCCAGAGGTCTTGAGTTCAATTCCCAGCAACCACATAGTGGTTCACAACCATCTGTAATAAGATCTGGTGTCCTTTTCTGTACTGCAGGATACACGAAGGAAGAAACCTATATACATAATAAATAAAAATCATTTAAAAAAAAAAGAGTTGCTGTGGTCTGTAGTAGCTTTTTTTTTGGGGGGGGGGTCACCAACCAGCTTCCAAATCATAACATGGAGACTTATTGTTAGTCATGACTGCTTCTCCCACTAGCTCTTTGATGTGGGATTCCCCTCTGTATGCTGTGAATGCCATTGGTTAATAAAGAAGCTGCTTGGGGCCTATTGTAGCACAGAATAGGGCAAGGCAGGAATTCCAAGCAGACAGAGGAGCAAGAGAGTAGATGAAGACAGAAGCCATGTAGCCTCTGCAAGAGACAAACACCAGACGCAGAATGGAACCTTATTGGTTGGTCACAACCACATGGTGATACACAGATGAATAGAAATGGGTTAATTTAAGATGTAAGAACTAGCCAATAAGAATCATAACTTAGTAGGCCAAGCAGTGTTATAATCATACAGATTGTGTGATTATTTCTGGTCTGGGCAACTGGGAAACAAATGAGCAGCCTCTGCCAACAGCTTTTTAACTAATTTTATCCTGTTTCTCTTCATTTACATCTTACCTCAGGGCCTTTTACCTCTATATCCCACTCCATGTCTGTCTGTCTGTCTGGTGGCTGCCTGCCTGCCTGGGTGTCTTCCTCTCTTTCTCCCTTCTCTCCTCTCTCTCTCTCTCTCTCTCTCTCTCTCTCTCTCTCTCTCTCTCTCTCCTCACTTATTCTTTTATTGCCAGACCCATCTATCCCTCTACAGCCTCACTATTGACCATTAAGCTTTTTTGTTTGTTTGTCTTATTTTTCGAGACAGGGTTTCTCTGTAGCTTTGGAGGCGTCCTGGAACTAGCTCTTGTAGACCAGGCTGGCCTCGATCTCATAGAGATCAGCCTGCCTCTGCCTCGTGAGTGCTGGAATTAAAGGTGTGTATCACTACTGCCCGGCAATCAGATGCCTTAGGCAGGCAAGGCGAAACAGCAACACACCTTGACATCACTAAACAAATGCAGCCTAAATAAGAGCAACACATCCTTATATAATTGAACTTCTAATCACGAGGCCAGCATGGTGCCAGAACAGAGCATAGGGGTGTGAGAACCAGTGCTGAGCTCCACCTAGCCAGCTATAACCAGGAATGTGAACACTACCCCTCCTTACCCTCCTAAAATATGATGGCTGACAAGGTGGTGATTGATGGGTCCATCAGCTCTGAAGACAACGGCTGAAAAGACCCTGATGAGATTCTGGGTGGGCAAAGAAATGTTGGACTGCATCAATGAGCAGCCAACCAAGGCTCTGTCCCGGGCTGTGTGACAGGCAAGGTGTCTATCAAACAATGCAGCTGACACTGTTACAGGTCATATGATTGCCATGTTTGCGGGAAGCCACACTTATCTACAGGTCCAGAAAATTCCCTTGCCTAGTTTTCAGTGTCTCAGATCTAAGGCAAATCATACACCCAGGATTTACAGATGAGAATTCTGCTGGTCTACAGATAGTGGTCCATGTCAAGACATGAAAGGCAGACACAGGTGGTCAATGCTCTCCTAATTCAATTCATTCTCATGGATAACTTAGAACACTGTGTAGCACAAAGCTTTGGTAGCTTATGACTTTCCAAGGAAGTGAACCTAATTTTCTCTTGAAGTTTCTTTTACAAAAATTTGCGAAAACCCCATAAATGTAAAAGCCTTTGACATATTTCCTACCAATTACCAACTCTTCATTTTAACACTAAAATCACAAGCAGAAAGGTCAGCATATTGAAGAAAGAAATGCTTGTGGGGTCGGGGCTTCCGTTTTGAAAGTTAGGAAGTCGGGTTTCAAACACAACTTAGAACAAATTGAAAATCGTTAAGAAAGAGTAGTGGGTGGATGGGACTTTGTAATGGCTATCACTTCCTTGGAGTTTTCTGTAAGGAAATTCTGGGCTGTCTTCTATGGGTAATCAATATACATAAAAGATGAAGGCATCCTGGGTTCACTACAATGAGGTCATGCAGTGGTGACAGGCACCACTTAATAGAAAAATGAAGGTGCATCTTTTGGGGGGTATAAATTATGCCACCAGCAATTATAGCCTGCTGTTCCGACATCTTGGTTCAGCAGGTAATTACCAAACAACCCAGCTTCGTGGACCTAAGTTCCACTTCACGTGCATGTTCACAGAAGGTGAGGGAGGAGAGGAGGGAAGCAGTGAGGAGACTATGAGGGAACAGGATGGATGAAATGGGGGAAGAACAGAGATAGAGAGCAAGGAAAGAGATATCTTGATTGAGGAAGCCATTATGGGGCTAGCAAAAAACCTGGCACTAGGGAAATTCCCAGGAATCCACAAGGATGACCCCAGCTAAGACCCTAAACAATAGTGGAGAGGGTGCCTGAACTGGCCCTCCGCTATAATTAGATTGATGACTCTCTTAGCTGTCATCATAGAACCTTCATCCAACAACCAATGGAAGCGGATGCAGAGGTCCACAGCTAAGCACTGGCCCGAGCTCCCAGAGTCCAGTCAAAGAGAGGGAGGAAGGAAAATATTAGCAAAGGGATCAAGACCATGGTGGAGTTACCCACAGAAACACTTGACCTGAGCTAGTGGGAGCTCATTGACTCTGGACGAATAGAGGGGGAATCTGCATAGGACCAAATTAGCCTCTCTGAATGTGGGTGACAGCTGTGTGGCTTAGGCAGTCTGTAGGACCACGGGCAGTGAGATCAGGATTTATCCCTAGTGTTTGAACGGACTTTTGGAGCCCATTCTCTTAGCAGAGATACCATGTTCAGCCTAGATACAGGGGCGAGGATCTTGGTCCTGCCTCAAGGTGATGTGTCAGACTTTGTTGACTCCCCAAGGGAAGCCTTACCCTCTTTGAGTGGATGGAGGGGTGGGTGAAAGGTTGGGGAAGTGGGAGGAGGGGAGGTAGAGGGAACTGGGATTGGTATATAAAATGAGAAAAAAAAATCTTTTAAAAATATAAATAGAAAAAAAAAAACCTGTCAAAGCCATCCCAAACTAGGTATCCTGGGAAACATCCATAGCCAAGACAAACCTAAGAGGCTATGACAAGATAATATGATTGATTTATTGGTAGGATCTCAGAACAGAAAACAAAGGAAAACACTGGGCCGTTTAGGGAATTCTGAAGAAGCTGTGGCCTTTTACTAGTCTGTCAATACCGGTCCACTAATACTGGGACCGCGGGTAGAAGGCGGATGAGGTGGATGGTCTTTGAGGTCTACCTGTTCGATTTTCCTATAGACATAAATGTGTTTTAAAAATAGAGCCTACTGATGAAAAAGAATTAAAAGGGGGCAAAATTAAATCATAAAACAAAACAGTAAACTGCCACTCTGGCGTTTTTAACTGGCCACAAGTAAACAGTGCCCATAGATGTCTTGACCACTCTGTGACTGTCAACACTAGCAGTGTTGCTTGCTCCTGTTCTAAGCACAGGACATCGTAGATCTTAGCAGGAGGAGATAACAACCTCACTTGCAGGAGCTCGGGGGCTGAACCATGAAGGATCCCCAGGTAAGCCCTTCTAAGTAGCCCCACGTTCCCCTTCATTTCCCAGCTGCCCTTGCAGTTAGTGAGGCCTTTCTGAGAAGTTCTAGCCTGTGTGTGGGTAGACATTGATGGAGGAAGGTCATTGGTTAAATAATAAAGAAACTGCTTGGCCCTCATAGGTTAGAACATAGGTGGGTGGAGTAAACAGAACAGAATGCTGGAAGGAAGAGGAAGTGAGCTTAGATGCAGGGCAGCTCCTCTCGGGCAGACGCAATGAAGCAAGCTGCCAGGTCAGACATGCTGAATCTTTCCCGGTAAGAGTGGTGCTACACAGATTATTAGAGGTGGGTTGATTGGGATATGAGAATTAGCCAGTAAGGGCTAGAGCTAATGGGCCAAGCAGTGTTTAAAAGAATACAGTTTGTGTGTTGTTATTTCGGGGCATAAGCTAGCCAGGCGACCAGGAGCTGGGGCGGCAGGAACGCAGCCCGCAGCTCCCATTACACTTGTGGCTGAGGAAGTGAAACCCAGGTGGGCTGCACTCTGCTCCCTTGTAAACTGACCCTCAAACTGTGGGCCACTCGAGATGGAGGCTGCATGATCCCACAAGACAGAGTGAGAAATTTTACAACAGTCAGCCAACAACACTTTGGTGGTGAATCGACCGAGGTCCACTGCCCTACACTCACGCGACTGCGTTCAGCAAGCACACTCCTTCCGTGTGCATCTGCATCCCAGAACTCTGGGACTTACCGCAGGCGATGGTCCAATAGACGAGAGAATCCGGAGTCTGGTACAGGATTCGGTACGGTACAACACGGGCGCTGGAGTCCAACACTACATCAAGGGTACCCACCAGGAGGCCTGGAGATGGAGAAGCGGGAAACAAGTCAGGATTTCCATGCCAGAATCCCAAGTCATCAGCGTGAGCTCGGCCTGAGATACCTCTGACTAAGCCGGGGGAACCAGGCATAAGTATCTGATTTGGTGTGTCAGGATGCTCCACCTGTATTTTAATCTGCCAAACTTTTCTTTTGAGTTGAAAAATTTAGTACAACTCAGCTCAAACTACTAACTTTCTACTACGTTCAAGACAAAGCCTTAGGGTGCGAGAATCCCCAGGGTACCTGCAAAGAAAGACAGAAAGTCACTGTTTCAGAGTGGGCAGGTGTGAGGCGGATTCTCACATAGTAGTTCTTGGCCATCTGTGACGTCGTCACTATAGCTAGAGGTCATGGGAGCCTGCTCAGACCTCTGGAATGATCCATCAGTAAGGTGGAGGGCGAGGCCATGCATTCGTGGTAGCACAAAGCTAACTTTGAATGTGTATATCCTCAATGATCTGACACAGTGTAGACATACTTGTCTTTTAGGGCTGCCAGGACACAAAAAAACCACATGGAGACTTATTAATTATGAGCCCGGCCTTATCTTACTTAGGCTTATTTCTGATTAGCTCCTGCAGCTTAAATTACTCCAAATTTTTAAATCTACATTCTCTTATGTGACTCAGTGACCTTTGCTCTACTCCCCATCCTGCTCCCTCTCCTTGTGACTGGTGACCCTGCCCTTCTTCTTCCCAGAGTTCTCTCTGTCCAGAAGTCCCACCTCTGCCTCCCGCCTAGCTATTGGCCATTTATTTTTTCTTAAACAAATCATAACGGCATATCATTACACAGTGTAATCTCACAACAACAGAGTCAACCTGGACCTCGGGAAACTGCTCCAATGGACCACGTCTGGAGAGGCGTGGCCATGTACTAAGGGGGCTTAGCCTTGGCACAAAGAGACATGTCTTCCAGGCACATGCTCCCTTAAGAAGAAGCTGGGAGGTGTCTGTAAGGAAGCACTGTTCAGGCTACCTGGTTCGAGACCAGTCAGTGCTGGACAGATACACTCTCTTCTCAGAATTCTAAGCCCACCTGTCGTCATGGGGACGACTCCTTCAAAGTGAGAGCTTTTCAACCATCTTTATCCAATGTCCTTTTATTCACCCCGAGCAAGCACTACACACCAAATGTTTCCTATATCATTCTGAAAAAACAAGAATGGGCAGCTGGGGACCCACATCCACAAATTCTGTGAGGTTTCATCAATCAGTTGTTATACTTGACTGAGCAAATTTTAAATATTCCTGCTGTCATTAGGGTAAGTGACTGCCACAGATCTACTAGAGGCTAGCAATACGCCTGGCTAGTCTATTTTCTGAGAACGGGTAATTAGTCAAGAGCAGAGGCTGTAAGGTTTGGATGAACATCACCCCAGGCCTGTGTGTGAAAAGCTGGGTCCTCAGGGTAACACTCTGGCAGGGTCCTGGAACCTTGAGATGATGGAACCTGGTGGGTGGTCCCTAGGTCCCTGGGTTCCTTAGAGGACTGTGGGGCCCTTGTTCCTCCTCTTTGCTCCCTGACTGTAAGGAAAGCAGTTCTCTGTGGTGTACTCCTGGAATTGTCAGTCTATACATCTACCAAAAAAGAAATGGGGTTTAAACCAGGGCTAAATAAACCTTTTGTTTTATAAGTTAAATTACTCAGCTATTTCGTCACAGTGACTCAAGTTGGCTCAGGCAAGTCCCACTATTTAAAAGTCTTTAATTAGCCCAAAGTTACACAGGACCCAATACACAGTAGGGCTTGGACTCAGAAGGGGCAATTAAGGTCTCAGGACAGTTAAATAACCTTAGGGCATGACACTTTTTTTTTATTAATTAATTTATTTAATTATTAAAGATTTCTGCCTCTTCCCCGCCACCACCTCCCGTTCCCTCCCCCTCCCCCAATCAAGTCTTCCTTCCTCCTCAGCCCAAAGAGCAAGCAGGTTTCTCTGCCCTGTGGGAGGTCCAAGGACCACCCACCTCCATCCAGGTCTATTAAGGTGAGCATCCAAACTACCTGGGCTCCCACAAAGCGATTACGTGCAATAGGATCAAGAACCCATTGCCATTGTTCTTCAGTTCTCAGTAGTCCTCATTGTCCATTATGTTCAGCGAGACCGGTTTTGTCCCATGCTTTTTCAGTCCCCGGCCAGCTGGCCTTGGTGAGTTCCCAGCATGACACTTTTTTATTCTGTATTTGTTTGTAGAAAGTTGTTTGTTTTCTATTGTGTGTAGAAAGGCGATCTCCGACAAGGTCTCCAGATATATCCCCAACTGGTCTCAAAGCCAAACTGAAAACAAGATTGGCCTTGCTCTTGAGGCCTTGCTCTTGCCTCTGCCTCTCGTTTGGGGTGTATACATGGCAGAGCTTTCAAACTATTTTCTCAGTTATGGAAAGGGGGGCAATGTCAAATCACTAGCTAGTTTTTGAGGATGAAGGGGGTAGTAGGACATAGGTAGGGGCAACAGGCTATTTAGAGCAAGCAAGAACCTTCCCAGCATTCAATGGGAACCTGACTAGAACATTCCGAGAGTCTATATACAGTCTATCTCTATGTAAGAGTGTAGGTTTACTGGGAATAGCACTGGGGAACACGGTGGTGGTTGGTGCTGGGAGAGGAGACAAGGTCTGCCTATGGCTTGCTTCAATGGTGAGCAGCCTCCTGGAAAGGTCCAAGCTTAGGGGAGTCCACAGTAAGCCTCTCAGGACGTTCTGTTGAGGCAGAGCTTATGTGTTCTGCAGAAAACCCACTAGGCTCTCTTGACGTGACGCTTTCCCACGGTGTCTTGGGTTTTGTTGCTGTCCATCCCAAAGCAGCACCTTGGTGCCACGGACTGACTCTCTTGGAGATTAAAGACTGAGGGAGAACAGGGGTGAAGGCTTAGGAGAACCCAGGATTCGGCGAATGACAGACAGATACAACTCTAATGAGATTTGAATCTGCTGCAACTTTACTAAAATTCAAGCATCACTTTTAAGAGATTACAGAAGGAAGTTGTCAGACATAAAAGTTTCCATAGAAAAATGATTACAGACAATTGATTATTCTCAGCAAGTCTTGTGGTCAGGGCCAGGTGGGCAGAGCTTTTCTTTGAAATTTGTCTCACGCCACTAACCAACTGTGCTTTCTCGTGGCCCTAAATCATATCTGCCCTCAAGGTAACCAAGGTGACCCAAATACCATTCTTCAGGATTCCACCCCCAGGGTTTGCTCCAATATTGAATGACTGGCTTCATGTTATCAAGAACAGCCTGCCTTTCTTTCCTATCTAAAATGCACCAGGGGTTTCT